>NW_027137918.1:482425-1003547 GCF_003813185.1 Lentinus tigrinus ALCF2SS1-7
AGCAGGGGTGGTGAAGTATTAGCCGGGAAAGGGGCGGAGTTCAGGGGTGGTCGGGTCGGGGTTGTGTCGGAGGGGCGGCAGGGCGGACTTGGGCATGGGATGTGACACACCTCCAGACTGTGCTCCACAACCTGTCCACAGCTCTGTACCCGTTCATCAACCTGGGAGAACATCCTGTTCTTGTTCCAGTGGAATGGGAACAAATATTCTAAGCAATTGACCTGCATGACCACCTCTGCGAATGTGTACACCATGCGTGACGTCTCGCCCGATCTATGCGGCTTTCATGGCACTAGGGGCTCCCAGCCGGGAATAAGGTACGGGAGCATGGCAAAAAAGACCTCTTTTCCAGAACTACCCGACAGAAGCGAGGGGAAAATTGCAGCAGCAACGGGACCGCAGACATCCGTTTCACCATCTGGAGTGAATTTCTTACCCTTCAGCTTCGGCTCACATGCATTCCTAGCCTCCCAAGACTGGGTGTTCTCAACAATGACCATAGCGGGCCCCAGTGCATCGCAGTCTTCGCTTTCGAGCAATTCAGCAGCCGATGTGTCAGCCCTCGACTCAGTGCAGATGGTGGTGAACTCCATGCCGCACTCTATCGTATCCAGCATGGCATTGAAGCCCTTCTCCTAATAGCACCGTCAGAGAAGCTGCATGAGATCAGCAGATAACTGCGCTGAACTCACAAAGCCTAAGTACATTGTGTGCTCACTGGTCATGTTGACGCTGAAAGGAGTGGGCTTCAGGTCATCCAGTGGATCGTCTCTGGGGACGCATTCCAGCGTCCATTCACGAAGCGGGAGTTCGTTCCAAAGCATTATCCTTCTGTATCTGTTCGACTCGGAAAGCTCGTCAGCAAAAGCTACGACCGGCTGTCTGTTGGAGAAGCTGGACGCTGGGTTTGACAGTCACTGGTGTGTTTCCAAAGCATGTGTCATCTGAAAGCAAACCAGACCTAGCGGGGGACCCAGACCGAGCCGCACATGATGGTGTATGATCGGAAGCGCTCCTTCCAGGTCTTCATCCGCTCTAATGACAATCTGGACTCGTTCCTCGCTGTCCTGACAGAAATGCAGGGCCCGCACGGTGGGCATCAGGGCATGAAGATGTATCACTGGGCGAGGCGGACGGGCAATTGGGAGTTGACATTATGTCTCGATCGCAGACTTCCACAGTCGGACATCAACTGGTGAGTTGACTATCTGCCCGTCCTCCAGATCCGAGTCTTCGCCTGTCGATAGCCGTATGTTTTTGTGATGTTTCTGTATGTTTCTGAGTAGATGGGGTTTGTCATCTGCCAGAAGAATGAGAACCGGTGTGGTCGAATAAATCGCCCCAATAGAAGCATCAATATACTTAGGTGTGCTGATGTTTGAAATACACTGATGGTGAAACGGTATCATGCTTGCCTTCCATGGGCAGAGAAACCGAGCAAGCGGCGTGGGTTTCACTCCCGCTCAGTGTATGTTGAATCCACCGACTTTTTTTTTAGTCCGTAGCTTGGGTCAGACACAAGGGGGAGTCGCCAAACCGGTCTTCTGTGCACGCGGTCCATCAATGAACAAGTACAGTATGTAACCCGGAGTAAGGATGCATTAGATTACTTCGTGGTTCTAGTACTTGCAATCGCGGTGACGGCAGCTGCCACGGAGTCGACACAGAGCGCAGCTGCCCGTGTTTCCACGTGAATATATAGTAACGGTTCCCGGCAGGATGGAAACCTTGGAGTTCCACTTGTTCTGTTGACCAGGCATTTACATTGCATGAACAAGGTCATACTTATGCGTACTATAGCGTGCGAGAGACCAGTAAGATCATACAGTGACTCTCGAAGACGAACAAGACGAACAAACAAATGATACATGTACCAACACAACACTGGTCAAGCAGTTCAAGGTAGTGTAGTTCTAGTTTGTTAGTATGCGCGCAGCGCACGATTCGATGGTGCTGCGTCCACCTCGCTCGGCCTCACAGCTGATAATTCTCCCCAAGCTCCCCAATCGCAGCCAGCCGGAACACACGGTCGCGCTCCTCCGCCGCCGCCGCTCGCGCCTTCTGCCTCCTCCTCCGCTCGGCCGTCGGCGTGCGCGGTCCCCGCACCTTGAATTTCTCCACCGCGAAGGGCAACACGCCGGAAAACACCCCCAAAGGAGGAGCGTCCGCTGCCTCGGGTTCAGCTGTGGGTGCAGGGCCCGCAGAAGTCACAGCTGGTTCTGCCGTGGTAGCGTTGGCGGGAGGCTCCTCCACGACAGCCTTACCCTTGGCAGCCTTCTTCTTCTGCCTCTTCCTCGGACGGCTCTTCTTCGCCCGGGGCTCCGCAGGCGCAGCGGGCCTGGCAGAGACAACGGGTGCGGCAGAGACAGCGGGTGCGGCAGGCACGGGGGGCGCTGCAGACACTTCAGACGCGGTCGATGCGGCGGGCACGGCAGACACATCAGACGAGGCAGGCAAAGGGGGAGTAGGGGGCAGAGGGTGCCGATGGGGCCCCGGGAACCGAATGGGCGGACGCGGGAACGTATAGATAGCAGGCGGAGCAGCCCACGCGTACTGAGCAGGCGTCGAGGAGACAGTGCCGTCGTCCCCGCGTGCGCTCGTCGCGCCTTCCACGCTGAGCAGCAGCGACGGGACTCTATCTGGCCACCGCCATCCTGGGATTTGCTGGAACCCGCTCAGGACGTCGCGCGCAGGCTGAGGGGCCGCGGCGGTCTTTGGGAGGCCGGGAGTTGCGTGCGGGGTGTCGAAGTCGCAGTCGAGGTCGAGGGCCAGGGGTCGTGTGTCGCGAGATACCAGATCTAGCGCACCCAAGGACATGGACGTCGCGAGAGGAGCAGGCACGTCGTCGTGGTCATGGTCGTCTTCGAACGCCAAAAGAGGAGCCACGAGCTCGTCTTCGTCTTCGTAGAGGACGCCAAAAGACGCGTTGTCGTCATCTCCTTCGAACGCCAAGGGAGGCTCAGCCACGAGCTCGTCTTCGCCTCCCGACAATGTGGGCAGATCAGCTGCAAGCTCGTCTTCTTCGTCGTCGAGGATGTCGACAGACGCGATCCGCTCAACAAACTTGGCAACCGGTTCACAGTCCTGCGCGCCGATATACACCAGCGGCACGTCCTCGACCGGGGAGTGGTGTGTGTCGTCCGAAACTGGCAGATCGTCCTCAGACTCAGCGGCGACATCCAGAGAACATGTGCGGGCGTCTTCGTCCTTTTCGTCGAAGTCGTTGCGCGCGATCCTTCCAATGACGAGAACGTTGGGCTTAAACTCCTCAACTTCATCGCCCACTAAAGGAGCGTGGGCGTCGACAACCGATGGGACGTGACCTTCAACCTTGGAGACGGTGCCCGAAGAGTGTGAAGGAGAAAGGTCCATATCGCCGAACGATGACAGCGAAGACTTCGGCCACTTGCGATCGTCAGCGGTGCTCCAGCGGGAGACGAAGCTCCATGGGGCCCGCATATAGTCACCGACCAAGCGGAAGGTCGTCTGGAGGTCCTTTCTGCTAAACCCGGCAAGAAGCGGCGACGCACCCACTGTAGTAAACACGGCCGTTAGACATCAGGGATGAATAATTGCGGTTGGTTACGTACCCCGAACGATTTCGACGACAGCCCGGTAGCCATTGTCAAGCAGGAGGGATCCTCGACGTGCCATGAGGGAGCAGCGAGTCCGTACCATGTCGTGCGCCAGGTGAGCCTTGAACGCCATGCGGGAAGCAGCGCTCTTCGTGCCATAGCCACTTGCGGGGTACAGGTCGATGTTGATACGCAGAGCTCGAAGTCCCGATGCAGCAGCCTCCGGTGGGAACATGAGAATGGCCAAGACCCCACGACCAGCGCACGCGATACCAGATGCGACGATAGGTACGAGACATATGAGCACCATGAGGGAAACCGCGACCGAGAGCAAGAGTGCCGACCTGAGGACTACACGTACAGCGCCATAGACTGAGAAAGCGGCATGCGTGACGGAGAGAGTAGCCCGAGTGACGACGAGAACCGGTGCGACCACAACGCAAAAGCCGATGCGGGTGACCTTGGCGACAGAACGAAGACTCGCGAGTACGATGGAAACAACAAGGCGGGTGACCGAGCGAACGAAGGCAGAGATGAGGGAGTGGCTTGTGTGCAGCGCAATCCAGACGCGGCGGCGGATGGAAGAGCAGACCGCGAAGAGTGCCCGGAAGACGCGTACCACGGCATCGATCAGAACATGAACCAGCCAGGGGCCCGTCTCTCCATCGAGATATAGGTCGTTGTACACTTGTAGCCCGAAGAACCTGACATGGTCGTACTTGGCGGACTGGAGGTCTTCACAGTCGAGGTAGGCGGCGGTGACGAGCCAGACAAAGAGCACGGCGACAAAAAGATGGACGATCCTTGGTGGCACCGATGAATCGTGGGCCCAGTCTTCGTTCGCAGGGTCGTCCATACGGCAGTCCTTTCGCCTCCTTGGGTCCTCCAGAAGACGCGGGAGATTCAGCCCACAGGAAAAATGAGTCGAGAGTAGCCTTGTTGCACTGGAAGAGGAGGCGGAGGAGGAGGAGGATGAAGCGCAGAGTTGAGAGCGGCAGACGCCGAAACTCGATCCTGCATGCAGCGCCTTGCAATTGGCAACGTTGATTGGTATCACCGCGACGTGTGGAATTCAAGGAGGTGAAGACCTTTGTGGAAAGAGATGCTCAACTTGTGCTACAAAAGCAGAAGGCAACGATGCTTTGCAGTGCGTATCCCCAGAAAAAGGGGACAACCCTTGTGGAAGGCACTACCAGGGATCGAACCTGGGTTTTGGGAACACTATATCAGAATCCCAAGTGATAGCCACTACACTATAGTGCCCTATGTGCGTATCGTTCTATGCATACATTCGTTCCGGCAGCGAAGGACCAGCATCATTTCAACAATCTAACCCTTCTCAAGTTCTACCCAGTGCCGCAAATTCCGCAGTGAACATTTCCATAGCGTCCAACGTCTCCGTCAGATGTGCGAAGCCAAGTGGTTCTCCGCGACTGTGAGCCAGCGATTGCGCAGTACGACAAGCGTTCTTGATCTGCCGGCCATTGATCTCGCGCTTCGCAAGCTGCTGGACTTGGTCTTCCCCAACGTCGGTGCTCGACACCCCTGCCTTGTGGAGGAACGCACGCCAGACCTGCGCCTTAGCGGAGGTGGAGAGCTCGGCGAAGTGCAGGGCGACGTGGATGCGGGACAGGAAGGCCTCGTCGAACGAGGTGATGCGGTTCGTAGTCAGGAAGAGAATGCCGCGATAGTATTCGACGTGGCGTAGGCTGACGGCGCAGTCAGGATACATATGTATGAAAATGGAGAGAAGGGGATCGACGTACAAAACAGCCACCATGGCATTGCGTTCCAGGTCGTGAAGCGAACGACGCTCCAGGAAGACATCAGCCTGTAGTATGATGGACACTCAGTCGGACACAGCGAGAGGATCGTGTTTCGCACCTCGTCAATAAGCACGATGGCCTTCCAGCTTGTAGCGATGTCGAAGACCCGTTCGAGCGAGAGGTCCAGCTTGGACGCCTTCGTGCCAAGGTCACCACCACCGACAACATACAGTGGGCGGTGCACGTGCTCGCTCGTCGCCTCGGCCGACAACGTCTTGCCGACACCCGGAGGTCCAAAGAGATTGATGATGAGGCCCTGGCCCTTTCCTTGCACGAAGTCGTCAAAGCCGAGATCAGCGTTGTGCGCATCGACGAGCGAACGGAGGAGGTTCTTCCGGTCTGCTGCGAGCACGAGGCCTTGGAACGCCTCGTCGTTCCAGACGATGGGCTTGATATTTTCGACGTTGAACTCCACTATGATCATCGAGTATCAGCGCGCCATAAGAACCAGTAAGTTAAGAATGGCGTACACCAGATCTTGTCGGAGAGGCTGAACCCGTAGACGATGGGTGAAGCGAGCATCAACTCTTCGTCCGTGAGTGACACTTCGTCCTCAGCAGCTTTGCGCTTGCTACTAACATCGAGTGTAGGTACGTTATCGCCCATGTTCTCGTTGCTCCTGAGGGGCGGCAAACCATCTAGTGTACGTCGTGGGAGTAAGAGTGCACGTCGAACCGAGGCGACAAGGGGAATACTCACAGCTTCTCCGGTCTCTGAGGTCTTCTACTTGGTTCTGCTGATTGACGGTGCTCGGGACTGGCATCTCGTAATTCGGATTCAATCTGATGAAGTTTCCTGCTCGTAAATTGGTGTCAACAGCCAGGAATACGACGTGACATCGACAGACAGACCTCTGTCCACCATGATCCTAGAGTTAACCTGCGATGACAACGAACGTATCAGTACATGACGCAGAGGCCTCAACTCGACTAAGACGTACGTTGTATTTGATGATTTTCTTCCGTCCACCAGCAGTGATGGCGAACGCCGCGGTGCCTTCGTAGTGTACGTGATGTATGCCCTTCAACGACGCCCACTTGCGCCCGCGCTCCAGCAGGAGAGTCTTCATCGCCTCGGGATCCCGATGGTACTGGATCGGGTACGCCTCCAAACTGTTGATCTTCTCGGTGCCCTTGAACGACCACAACAGGACTTTGCTCTGCACGCGCCCAAACGACCTACCACCGCCACTGGGAGCTGCGACGGGGCCGTTCCCATCTGTGTTATCTGCCTTAGCAGCCCTGAACGCAGCGAGGCGCTCCCGGGCCGAGCTCGGGCTGGGGCTGAAGGTGTGCGTGTCTGCGAAGGCGTTCGAGTTCGGGTTGGACGCGGAGTCGCCGCGCCCAGGGTGAGCGCCCTCCTCGGTCGAGTCGATGTTCTCGCAGAGAAGGCTGTACAGTGAGCACATGGAGTTCTCGATCTTGTTGGCGGAGAGCAGTTGTAGCGCGCGGGGCTCACCCGTGACGGGGCACTCGGTGATGAGGATAGTGCGCGGTACAAGGATCGCATAGAGGAGCTCGAAGGTGATCTCGCCGCTCGCCTTGAGGCTCGCGATCTTGGCAAGGGTCGCGCGGTAGTCCTTGCGCAGGTAATCGAGAAGTATAGTTAGGGTCGCGAGGACGTGCTCCTCCTCGGGTGTGCGCGTCTTGCTGCGGAGCGCCCTCTCGTACTGCTCGAACTGAGGGAAGAACGCGAGCAGGAGATGCGGGTCTAGCTGTTGGATGACTTTGTGAGCATAGTAAACCTTGAATCGTGAAGTAAGACGCACCTCAAGTGGCTCGGCCGTCCAGGAGATCCCGGGCACCGTCCCCACAACGTCCTTGCATGCCTTGAGCAAGTATGGACTCTTCACGACGATCTGGAACTTGATATCCCCGCCTGGGCCAGGCTTGTCTGCGTTCCTGGGGTCAGGGAGCTTGCGCACGACGACGAAGCAGAAGTTCTGCCAAGGATCGTTGTCCGTGCCGTTGCCGACGGGGCGTACGGCCTCCGCGACGACGCTCGAGCCTGTGTTCCTGTACTTCCAGCCCTTCGACCAGCTGCTCCAGTAGTGATCGACGCGCTTGATCTTCAGGTTCGGAGGGGGAACTGGGACTTGAGGCTGCGCGGCCACGGTTTCGAGATCTTCGCTGCTCTCACCGTTGAGCGGCTTCGTCTCCTGGATGTCTTTCTCATTCTGTGAACGACTAGGGACGCGGCGAGACCGGGAGAATCTAAGACGCATGGTGGGGAGAGGGCGGGGCTTCCCCTTGTGTGTTATCCCTGTCGGACGACCGACAGAGATACTTATACGCTGCGATCAGGTGGTGAGAACTGTGAGATAGAAATCCGCTAAGCGCGGAATATGGAAGTTAGTTCGGGGGTACGAGTGCTGTCACTCACAGCCAGCTCACAGCCTCGCGAAGTCCTAGGCTTTCTCATTGAGCTACATTGCTCAATCATACACTGCCGCAAACCACATTGGTCTCAATCTATCGCAGCCGAGGCGGGTACCCGTTCTACGACGAATTCTGTTGCGGGTAATCGAGCATAGGAATATGCGTAACCTGCCTATTGGGAGCAACTGCGGCTATGATGGCACGTAAGTTGACTCGGAACGTGTCAGCGAACGCACATGCATATATCTCTAGGTCTTGACAATATGTCGCACTTTGCGTCTACCGACAGACCAACTGCCAGCGTAAGTCACTGTTGAACCGTTCGCCGGAAGTTGGCAGGCGAGTGGGCGGGTTTGTTGGTCGAGATTTCACCGTGTTTGTCGTGACTCGTGAACTTCTTCGGCGCAATTGGGTGGTCTGAGGCATGCTGCGCTTTTCAAGCTCCCTCATCGTACAAAAGTCGCACAACTAAGCAAGATGCAGGCTGGAAGGAGAAGTTGTATGATGGTACTTATCAACGTCGACGAGGGTTCGCAGATTGAAGGCGTGGGAACTATTCAAGTAAGTAAGTATACTTACTACTACTTGAGTACTACTACCCTGCTCGAGGTTGGCTGCAACTTCCACGCTTATCCTCCTCCTTGCTAGCCTTTGCTCCGAGCTCGGCACGGTTTGGATCTTGCCAAGATGCGGGACGACGGGAGCCTTGGCTAGTCTGATTCCTGCCCAAAACGAGTCCCAAAACATGTACAAAAACCCAGCAGCGTCTACGCGAGTATCCATGGCGAATACGAGAGTTCTCACAACTTCCTACGACGAAATCTCGCCATACCAGGGATGCTGGACACAGGCCTACAGCTTTCCTGTCTAAGTCTCAAAGAGAAACGCGTTTCACTGAACGATCCGGTTGTGCGCCTTCTCCGAACCCTGGGTACGAGGTCTGGCGTCTTCGCAGTTCTCATACTCACCTTCATTTCCCAGCTCACGCCAGTCGGATCTTATCGTCGTGAGGCCGTCGAGTCGCCCCACTGACTCACACATGTGTCATGACTCCTCAAGACCCTGCCAATACGTTCCAGATGACCTGTCGCATCCGATTGCAGTCCGGGCAAGGGAAGGGAACGCCCTGGTCACGATGACCGACGACGCCCGAAAGGAAGCGGATCTATAGGTCCAAGGTACGCCGGAAATTAGAGTTACCTCTCGCATTCCGAGTGGCTAAAACCAACCTCGCCCTCGTCATCGCCCTCAGATCTGTCGTACATCAAGATCAGCGACCATCAGGTTCCACAACCAGAGCTCGACTTGTACAGAAATGGTCTCGGTCGTGTCTACCAGCCTCTACCCCAGACGCGAAGTTAACGTCGCTCATCCTCGTGGCGCGCGAGTCTTCCTCGCACGGAACTATCTCACACGCAGCCAGGCAGTGACATCACGAGTCCGATGTGAGATGGCTGGCCGAGCCTATTATCAGCTGGCCTTGTTCTTACTGGCGACGACGGTACAGGCCGGCTACTCGCCGTTCCTCGAGCACTAACGCCCGATATACACATCGATCGACACGTGTTGTCCACGCACGGAAAGCAGCGCGGAAAACACGCCTCTGCAACGCCTACAAGGGTCACCACACCATATCGCGCCGCAGAGTTCGCACAATGAAGCGGCCGATCTCTGTCTTTCTCCATCTACATCTACCGGTTCGCGATGTCCACGCTGCGCCTCCTCCCCGCCATTCATGCCTTCACCCGTGCTGTCCTCTCCCCGCTCTAGCTTGCTGCCCGCCACCGTCCCTCCCCACCTGAATGTCTCGGATTTTAGACGAGCCCGATCGGTATGTACGTGATCATGCCTGTTTTCCTGCAGTTGCTCACTTCGGCTGCGGCAGTCGCGAGTTCCCTTTTCCGCGCATGGACTCGCTCAGGACTGCGTCATCCTCGGGAAGCAGCAGCCTGCAGTCGCGCACCGATAGTATCCAGTCCAAGTCTCTCCGGTCAGCTTCATCCTCTGATTCCCCGCACTCTCTCCCTCGTACGCGCCTCGAGCGTGACCTCCATGAAGGCACACTGCACGGTGTACCCTCCAAGCACCGATCGCGCCTCATGCCCCGGGACCGCCACGATTCGACGAGCATCCGCACGGCGCTCGCTATTACCACGGAACGCCTGGAGGGCGAGACGCGTCGTGCCGACGATGCGGAGCGCCGCGTGCTCGAGGTCTTGCGCAAACTGCGTGCGGCACACGAGGCGACGATGCTCGCGCAGGCGGAAGCATCGCGCGCCAAGGAGGAGCTCACTTTGTTCAAGTATCGACTCGAGGACGCGCAGCGCGAAATATTGCGGGCGCAGGAGCTCGTTAACGAGCTCGAGCAGGCCAAGTTGGAGGCAGAGTCAGAGGCGGCGCGGGCCCGTTCTACTGCACGGAGATACCGTGAGCAGCAGTTGATCGCGCGAGCGCGAGAGGAAGGTAGGCTGGAAGGATTGCAGGAGGGCTTGTCTCGCGGGAGGACTATAGGGTACGAAGAGGCGACGGCTGATGATTCCAGGGAAAGGAGGTATGTTCCGCCGACTGTAGAAGATGTGTCAGAGGAAGAAGAGGAGGAGGAGGAACCCCCAGTACCTCAATATCGTAGTCAAACACCAGGGCCGGCCGAGATCCGCGTTCGCACACCAGCTCCTGAGTTTCGAAGTAGAACACCAGGGCCATCGGTAATGTCCTCTGATAGGGTAACGCCACCACCGAGGCGTCCTCCTTCGAGGTGTGTTCGTAATCGATGCGCTACCGCAGTGACGTACTGACAGCCTTCCGAGCAGATTCAGTACGTCAGTAGCTAGCCAACGCCCCGTGCATGTTTCCGATGCTGCACATTTCGCTGCGACTCTGCCCGTCCCCACTGTAGTAACACCACTCAATGCTCCCTCTCCGTCGCACTCACGAGTCGACACTCCGACCGGGATGCCAGTGCCGCATCCTGCACCACGCTCTCTAGATGACAACGAAGGCGAGATACCGGCACCGATACCAATACAGGAACCACAACCATCCCCTGTACATCCTCCCGTCGAGATTCCTCCAGATGGCTACATACCATACGCTGATCGCGGAGAAGAGATCTACTTGCCGCCGCCACATGAACTCTCCAGACCAATCACTCCCGCTTCGCCCGCTCCATCAGCAGCAGCAGCCATCCATCCCGTCCAACCCCCACAACCTAACCCTTCCATGGCACCTCCACGCGAGCCGCAAATCCGCTCGCGGGACTACGCATTCGCTGCTGGCATCCCACCCGAAGGAATCCCTGTGGTTCGCTCCAACGCCAGCAGGCCGATGTCGCCCCAGTCCAAGGCGTCGACGACCATTTCGCAGTTTGACCTCGTCGGTGCGCCATCGTCGAAGGGCAAACTCCGACTTGCAATGTCGGGGCGGTCATCCGCAAGAGAGGACGTACGTCGAGCCAGAAATATTCCTCGACGAGTCTGAGCTGACATGACGACATGCGGGGGGCTCGGGATGTGAAGAGGCAGGTGGGGTCGCCGCGTGGGCCGCGTCCGCGGGAAGACCTACCCGTGCCTGGTCGCCCGCAGGCGGGCGAGCGGCAGGATAGCAGGGACTCTGAACGCTCGGTTCAAGGGACTTCGCCGACGAGTCCGCTCGATAGGTTATTCAAGAAAAGATTTCGGAGTAAATCAGTCAAGGAGACTCCACCCCGCACTCTGGCTGTGATACCAGACATCGTTGTTGAATCCCCTGTAAGTCGGCTGCATCCTCCGCTGAATTACATGCTCAATTTAGCATTCTAGTCCACTCCATCGACGAACCGTTCATCTGTTAAGACTACAATAACGCAGCCCCACTTATTGAGTCCAGAGCACACAGTCCAGCCACTGTCCCAACCAGAGGATAACATCATCGTGATGCGGACGGAGATACCGGGGTACCACCCCTCGATTGACCAGTACCTTGCGAATGGTCCTTTGGCACCCGTGATCCCTCTACAGTCGGGCCAACTTCCCCCAGGGTTCGTACCTATGACATTATCTCCATCAACGCCTGCCAACTCTCTACCCGACAAGCCAACCATGGTGCCATACGATACGCCTATCCCAGTGCCGCCTTCTCAGACACCGGTCCCCGTCCCACCACCTGGTACCCCGATACCGATCCCGCAGCGGAAGACGGTACCGATCAGGGCGCCCAGCAATCCCCGCTCAATTCCATCGAGAGAGGCTGTCCCCGTCCCATACGATAATCCTCTGCCTATCCCACCACGCGACCCTCTGCCCGTTCCGCAGCGCGGCAGTCCTCGGAGTCAAGCGCGGTACGACGAGGCGCCAATCCCCGCAGGCGTGGTGTATCCCGAGCCTCCGTCACGGCGACAAACACCTGGGCCTGGTAGTATCGGCTCTCCTTCCAGCATGCGACGCAACAACCGTTTGGATGTCAGGAGCCCTGGTGCTTCGCTGTCGCCTCTCTCTCTACGCTTCTTCGCACCCCTTCGGTCGGACGGCACGTCTGAGTCGTAGCCCTCTGCAGATCCTCCGGATTTTGCTCCTGGAATACGGACGCGTATCTCTCAGTTTGGGTAAAACACTGTGGATCCCCTTCGTTGACTTACTTTATTCTACTCGGCCGAGACTCTTTCTTGTACCCGGACAGTATCTGTTCGAGCATCACATCTGCTGACATTGCCATATCATAATTCGAGGTCAACATGCGATGTACTACTAGTGTACTACCTACCAATCAGCATCTGATTCCTTGGCATTAGTCCTGAAGAACTTGATTCTAGGATCCAGTCTCGAGACTGGGCAATCTGTGCAATGCCGCGGCGAACGGGACCCAGGACGCGCGCTTATAGCGTCATGCGGGCGTCGGAAGTGACCACCACCATGCCACCATCGGACCATGACGACGACCCCTCCTGCTACTTGACCATCACATCCAAAGTTCTGGAGCTCGAACGTGTCTTTCTGACTCTCGCTCTGGAATTTGTACGATAACGAACAATTGCGCTAGCGGCCCGGGACACGCTCGAAAAGGCACGTTCGTGGAGAAAGGCTCGGTACTCTGATGGGCTTCAAAGCTGCCTTCGGGCTATTCTCGACGCTCGCGGCGCAGATACTCACGCGGACTGGGTATACACCGGTTTTGGACAGAGAAGGTGCGTCGCACATCGTGCTCAGGTCCTCGTAGCTTCTGCCCGCTATCATGTGAGGCCTCCATCACGGCAGCACCGGCTGCAGCGCACTGGCAGCGCAAGCTTCGGGCATGAGCGCGCCGCATGCGACGGTGATTGAATACATATGTTCTGCGAAGTTGTCGAACTTCCAAGCGAAGGCTTGGAGATGTATATCAACCTGGGATCGATGCCCATGGCAAGGTGACGGACAGCTAGCCGCAGACTGCGCCATGTTCTCCCTTACCCCCCTCACGGTCTTCTGGAGCCTTGTACTGACGTCTGGTCTTGTGTCTGCAGCCCAGACTATGCGTATTGCCACGTACAACCTGCGCTACGACTCGCAGCCGGATAGCATTACGGTGCAACAGTCGCTTGACAACCTCCCTGATCCGCTACAGGCACCCACTTACTACGGGAAGAAGGGGGAGCAGCCATGGAGTACGCGGCGGATTAAGGTGTACGAGCATCTTCAGTACGAAGGGGTGGTCCTTGCAGGTGAGTCGTGTTCATTTCGCCCTGTGATCATAACAAGCCTGACAGTAAGTCCGTATCTGTAGGCTTCCAGGAGGCTCTCGTCAGACAAGTGACCGACCTCGCCACACTATTTGGAGACGGTTGGGGATGGGTCGGTGTTGGACGTGACGATGGCGTTGCTGCGGGAGAGTTCAGCCCGATCTTCTACAAGAAGTGCGTCTGTCTACTACGCTTGGGATCAGAATGCTGGCATACTTACGCTCCTATGAGCTAGGTCCGACGTTGAGCTCGTCTCTAACGACTCCTTCTGGCTCTCCAACACTCCATTCGAGCCATCTAAGTTCCCCGGCGCGGGGTCGTTCCGCATTTGCACGGCTACTTCGCTCATCCTGAAGTCAGACCCTGCCGCCCCAGTCCACTTCACCTACCTCAACACGCACTTGGACGACCAGTCCGATGACCAGCGTCGTCTGGCAGCATCGATGATGCTCGTTCGTGCTCGCTATGAGGCTTACAAGACGGGCGGCCCGGTGATCATCACTGGTGACTTTAACAGCCCTTCCACTGGCACGGACTCGGGTGCATACCAGATCATTACCGGCCAGATCGCCCCTGTTGCGGTGAACGCGACATTCGCGGCGAAGTATGCGGTCCCCAACACCACCCTCCCCGACTTTAAGATGCTGGACTTGAAGGCGGAGACACCACGGGAATTCGTCTCGGGCGAGTTCGCGACCTATACCGGTTTCACTGCGCCTGGAGATGGGTCTGTCTATTCCCGCATCGACTTCGTTTACGGCGGGAGCAATGGCAAGTGGTGAGTGGCACGAGGTTACCTACCGTCCCCCATGACTCTATGCGCTAATTTCGTCGTCCGTAGGACTGCGGATGCGTACCGCGTTGGTTCGTCTCTGACCGATGACGGCGTTTTGGCGAGCGACCATCGCCCCGTCTTCGCAGACATCACGTTGCATTGAGGGGATCTCTCGGACCGGCAAGCAGTTGTACTCGAGTACAAGTAGACATCCCATCGAGTCGTGTGATGCAGTCATGTATTATATCGGATCGCCCTGCAGGATGTACAAAGCAAATCTGTCTCATCTGCCTCACCGGGACCGTGTGGTTGTCCTGCCCGAGAGATTGACGAGAGGAAACCAGATCCATGCGCATGCCATGTGTTCGGGCAGTAAGAAAACAAGGTAACTAACTGTGCTGACCAATACTAAGACATTAACTATCTGGTTACAACAGCCAGTAAGAAGGCAGGTTTATCGATTCATTTAGCGAGACAGGGCCGAACAGCCGACCACAGCGATATATGAAGCCTGTTCTCTTCCGTTCCCCCATGCTCCTCGACGCACTTTATTCTGCTACTGTCTAACGATGTTGTTCTACCTGCTGTTCCGCATTATCAGGTGTGTCCGGGCACTGAACTACCCAGCAATCGACGCTGAATGACGCCAGTGCGACCACAGCTTTCCTCTACCCCGGTTATGCGTCATACAAGACATTGTCCCAGCGACCCGCATCTGAAGCTGAACTCGAGCGATGGCTCATGTACTGGAGCGTGCTGGGATGTATCGTAGCAGTGGAGTATGTGGCTGAATGGCTCGTCTCATGGTGCGTCTACCTCCTTTGTCCCCCTAATTACTCCTCTCTCATTACGATTACAGGCTACCGCTATACTACCCCCTCAAGACCCTCTTCCTGCTCTACCTTGCCCTGCCACAGACAGCAGGTTCCGCCTGGCTCTACCAGACCCAACTCCGCCCCTTCTTCCAAGCACACGAACACGAGATTGACTCCGCCCTCGCTAAGGCGAAGGTCTACCTCTACAACTATGTCCAACGTCTCCTGCGTCGCGGTTGGGAGCAGGTCTCTGGTGCCATCACCCAACAGCAAACACAACCCGCTGGTCCATCCCCGCTCGAAGAGGAGGCGGCCGCGCACACCGGTGCGCCTCCTTCGATGAACGACCCCGTCTCCGGGCCTGCTCAGCTCGTAGCGGGCCTTTGGAGCACATACGGCCCTGGGATCCTTGCATCTGGCGCAGCTCTCCTCACCCAAGCGCAGGCGTCCGCTGCGCGCGCAGCTGCAAACGCAGGGAGCTCTTCCGGCTCTGGCTCCGGGTCGAAGAGACGCGGAAGCGTATCGGAGCGGCGCAAGCAGCTCGAGGCCGAGCTCGCGTCGCTCGGGCAGGAGCCTGTTGGCTATGACGTGTCGTCTGCGACGTCGAGCCCCGCGTTCGAGACGGTGCCGATGCCGTCTGACGGTCGGTCGCGCGCGTCTTCCTCTGGGAGCGGCAACGGGAACAACGGGAAGAGCACGTTCGAGGAGGTTGAGGTCCCGAGCGATATGGAGAGCGACCTGCCAGGGCACGCTATGGGATCGCGGCCGGACCAAGCTCGGCGGACGAGCTGGTTTGGTTGGGGCGGCGCCGGTGCAGCAGGAGGAGGTGCTGGTTACGAGCGGGTGAAGAATGATTAAACAGGTGGCGGTACGGTACGGTACGTACGCAGCCTTGGTTACGAATCCCCTTCCACGATATCATTGCATTCGGTCCTGGACACGGCACGGCATATCTCTCGCTTTCGCATAACACATCTTTCCCACTATCCCTGATTCCTTGTGTATCTAGTCGATGTAATATTATGGTCCGGACATAGACTGTCTTCCATCCCCCCGTCAGCCCACTCTGTATTTCTTCAGTTCGGGATCCTTCAACAGTCTCTCCATGACGTCTTTCGCCAGGTGCAGCGAGACGCACACAGGCTCTGCATACCACCGCGCACCTCCGCTGACTCCTCCCGAAGTTGCAGGTCCCGCCTCCATGATGTGGATGCATCCGTCCACGCTCGGCATCACTGCCTCCACGAAGCGAGGAGGCTTACCGCTTCCAAAATCCACGCCATACACGTCGAGGCTCTGCCACGATGTGACGATGGAGTGTCGCTTGCCGAAGAAGGCCCGCCAGATGTACTGCGGGTTTATGTCGTGCGCCATGTCGTGCAGGAGCGCGGCGATGGCGGACGAAGTGAACGGTGCCATCGCCGAGCGGATAGCTGACGCTGGCGTCGCTGTCGAGCTCGACTCGGAGGCGATATCTGCGCCTGAGAGGGACACCCGCGCGACGGTGATGGGCGACCCCAGGAAGCTGTCCGGGAGGGGCGGGGAGACGCGTGAGCGGAGGCCGACTGTAAGCATCATGTGGATGAGCTCGGGGTCGTTCTCCAAACCGCGGGCGCGGACGACGAGTCTCCAGACGAACGCGAGTAGCGCGTCGAGGCGGGAGATGCGCACGCTGCGGGGAGAGCCCGAGGAAGGATCTGGCTCCGAGGCGGCTTCCCAGATGCGCTGGATTTCCCCCGGCGTGAAGTAGACGAGGTAATGGGAGACGGGTGCGTACACGTCCCATTCGGACCATGGTATTGGATCGCCTGGCGGTCCCAGGTCTGCCCCGGCTAGCTCTGGAGGAACGCGTGTCGAAGAGAGCATGGGATCGGGGCAGCCCCTCGCGGACGCCCACATGTCGTATCGACACATTGGCAGCGCACGGGATATACGGAAGAGGCCCGGGTCAATCTGCGCGCTGCTGATGTCTCCCGCAGCGGTGCGGTCGATGAGCGCAGGGTCGAATACAGGCGAGAGAGTCGGCAGAGGCTCCTCGTGCAGCAGAGCGCGATGGACTGCAGCCCAGTCCTTGACGAACTGCATCATCGAAGTGGCATCCGCGAGAGCGTGGACGATCTTGAGGCGGACGCTCAGTCCTCCGCACGCGAACGCCGTCAGCTGCACTGAAACCGCAGGCCGCCCCACGTACTCGTGCGTGTTGTACAGGGCAAGCTCGGTTGAGCCGTGGAGGACCGCCGACGGATACGAATCTGCGTTCCATGCCAAGATTCCGGACGGACTAGAGCGCAACATCTCCATCCGGTCTTCGTGTGTAGGGACGAGCGACGCGAGTGTTGCTGGGTAGCGGGCCAACACGAGCTCGACCCCTGGGTCGTCGGCGGACCCGTAGGTGATGGCCACACGGCCCTGACGTTGACCATTTGCGGGATCGTAGGGAATCCAGTGAAGCTGGCCTGCCCATTGCGGATACGCGTCGATGGTCTTGCGTAGAGACCGTGTGAGGGCGTCGAAAGACATGGTGTCTGGACTCAGGCTGGTAGGCGGATCGAAGTACCATGCGGCGCTCGTCAAGGCGTACGTGAGGACAGAACTGTCGAGGATGGAGAGAGGTACCGTGCGCGGGGTGATTTTGTTGTGAAGGGCTGGGGTCACTGGGAGAAGTCGAGTGCGGGAGATGATCTCTAGTTCCAAGGGGGTGTCTAGCACGTCCGCCGTGTGAGGGCAGATCCAGGCGAGTATGATTTAGAACATACCAGGTGTGGACATGTCGGTAGGTGATCTAGTTGTGCCAATGATCTGCGATTGTTGAGTACCGATGTTGTGCAGGGTTCGCCTTGAAGTATAAGTGTGAGGCCAGGATTTCACTCCGCATCGGATGGATCGATGGAGTCAGCCTCGTCGAAGCAGTATCGGGTCCGATATTTGCTGATGGTCATGACTTGCTTGGCATATCACCGGAATCCCAAGCACTTCGTACTTTGCGTTGCTATAGACACCTTATTCCTTACAGCGACTGGCAGGTACTAGGCTCGCGGTGCCAACCTCTGATACTTAGTTCGACGAGTCGTGCAGTCACTGCCCCGGGAGCGCCTCCGACAATGCAGGCTTCTTCTCGGCGCTTGATATTTGCCACATATGGCAAGTGTCGTGGTTAGAACGGCGTACCCGGGCCGCTGGCGGTTCTCATCCAGCGTTGCTAGACCCTCAAATTCCTGAAATACGGATTAAAAAAATGCAGACAATGGTTGATGCGACATAGGCGAGTACATGATAGTAATTCATATCGGTTATGAAAAAGCCGAAACAAGACCAAAGGACATGCCTTTACAGAATGTTTTCAACCTGGAAATACTAGTATCCTTATGTCGCTCGTCACAGCTGCATGTACTGGCTGCAGGTGTACAGTAATAAGAGCGCAGGCACGACACTCATTTGGCGGGCGTGAGCTCTCCACATGTCATCTGAGCATAGTTTGCCGCATGCCGCTGTCTTGGCGTCCGGAGGCTCGTCGCATCCACCGTCTTGTCGACGACCGCAACTGTCGCGCTACAGATTATTCAGGCTTCGAGTCTTCGAAGACGAAGGGTCTACTGATGCTTATTATAGTCATTGATGTGTAAGGTAACTGGTTCATACATGTACTCGGACTGTCGTTCAATACTAAGCAGGGCGGAAAGACTTGGTTACAGGCATGTGCAAGGTGCGGCGAATGGGGTCTGGCATATAACATTGGGCCCACTTGCAGGTAATCGATTTATCTTCCAAGCAGGCAGGGAGCAACGAGGAAGACTTCCATTCGCCATCTGTAATAGATGTATTGAAGCATAATGTACAGGGCACTGGGCAACATTCGTCCACTTCGTCCGCATGGACCATCTCTGAATCAGGATACAAGCACGGGTGACAGATTACATAGTAGAGTACATGGCTTTGATCGTCGTTCGGGGCTTCTCCCATCAAGCCTAACAAAGTAGTCGATTACCACGTCTCACATCAACGACCGCCATCAAGGACACAATGTGGAAGGACGCACCCACTCAGATCGTTCGACCTTCTTCGTGTACCACACCAGCGGGAAGTCGGCCTCGTACCCCATATCGAGCAACAGCCTGCGAATCTGCACCTTCTGCCTCTGCTTGATCCGGTCCATCTCGTGGTTGGAGTAGAACGCCAGGATGGGCAAGGGGCGTCCGAGCTCGCGCATACTCATCCGGATGCCAGTCTCCTCGAAGAACTTGTCTCTAAGGGCGAACCAAGTCTCGTCCACGTCGATAATCTGGGCATCACCCTTGCGCACCGCCAGCCCTTTGGACTTTGCGTACTGCACGATGATAGGCTTCATGAACGGGAGCCCGCGCCAGTACGTAGCAGTGGACCGCCGGACGGAAATGGTGCGGGAGGTGGAGGCGGTAGAGTGCCTCCTGTGGACGGTGTCTGGGGTGGAGGGAATAATGTTCGGCTGGGTGCGGTGTGCCATCAGGTTCACCTTCTTCACAGGGGGGTCCTGCGGGCCCGACGGGGTGCTGAGAGTTAGTACGAACCCAAACCACCCGTAACCACCGGGGACAAAGAACCCGACCAACGCACCTGGCGCACGACCTTTCGCTGAACAGGCTGGGGAATACCAGAGGCCCGCCTCTGTTGTGGTACTTGAGAAGATTGGGTCGGGCGAGAGAGGGCCCGCTCCATGAGGTCTTGCTCGCCTTTGACCCTGCGGAGCTGCGAAGTCGAGGCGCGGACTGGGTTTCCGTGGCGGTCGACCATCATAGGAAGCGGCTGGTTGGGGTCGACGTCGGGGCGGACCATGCTTCGGGAGGAACGGTCGTTGTAGGAGTTGTTGTACATGGTGGTTCGGGTGGTTGGACTGGTTCGGGTGGTGGTAGGAGTTGAGATACTTTAGCGCGAGACGCGACGGGATCCCTTTGCCGGCCCGCGTTTTGCCGCCCGGCAGGGCACGCCGCTTTATTGTTCGACTGGTATGGTTAACATCGATAACGAGCGATTGTCTTCGACCTTTGGCAAAGAATTACCGCGATGCTGAACTCAACGTTTGTACGGAATGCGAGCAGGTGGCCGTCGCAGGGTGTCGTGGCCGGGAGTGATTATAAAATGCAATAATTTGCGACCTGTACGTGATGTGTTAGCACTCCAGAGGTCTGATCATAGCCTCTCCCGTGCATGCTAGCTGTAATAATGTGCGTGTAAGTCCCAACGTTTCGTTAGACCGCGTCCGCGATATTCGAAACCACTGCGAAATTACTACCGAGCTCTCCGGAAATGGCATAGCGGTTACCGGATATAGCCTATTGACGTCATCCTGCCCGCACAACTTGGCTCAGGATGCAGGTCGCCTGGGGGTATATAAGGACGCAGCAAAGGCAAGGCTCTCTTGGACAGCTTTCTCCCGTCCACATACCATCTCACACTCCAGCCAAGGCCTTGACCGCGACGGCGGGTGGAGACGGGCGGACAACTGTAGCCCGACTGTCGTCACAGTACAGTAATTTCTTCTCCAGTGCGCTCCGGAATGCGTCTCTCACCACCAAAGACAAATCTCGGTGTGCGTACTCTATGTGCGCAGTGTGCTCATGGGACGTCCGGTGCGGACAGACCCAGACTTGGAGAAGAATAACAACACGAGGCCAGGCCGGCAGAAGCGCCAGCTGATGCGACGTTTACACGCCTCGAATGCATGCCCTCGGCCAGGCCTTCCTATAAAACTGTGCATGCTCCCCACCCATGCCACCTCATCTGTTCGTATCTCATACCCCGCGCATCGTTCTCATCTCTGCGACTCACGACAGACTCACTGCGCGTAGACCACTCTCGATCGCGATGAGCTCTCCCGGCCACATCTCCGTACACCGCGCGCGCACAGACACACGTTTTCTCATCGAGGCCTCCCCGCAGACCCAGCCCCGCATCCTCCGCGACCGTGACAACGAGCAGATGTCCCGCTCGTACCCTGGTACGTCCTCCATGTCGACACCGATCATGGGCTCGCCCCCGAGTCCCATCCTCCAGCCAGAGAGACCTCCACGGGCGCTCTCCCCAGAACTCTGGAACCTCTCTTCGCCGAACCCTTCTGAGATGCCGTCGCCTCTCCGCAATACTCTCGTTCCCATGCTGAACCTTGCGCGTGAAGCTAAAGAGGAACTCTTCACTGACCGGAGTACCCGCGACAACCGCTCTGCCCCTCCTGCGCCAGCCCCAGCCGACGATCATCGCGCTTCCTCCAAGGCGCGCTCGACTCCCGCCTCTCCACCAAGCTCGCGTGCATCGGGATCCCAGTCACATCGCAAGTACCGCAGCCCGCGCGTCGAGACCGATAGCGAGGGCGAAGATAACGCACGATCCTGGCACGGGGCACCTACTTATGTACGCCCCTCCGAGGACACCATCCCTTCGCACTCGTGGCGCACTCCTACCGTCGAGCGTCTAGAGGCGGAAGAACCACGAACTCCCCCCACCGGACCTATCACAGTGACAGCCAACAGAATGAGCCCGCGCAGGTCGTCGACGAAGAACAAGGCGAAGCGGAGCAGCATCGCTCAGCGGCGCCTCATGGAGTCCGCCGCGCTCTCGTCCGACAGCGGGATCATCATGTCGCCCATGTGCCACAGCCCGCTCGTCTCGTTGCCCCTCCCCGACATCCCGCAGTCCGCGACGGATGCCGAGCAGTTCTTCCCGCCAGAACGGCCCCCGCGCTCTCACCAGCGCGAGCGCTCTTCACCGTCCCCGTTGCAGTCGCCCCTCACGCTTCAACCTGGGCCTTCATCGAGGCCCGAGAGTCCCCGGGATGAGAGACGGGAGCCGTACCGCTCGGACTCGCCTGACCGCTCCGGCGGGTCACTACGTGGGCGGGAGAGTCCGAACGCGATGTCGGTGCCTATCCCGCTCAGTCCTGGCTCGACGCTCGCCCAAACGCGGCCCCCGTCGCCGGCGGAGGACCCCCGCGGGTCGCCCAAGGCGGCCGCCAAAGCGGGGAGCAGCAAGCAATACGACCGGTCGCCGTCGCCTCCGGAGGAGCCCGCGGTGCGACACTCGACATTCTACTTGGAGGATGAGATGGTCATCCTGAGGGTGAGTACTCAATTTTGTTTGCGATCCGTGTGGAGGAATGCTGACCTTGGGCATGCGTGCCCAGGTGGAGAACACGCTCTTCCGCGTGCACAGATACTTCCTGGAGCGCGACTCGACGTTCTTCAAGGACTTCTTCCAGAAAATGCTCGGCCACGGCGCAGGGCGGACGGACGACACAGCCGTCCGGCTGAAGGACGTGTCCCGCCGCGAGTTCGAGTGTCTCCTTGCTTTCTTGTACAATGGGTACGTCGCCCCCGTCCGCATCCTCTCTCGTAGTAGATAACAGGACTCACCATGTCCGCAGCCCCTCCAGCGCGCAAAGCGCCTCCATCCTCAACCTCGTCCTGCTGCTCTCCACCGCCTCCGCGCTATCCTTTCCTGCTGCGCGCGCACACGCCATCTCCGCACTCGACGCGGCCTCGCCGCCCCTGGACCCTGTCGAGCGCGTCTTCCTCGCGGAGAAGTATGCGATCCCGGCGTGGCTACGCCCTGCGTACGTCGCGCTGTGCTCGCGCGCGCACGCGCTCGAGGACGCCGAGGCGGAGGTGCTGGGCCTGCAGACGATGGCGCGCCTCGCGAGGGCGCGCGAGGCCGTGCTGGAGGAGAAGGTGAAGGAGTGGCGGAAGGCGGTGGAGAGGGCGGAGAGCGGGGAGGGGTTCAACAAGGAGGATATGCAGGTGCGGGAGGCGAAGCTGGTCGAGCGGGTCGTGGATGAGATCTTCGGGGTGGATTTGTGAGTGATCTTGAGGCTATCTGTGGTTGATTGGCTGTTGTGGATTTGGGGAAGGGAGGTGAGCTCGAGCTGGACCTTGGGATCTCCGTACATATGTATCGCATATCTGCAATTCCTCGCATCTGCATCCGCATGGCTCATGGGCATTCATTCGCGTTAGCATCTGTAGCATACCTTACCACGCATCGTAACGTTATTGACGGGCATTTATAGACATTCTGGCTTGGGTTCAAAGCATCTGGATAACATTAGTAATACAGCATCTATCATACAAGGAGGGACGAGGATGAGGAGCGTGTGCGACTAGTAACCAGCCCCAGCCAGCGCAGACGACAGCGGGACGGGGGGCTACATCTCCGGCTGCTGTTCTAGGTCTAGACTTGGGTCCGTAAATGCATGATTGCATTTCGTGCAGACGTAGAAGAGGATCATGCGCGTCTGCTTCCGCTTGGACTGGTCCTGGAAGAACACGGCGCTGCGTGGGGAGTGGGGGTGAGTAGGGAGATGTCAGACAAGTTGATGGATGGGTAGAACGCACTCGTCGTGGCCACATTTTGGGCAGCCCATCTTCTGGTGGGCCTGATGGGGTAGCGGTGAGGAATGAGTTCCTGCGAGGAGGAGTCAGGGGGGGGAGAGAGTGGACGCACCAGTGTCGGGTCCGAGGCAAGGTCCGCCGTTACACCGACTTGCTCCCTGTGTCAAGGTCAGCATGACATTGCAAGAGACAGCTCAAGGAGCACATGAGGGTAGAACGGGACGCGAAGGGGGGCAAAGAAAAGTACACAGGGAAGCAAAGGATCCGGAGGACGGTGCAACGCTGAGCGCAAGACAAGACGGCTTACTCACCTGGTCACCGTGAGCAGATCGTTCCTGTACACACACTGGTTCTCCCCAATCTCGTCGTACGCGCAGATGCGGCAGGCGTAGACCATGACGCGCCGGTCGGGGTCCGCCTTGGGGTAGAGCAGGTTGTTGCACTCCGAGCAGAAGTGGAGCGATGCCTGGGCGCGGAAGGTCGAGGTTGACCGGGGTTGCGGGCACAGAGAAGAGTATGTTGGCGTTAGAAAAGGTCCCCTGAGTCACGCAAGATGCAACAGCGTACCATTCAGACGATGAGGATGGGGTATGAGCAGAGGAGATGCAGGGAGGTGGTGGTCGCAGACAAAGATGACCTAGATGCCTCGCACTCACTGCCACTCAGCTTGTCGCAAGCGCGCCCGCACTGCGGTTTTCCAGAGTACCACATTCTTGACCCTCATATCATGTCTCAGTCTGCACAGTCTCTAGATCTCAACTGGCTTGCCTATTTGCTGTACGGTCTCTATGAAGAGAGTAATGACAGCCATCCGCATGAAAGTCAGCTTTACTTGAACAATCTCGACAGTGAGGACCGGGTCCTGAAGCATTATGCCACTATTCTCGACAGCCTCGCGCGACTTCTCATCTACGAAGAACGGAATCAGGTCGTCTCGATCGCTGTGGTACTTCCCGAGCTCACCCCCACATCGCAAGGACCCGCGGAGTTCCTAGTCGCACATAATGGATGCGTCTCCCCTCAGGTTGTTGGCCACCTCAAGACCATCATCACGCTCCTGAGAGAAGCCCGTCTTCTCTACGTTCAGGAGGTAGGAGACAGAGGAATGCCACCAAAATTATCTATCCCGACCCTAGACGCGTCTCGAAAGTCTGGACTCGAGATTCCTCTGATTGAGAAGCTCCAGGGACTTGAGCGGTCCCTACACCGTTACTGTTGGGAGAAGGAGAGGCGACGGGTTACGAAAGACGATCGTTACGGTTGCTTCCACCGCCTCGTTGACGCAGTAACCGGTGTGTCCGACCAACCTGCCAATCGCACGCCGGAGGAGCATACAGCGCTTCAAAGCCTCCAAGAGGCTTCCTCTACCCACCGTGCAGCTCTTGAAGAAGTTCACGATGCTTTGTTCATCATCAACCAGCTTCTTTCGGAGGATCCTGATGCCCGCCATGCATTCATCCCGGAGTCTTCTACGGCCTTGGATGCACTGATTGCGGCCATGCGCGTCGTGTCCCACCACGCATCAGACAAGTCCTTGAAGTCTCTGTGGTCGTTGTGCGATCGCTACAACGAAGGTGAGCTCTGCTGTCCCACAGATACTATGGGTCTGTAATGACGTGAAGAGCAGCTGTTCTAGCTCGACGCCAAGCCGAGCGCGACCGGTACATGAAGCTCAAGGCGTCGCAGCCGCCGTCGGAGACGCAGTCCAATGACAAGAAGTTGCCCCACATTACTCCGACATTCAGTACAGAGCGGTGGTTGTTGAAGGCTCGTGATTTCTCCCAGATCTCCCGGACGGTCGTGTCCTCAAGGTTGGCAGGTCTTTTCGAACACGTAACCCCGGAGGTGTCTCCTGTGTCAGTCAAGCAGCCGAAACAAGAGGATTTCTTCGTGTCTGTAGAGAAGGTGACGTCCACGTTGAAGCTCGCAGGATGGAAGGAGGACGATATCGAGGAATTTGCCGAAACCTTTGTCGATGGGTTGAAGCAACGAGCCTCGCTTCGGTCTGGTACGTTTCGCGAGCATTAGTCCTCACGACACAATACTGAGAAGTTCCCATTGCATCTGCAGGACCCATAGAGCCTTCGGACGACGGAACATTCAGTCAATCCTCGGTTATTTATTGCCATTGTGAATGCGACGTCTTGGCAGAGCTCCATGAACGATTCAAGTCCAAGGATCGACAAATCATCCCTTATGTCGGCGTCTCGAAGCTTTCATGTGCGCTGTGCCACCTATACTTCGAGTGTTACCGCGAGGCCACCGACAGCACGATCTGTACGCGCGGCACGCACGGTCAGATCTGGCCCTGGATCACGCCGACGTTGTTGAAGGACGAAGCGATGGACGAGAAGATCAAGACGTTGTTGGCTGAAAAGCTGAAGGGGAAGCTGGTTACTGAAGCGAAGAATGCGCGTACTAGGCAAAGGGCTTCTCAGAGCACCGTCGGTTTCGTGTCGAATGTGGTGGAAACCCCACATCAACGTATGTCTTTTCTCTCATTCTCAGTGTTCCAAAGAGCTGATGGTCTATGCAGATGCAGCCAGCGCTTTGGAGGCTATGATGAAGGTGATAAAGGCGAAGACTGGGTAGCAGTGTGTGAGGTCTGCCATGAGTATCCGCACGGTGAGCGTCACAATCTACCGTCGCTCCCGACCTCCGTTCTCACAGCGTCTTACCACTTCCTCCAGATGTACACGAAACAGAAACGGAGCCTTGTGGAGATGTATCCATACCGGCCGCTGACCGTGACGATACCACCTGTTTGGAGTATAGATACCTCGAAGCTCCGTTTTTCGCTTTGCTCTCTACGTCGGAGCACACGATCCTAGCGCAGCCTAAGCGCTTCTGATTATGCATACACCGCTACGCCCATCCGTTCTCTTACGATCTGCGCTACCTCGTTGTGCCTGTCGTTCACTCATTATCATCTCTGCTTCCGTCCTCTGCCGCTCGTTCCGCTCTCA
The DNA here is from genome assembly GCF_003813185.1 of Lentinus tigrinus ALCF2SS1-7. Lineage (NCBI taxonomy): Eukaryota > Fungi > Basidiomycota > Agaricomycetes > Polyporales > Polyporaceae > Lentinus > Lentinus tigrinus. The sequence continues at coordinate 508,804 of NW_027137918.1, forward strand.
CTCATCCTCGCGCTCGCTGTTCACGATGCGCTCTGTCTTTTACCACGACTGAACGTTCCGTTCCGTTCACCTCCGCGTCCTCATTTGGCCATGGATCGAGTCTTGCGCCTGAGTGCCGCGCGCGGTACTGCGACCGCATTCATTTACAACGTTGCCATGGCATACGGCCGGGCCGACCATGAAGTTGCAACATCCGCCATGACTATGCGGAAGATCCAGGCGATAGTATCGTGGCGAAGTACCGCACCGCTACTGCAAACCTTCTAGCAGTGGTCATATTGGTCAGTGACGACTCTTTGAGCCTTGTCATACCACTGGCGGGGCCCAAGCTCCGCAGCCTTACTCAGGCTGATCAGTGTCTTTCCCACCAGGTCCTTGCTCCTTTCGAGCCGTCGTCTCCTCTAACTTGAAATGTCGGATTAAGAACCTTGTCGATATCGTCGAAGAGGGTACTCGTGAAGTCTTTGCGTGGCGATCGGACTAGTCACGCTTCTGACTTGGTGAGCACGGTGTTGTACGCCTCACGGGAATCGCGCTGACGCTTCTTTGGCGCAAGACCTCTTCCGCATGGCGCGCTCGATGGAACAAGAATTGACTCGAGGACTGCGTTATGAACGCCCTATTTCAAAATTCTGGCCGCCTACTCCCTGGACCTTGGTGCCACCCCACCGGTCGTCTCCGAGATGCAATTCATTGTCAACCGAGCATCCTCTGGATCATGCGATAAGTGTCGCTCGTCTCGCAAGAGTCTGACCAGGTCGTCTATCATCGCCCACCTGGTTATGCGCCTCCATCGACAGTTGGCATTGATGCCTGGAACTTGCGCAGACGATAACTCCCTTAAACTTCATCTGTTCTGCTTGAAACCTGTACCGTTCAATTCGTCCTGTCGCCGCGCAGATTCTGGTATTGCTGCCACACAAGCCGACCCGGGAATCCCACGGTGACCTCTCCCAGCGACCCTCCCGGACGTATTTCGTGGATTACCGGCGCACGGCTGGTTGGACAGTCTGGAGAATGGGTGGATATATTCATTGGAGGTTGTGTCGAGGGCTCCATGACGGTAAGCGGCGTTCTCAACCGCTCTCTTCAGTATGCAACTCCAGTGACCCTCCCGGCGACCCTTCCGAACGTATATCGCGGATTGCCGGCGTACGGGTGGTCCGAGAGTCCTGGAAACGGGCCGCGGATGGATCTATTGGAAGTTGTTTCGAGGGCATTGTAATAACGATATGTATATGTGCCTACTCCCCTCCATTTCCCTCTGGTCATGCTATCGTCCTTATACCCTCATGGTGCTAGTACACAATTACTATATAGTCTCCATTGTCTTTGGCTGCACAACTGCACATAGTGACTTAACCCGTGTTCCGTGCACCCTTTCCTGTGATATTCTTCCCCTGAAAGTGCTTCCATCCCGTACATGACCAGCAATTGTAGTGTGCTCCCAATTCCGACTGCACCGTGGCTCAGAGTCACAGATCCATACGACCACTCACAGATATCCCCACAATGCATGTACTTGAACATATCATAGATATGCAGTTTTATAGGAGCCTATAGATCGTGAACACCCGTCTTAATATACGCCGATGGGATTCCTGAGTGTGAGTATCGAACTATCATGGAGAACTGAGCGTTGTCAAGTAGTAGGAGTCAAAAAACATAACCGTTATGACAATTTCCCTCTAGCAAGCTTGAAATACTGAACAATATATGACAGGACCATCACGAATGTTGATCGGAAGGTATACAGGCATACGGGATCGGGGAGAGCGAGTTGCACACTGAAGAGAGCAGTTGATAACGCCACTTACCGTCATGGAGCCCTCGACACAACTCCAATGAATATATCCACCCATTCTTCAGGCTCTCCAGTTTCCGTACGCCGGTAACCCACGACATACGTCCGGGAGGGGTCGCCGGGAGAGGACATCGGTGAATTCGGTATTTTTGTGCGAAAGTGGTACCAGGACCTGCGCGGCGACAAGAAGAATTGAACGGCATAGGTTTCAAGCAGAATGGATGAGGTTTGAGGGTGTTCAAGTTCGACATCCCGAGGCATTGTGATGGCGGAAAGCTGAGTACGAAACGGGCTGGCAGTCGGGAGCGCTGGGATTCACCGACGATGACCTCGACGACGACAACGACGACGACGACGACGACCTCGCGTACTCTTCCTGCTCCTTCTGACACCTCTCAATGCTTTGAAACACGCCATATTTTTACCTACAAAGACTCGCTGCGGGGATGCTAAATCCTCGTGTCGTATACTCTAGTCTGCTGCTCCTGCGGCTCTGCTTCGCGCTCTTCGGGACAGGCTACATCCATCCTGATGAATGGTTCCAGAACGGCGAGGCGATGGCTGGTAAGAGTAACCATCTCTAATGCACAAGGTGGAGGGGCTCAGAGAGGTTGAGAACAGGTCGGACACTCGGTCTGCATACGCATTTGACCTGGGAATGGGACCCCATCTTTCCTTGCCGTTCAATCGTACCGGTATGGCTGACGACGGGAATTCCATTGTGGCTTGTGGGGAAGCTTTATGAAGGTGCGTGCCGATTGTGACTCCAAAGCGTTGTCAGGCTGAGCCAGTACAGGTGACCTCAACCCGAGGATATTGTTCGCGGCGGAGAGGCTGTCTTTCTTCTTCTGGTCTCTATTGCTTGGTGCGTAAATCAGTGCATGCTTTCCTACAATAAATGACTCCTGCTAGACTACGCGCTGTATTACCTCGTCCACGAACCCGTACGGTCGCGCGCACTCATTCTGCTCGGATCGTCCTACGTGATGCTCACGTACCAAGTCCGCCCGTTCTCCAACTCTATCGAGGCAGTACTTATTGCCTTCTCCCTACTCCTCCTCAAGAAGATGCTTGTTACAGAGAGCATGAAGGTTTCCACCAAGGTCAGTACGTCCACAGCATCTGCTCGACCGGGACCGATGTTCAGACGACTGTGGCAGACAGGCTACCGATATCTGGTCCTTCTCGCGTTTGTGGCAACATGTGGACTGTTCACTCGGATCACCTTCGCCGCGTTCTTCCTCCCCGTCGCGCTCGAGGCGCTCAAGTACACCCTCCGTCGGTCGCGGTTCACGTTACTTCCGTGGCTCCGGTCCCTGATCCTACCGGTTCTCGTCGTGCTCGCTACTGGACTGGGCTTCGTCTATGCAGACTCGACATACTTCGTCTTCCCCTTCCACGAGTCAATGTTCGAGCTAACGCCACTCAACTTCTTGCGGTACAACCTCCTCCCGGCCAATCTCGCTGAGCATGGCCTACACCCACGGTGGCTGCATCTCGTGGTCAACCTACCTATGATCGCGACTCCTGGGCTCCTGATCTACGTGTTTTGGGCCGAGTGGGACTCCACAAACCCCCGCACCGATGAACGGCCCAGAGGGAAGGGTCATGCCAAGTCCGGACCCATGGAGACGATTCAGAAAGGTGGGTAAAGCGAGAATTTGCGCGCACGTGACATAGGCTTATCCACGCGCAGTGTTGTACTGGGTCAGGTGGTCGAGTACCACTCTCCTCTCGATCCAACCGCATCAGGAGCCCCGGTTCTTGATCCCTCTCGTCACCCCGATGATTGCTCTGGTACTCAACCATGGTCGTATACTGCGTGCTGGCAGATGGTTTTGGGTGGGCATCGTCACTGAGTGCGACGTCTTCATCGACTGACGGTACCTATTCATAGCCCGTATGGATCGCATCAAATCTACTCCTCACTCTGTTGTTCGGCGTCCTACATCAAGGGGGAGTCGTGCCCTCGCTATTCCGCGTACACGACATGCTCTATGGCGAAGCCACGCCGACTCCAGACCATCGCTTCTACGTGCTATACTGGAAGACTTACATGCCCCCTCGGCACTTGCTAGCGATTCCCCAGGCCGGTGCGTCGGCCTTGCCTCGTCACAGACACAGTCATTGATACTGTTTTGTTCCGACAGATGCCGACACAGAGGCAGTCCGTGTCTTCGACGTCGCAGGTGCGCCGGCAGACGGTGTCGTCCGCGCGCTGTCCCTCCCAGGGATGATACCGAACTCAACGACGCTCCTCGTCGCCCCTTTCCATGCTGTCCGCAGCTTCGACGCACGCGGGCAGGAGTGCCTGAAGCTCTGTGACCGGGTGTTCCCCCATCTTGACTTGGATCATATCCCCGATGCTGCGGAGGTTGGGTGGAAGGATGGACTGAGCCTTGGAATCTGGGAGGTGGATTCGGTGTGCTTCGAGAGGACGATGACTGCCGATGCCTTAGCTTGACCGATACTTTACTCGTTTCTCTGCGGATCACATTCACGTTGTGGGTCTCGGCCGTTAGCGGGCACCAACGGTCAATGTCGAAGGTACTGCCTTCGATCTGTTGGCCAAGGTCTGTGCGTACCTTCTTGCGCCTCAGTTGACAGACTGCTGACCTACCGCAGGTAACCGGTACACGTGGGATGCCGTTGAGACGAATGCACCCGTCTCCCCTAAGTCAGTCTGATCACGCTTCTTGCGATGGCTGGACCTGTAGGTAAGCTTCTGCGTGCACATACCACACAGTAGCCTCGCGATAGAGCGCTTGATGACAGGCTTGCAGCCACCATGCCTCACCGGCATTGCCACTGCGCATGTTCTGGTGTCCTGAAGAGGCCCCGTCTACATAAGCAATCCGCTGCGTATGAATCCCTCTCTGCTTCGTCTCGCACCTCCCAGTCACAGGATGGAGCCCATCGACCGTCTTCCTTCGCCTTGGACCCACGACTCAAGCCCCCTCCCATCACCAGGCCCGCCCCCGAGTCCAGCAGTGTGGATGCCGCACGACTGGACGCCAGGCCCGCGGAACACGAACACTTCTCGGACGCTCCCGCTCATTCCTGAGCACCCCGGACAACGCTCTCACTACACGTACTCCGCGCTCCCGACGCACCCCGACTTCCTGCGCGGCCTGCAGTCGCACCCGCTCATCAATCAACAGGCGGACGACGTCTATCTCACCCCGAGCACCCCGAGCCCGACCTCGTCTGACGAGTATGTCATGACCGCGAGGCCCGAGGAGAAGGCTATGAATATGGGGCCTGTGCCCTTCCCAATGAGTTCCGGGTACTCCTCGCCCGTGATGAGTGCAAGTCCGCGCCCGCTTCCCAGCGTGGGCAGCTCGCAACCCAGCGTGCGTAGTCTACCCAGCATTGAGTCGAGCCCTGCGAGGACGCCGGACTCCGCAGCTGCGCTCTCTTCGTCAATCGCGATGAAGAACCTGGCTCAGTCGGCGCCCAAGTCCCCTCCCCCTCCGCACGTCCGCCCTCAGCCTAGCCCTCCTGCTCTACCTAAGCTTCAACTTCGGCCTCCTCCGGAGCCGCAAGCGCAGCCTCAACAACTGCAGCAGCATATCTCTGTACCCCCGCCCCCGCCCCTGCCTCAGGCAACATCTAACCGGAACTCAAATTCGAACTCCCAGCCGCAGGCAGAGTCTCGGCCCCAACCTCAGCGTGCCAACACGGCTCCCGGCAAACACCCTGTTACCGCCCCTCGCCCTAGGTTGCCCGCTTTGAGAGGATCGACAGGGTCGATCGTCCTTCCTCCTCGCCCGCAGTCGGCTGAGTCGACTTGCCCGAAACATACGCTCTTCTACATGCACGAGGGCATGATCGTTCTCAGGGTACGCCATTGCTCTTACTAGACGGCGACAAGGCAGGGTACTGACATCGCATCGCATGCTGGAGGTTGAGGGCGCGCTATACAGAGTGCACAAATACTTGCTCGAGCAACACTCCGACTTCTTCCGCGGGTTCCTATCGGATGATGAGGACTCGATGGGACACTCCGACGAGCGCCCTATCCCTCTGCCCGAGAACGTAACTCAGCAAGGGTTTGACACCCTGTTGAACTTCCTCTACACCGGGTGCGTGTCGTCCACTTTGCCCTGTTCTTCGTGCATGTGATCTCATGGTCTGTGCAGGATCTACGACCCCATGTCTGTGTCTCTCTCGGACTGGGTGACGCTCCTCCGCATCTCGACCCTCCTCCAATTCACCAAGGTCCGACAATACGCGATCCGCGAGTTAACCACGCGCCGCACATCCCTTCAACCCATTGACGCGATCCTGCTCGCCAAGGAGCACGATATCCCGTCTTGGCTCGGGCCGGCCTACGCGGAGTTGGTGCGCCGGCCGACCCTACTGGACGATGACGAGGCTGAGCGGCTCGGAGCGCGGATGACGGCGCAGATCGGGCGCGCAAGGGAGATGCTGAGGCAAGAGGAGTACGCGCAGTACCAGCAGCGCAGGTATGGTGCCCGCTATATCCCTCCTGAGAGACTCGACGAGCAGCTGGTCGCGCGTGCCGTCAACGAGGTGTTCAAGCTGCCGAATAACACGTCAGATGCGCAGGGACTGCCTGTTTGACTCCATCCGTGCTGACTTGATATGGTTCTTCTTGTGTTCGAACCTGGAGGGGTGATGGTGCAGGCGCCGGCTTCGTTCGATCAGGGCTTCTCAGTGCTTTCCCATGCCGTTATGGCATACATATATCCTTGTTGTATCATAGCTCAATGTATCTCTGACCGCAGCTGCTTCGCAGAGTATGTAAGTGTTCGCGAAGCTGGATTGTTTGCCTTGTTGATACGTTCAGCTGACCAGTTCGCTTCACAGATACAATTCCCTTCGCTATCGTAACGCGCGGACGTGTCAGTGCTGTACGAGTATATAAGGGCTTGTGCCTAACATACTCGGACATTGTGAAGGTTCGTGATCCCACTTTCTTCGCACTGCACAGTACCATGAAGGCTATCCGTTACTATGGCCCTGGCGACATTCGCCTTGACGACATACCGGAACCTACCGTTGGACCCAAGCAGGTGAAGATTAAGGTATGATTTCATGTTCGCTCTAGTACGTCAACGGGATCCTGACTAGGCTCTACTAGGTCGCCTGGTACGTGCGTTCAAGTGGAGAGGCCAATCAGTTGCAATGACGGGCCCGCTTCGTAGGAACGGGAGTACGTCCAGTCCTTTTCGATATGTTCCCTGCTCAATGCCTCGACGGGTTTGATAGTATGCGGGTCCGACATTTACTCGTACTACTCCATCATCCCAGGGCTCTCGCCTACCATTACTGCGCCTCATCCCACTACCAAGGAAACGCTTCCGATTACCATGGGTCACGAGTCTGTTGGTTGCGCTTTTCTCGCTGGTCTGACGTTGACATCTTGCGACCAGGTTCTCGGGCACAATCGTGGATATAGGGTCTGAAGTGGACCGCAGCAAGCTCGTCGTCGGACAGCATGTCACCATGTAGTCGTCGTCCGGCTCTCTTACGCTTCAGAAAGCTAACAGTGCTTGATCATGCAGAGAGCCTTCTTGGAGTTGCTTGAAAGAGACCTGCGTGCAATGCACGACCCTGGAGACGCAAAACCTGTGCCCCAAGTTAGCGCTCCTGGTACGTTTACGGCTCTATCCAGTTCATCGCATGTTGAGTCGCAGTCAGGGCGTATCCGGCGGTTGTGGTGGTTTGGCTGAGTATGCTGTTGTCGATGAACACCAAGCACACGTCCTCCCGGAAGGTGTCTCATGTATGTCGCACAGTTGCATCTCAGTCTTTGCGTACTAACAATGTGTCTGATAGTGGAGATGGGCGCGATGATGGAGCCACTTGCCGTCGCTTGGCATGCTGTTAAGAAGGCAAACGTCAAAGCTGGGTGCTCGGCGTTGATCCTTGGGGCTGGTCCAGTGAGCTCGTTCCGCGCTCTATCTTCCTGTTGACTTACTCTAGAGAAGGTCGGCATCATGATCTTGAAAATTCTGAAGTACGTGACGATGGCCTGTACGAGGGCGCCAACTCACACAACGATCCAGAGTGAATGGGGCTGGATGGGTCGGCATATCGGGGCGAGCTGAGAAACGCTGCGAGCTCGCGCAGCTTCACGGAGCCTCTTCTGCCTTCAATGTGGCTCACTCAGGTGTCGATGTGGTTCAAGAAACCATGCAGGGAACCGAGGGTCGCGGCGTCGATGTGGTCTTCGATTGCGGAGGGTCTCAAGATACCATCAATGCTGCTCTCGCCTCGGTTCGACCAGGCGGGTTGATCATGAATGTCGCTGTGTGGAAAGATATACCCGCCATCGACATGAATCTGATGATGTATAAGGAGGTCGTGCTTGCGCGTGCGTGATATTCTTTCCATATATCCGCACTTCACTAATTCAGTGGGCACGAGATAGATAGCTTCGTATATGCCGGAGACCACGAACAGCTTCTGCAGACGGTAGCACAGGGCAAGTTTGCTGATCTGACGAGCCTCATCACTCGACGCATTCCTATGGAGGATTTGGTAGACAGAGGTATCATGGCTCTAATTCATGAGAAACACGAGCACGGTACGGTCCGTTCGCCTCGCTGCTTGTACTTCCTCTTTCTGACTAAGCACATTCAGTGAAGATACTTGTACATCCTTGAGCTCGTCGCGACAATATCATGCCAAGACGCGTGACCGTGTCTTCATTTCTCGGCGCTACGTCCACTCAAATTCCGGACGATAGTCGGCCAACTGTTGGGGCATCTGAGGTAAGTGCCAACATGTAGTCGTCCGGGCAACGCCCCTACGTTCCTGCATGTCTCGCACGACTAGACGGATCATTGCGCATGGTACTTCAGAAGTAGCTACTTGCGCACGGACCGCGCGCTCCCTCAAGGCCAGTGAGCCCAGGACAAACGACCACGAGCAAGGTCAGGTGTATCCGGCACAACATCTCCGACTTACACTCCGGGCCGCCAGCATAAAATGATCCATACTCTCTGCAGCAACCCCATCGTCCGAGTCGGTGTCGTCATGGGCCTTGTGCCCGTCGTATTCTCCGCGAGCCTTCCGGTTCACATGGGGTTACATGGCCAGCTTAAATAGCCCCACAGGGCCGTCAACAACAGCCGTTCGTCTCAATCCTGTTGCCCAGCTTACGAGATGTTGTCTATTCTTTTCTTAGTCTTACTCGGTCTCATGACTAGAAGCCTTGCGGCATTCCCAGATCCTCTTGCGCTTACAGGCGGCTCATTTTTCGTGCACGATCCCAGCCTCGTTCAGAGGGCAAGTGACGGGAAATACTTCCTATTCACGACTCACAATCTGGGCGGTATCCTCACTGCAACGAACCTTGCTGGGTATGTTATACACTCTCAGTATTATGTTCCCGGCATTGAAGAAACGCAGGCCATGGTCCTCTGTTGGTTCCATTCTTACGGGAGAGTCCTCTATCAATCTGCGTACGTCGATTCCCTCCGAGATACTATGAAGCTACCTAATTCTGTCCCACACAGCTGGTCGTGATGACATATGGGCGCCGGATGTATCCCTCCACAACGGCGTTTACTACGCGTACTACTCAATCTCTACCTTCGGTTCGCAGAACTCGGCTATAGGTCTCGCGACGTCCACGAGCATGGATCCCGGAACCTGGACGGACCATGGACTAGTGTTCCAATCCCAAAGTGGGAATCTGTACAATGCAATTGATCCCAACCTTGTGTTCGACGAGAACGGGTCGTCGGTGCTAACCTTCGGTGAGTCCATATGATCTATTGAAAGCTCTCTGGTTGACATACGCATACTAGGATCGTTCTGGGTCAGTGTTCCTGCCACGCTCGATGCCTTATGACTGACATGTCTATGGTAGAGCGACCTGTTCCAGCTCAACCTGGGCAGCAACCTGCAGAGCGTGTCGAGCTCGCCGGTGCAAGTCTCCTTCAACTCCACTTCCCCTCAGCCCGAAGAAGGCTCGTTCGTCTGGAAGCACGGGAGTTTCTATTACCTGTTCTTCAGCAGTGGTACGCTTCTAGTATGATGCTCGTACAACACTGAACGAATTCTAGGGCTATGCTGCGGCTTCGATGCATCGGCCTTGCCTCCGGCTGGAAATGAGTACAAGGTACGATGAGCATCCACTATGCGAACATCGAGTCTCAGTTAGCTTCGCCAGGTCTTCGTAGGCAGGTCTTCATCCGCACATGGTCCGTTCCTCGATAAGAATGGTAAGGACCTGCGTAACACCGGTGGCACCCTCGTCCTCGCCTCGCACGGCAACGTGTACGCACCTGGCGGTCAGGCCATCTTCACCGACTCGAAGACAGGAAAGGACATATTCGTCTATCATTACGTACCCGTCAACAGCCCGCAACCTTACGACGATGCGTACTCCGCCTTGGGTCTGAATGCGATTGATTGGAGCTCGGTGAGTCTGGGTCAGCCTTGGGATCGTCAATTATCCCTGACACCACGACTTGTCTTCCAGGGATGGCCTGTGTTGACGAGTATATGATACTGACCCAGCGCATTCCGAGCAGTAGCAGTAATGAATGAGTACAAGTTCCGCGGCACGCGTATACATGCCCGGCCCTTGAAGTGATGTTTTCCGACCAACGTCATTGTCGACACTCAATACTAAGCGCCTCAGGTGTCGTGTCGTGATTAGCAATGCGCCACCCGGGACTGCGGTGATGCGTTACCCACGCTCTGCCATGAGTTGCGAAGAGTTGCTTCTTCCTGGTCACTTGAGATACACATGACCGTGAACTGCGATGAGCGCGACTACGCCCGGCCTGGCGTAATCTTTCTCCCCGCGGTTGGGGAAGACCCAGGTCATATTGTCGCCCCTTGTGGTCCGTTTGGTGAGCTCAGACAAACACAATATTAGTGTTACGACTTGACTAGCTTGATTGCTTGGCATTCTAGGCGGAATTTAGTGAGCTCAACTGACTTCGCCACAGGCACCCGTCCTCCATATTGAAAGTAACTTCGAGAAGGCGAAGCACCATAGGGTCCGATACCCGATTCTGCGCACTATATATGTCTGAGGCCCATCCCAAGCCCACCCAGGCCGAAACTCTTGAGACGTCCGGCATCATGAGAGCGATACAGTACTATGGTCCAGGCGACATCCGTCTGTGCGACATACCAGAGCCTCAAGTCAAGGCAGGGCAAGTAAAGATTAAGGTACGTCGCTGTGCTATTCACTGGCTGTCTCGAGCTAACTGAATGGCCTACTAGGTCGCTTGGTGAGTCACTGCATACCGAGAGTCGATAGACTATCCCCTTATTTACTGCGTACTTTCCAGGAACGGAAGTAAGTGGGGTCTATTCAACCCCCGTCTGCGTCCAAGCACTCACCAATGTTGCGTAGTTTGCGGTTCGGACCTGCATGCCTACTTCAGCATCCTCCCGGTCACTCCGACAACTCTGGAACCGCACGTGGTCACTGGGGAGACCCTTCCCATTGGTATGGGCCATGAGTCGGTGTTTCCCACTTCACTCGCTCTAATGCCAGGCCGCTGATCCTTAACGTCTTGTTCAGATTCTCTGGCACTATTACCGAGACAGGGCCGGGTGTAGACACGTCACGCTTTCACGTAGGTCAAAAGGTCGTCGTGTACGTCATTTGCAACATATTCGAGGTTTAGAAGAAAACCTCTTGCTGATATCCTCATTCTAGTGAGCCCCTGTTATCGTGTAGGAAGTCGACTTGCCCCTCTTGTGTGGAGGGCTCGCGGAACACTTGTCGCTATACGACTTTCGTGGTAAGATCTAAGTATTAGCTCGTCTCAGTACTTGGCTGACCTTGTTGGGTCTTCAGGGCTTAGGCGGTGGGGGAGGAGGCCTTTCGGAATTTACCTGCGTGGATCAGGATCTCGTGCATCCCTTGCCGGCGGGGATTCCTCGTTCGTACTCGCTGTTTCTTCATTTGGGGCGCAGGGACTAATTCCGTCTGCGGTTATAGTGGATGTCGGCGCACTGATGGAGCCTCTCGCCGTCGCTTGGCACGCCGTGAAGAGATCGAACATCAAACGAGGTGATCATGTCCTTGTCCTTGGCGCTGGACCCGTGAGTCTACGCAATTCTTGTTTACATGTCATCGTTATAAAACAATTTTGTGTAGATCGGTCTCCTGGTTTTAAGGGTTGCGAGGTACGTCCTGGCAAGCCTTAGATCATATTCAAAAGAGGCTGAGACCTATTCACCTTCTACAGGGTGTTTGGCGCTGCCTCGATCGCTGTATGCGAACCCGCCTCAAGGCGACGTGACCTCGCAGAGACCCATGGCGCCGACATCGTTTACGATCCGACCGCGCCGAACGCAGATGTTCCTGCAGCGATACGCAAGGCAACAGGTGATCGTGGCGCCGACGTCGTGTTCGATTGCGCCGGGACACAGCGGACGCTGGATACAGCATTCCAAACCGTGCGTCCGCGAGGGAACATTGTGAACGTCGCTGTTTGGGAGAAACGGCCTACGCTGGACATAGATGCGGTGACCTACAAAGAAGTCAACTTCACTGGTACGCAGTGTCTCTTCTTGGCACAGATACAGCCCCATGTATAATGACTGACTACGATGGATACGTGTAGGGGTCATAGCGTACGATCGCGACCACCCGGAGATGCTTCGCGCCGTTGCAGAAGGGAAGTTCAAAGGGCTGGAGAACCTGATCACGCGTCGTATCGGTCTGGAAGACTTCGTTGACAAAGGTATACATGCTCTCATTCACGAGAAGGATCAACACGGTTCGTGTCCAATTGTTACTCGAATCGGTAGCGCGATTAACATAATCCCAGTGAAAATCCTGGTACACCCTTCGCAGAACGAGCCGTCGTCTCGTGCAAAGCTCTGACGCTGGCCTCCCTCGGTCTCGTCGCTCGGTCTGTATGCGAACATTCTGTTCTTCCCTGTATGAGAACGAAATAGCGCGACTATCTCCCGCTCCTTGATATCAATTATAGCGTTTGTTTGTTATTGGGTGGCCGCCACTGGAGGCCTGCCTGCACATGACCACCTCTGAGAAAAGATTACCGAACTCCCGGACGTGCGAGTTCCGCAGGGAAAGATCATCAAATTCTTTCGCACTCGTTCTATCGTCGACCGCGTGCGGCTCTCCGCAGACGGTTCTCACTGGCTTGCACTGAGTGTACACGAGCGTTGATATACGTTGATAAGGAGCTGCTCCCCGTCATATAGTAGGGGTATCGGGCGAGCCTGAGCGCTGCACAGGACGCACGGTTCTACGACTCGGTAAGGCCGGCAAGATGGGATCGTGCTCGCTCTCAGTCTCCTTCAAGCTCAGCCTGAAGTTCTCGATCTTTTCGGTCGCCCTTGCGTTGATATGGGCGGCCTGCGGGGCGCAAGAGTCGATGGCTGCAAACTCGGTCACCTTCCCGGATCTGTACGAGGCGTCCATCTCGGAGCTACAGAAAGGACTGGAGAAGGGGCATTTCACAAGCGTGGACCTGGTCAAGGTATGGTCACGTACTTCCAGCGTTCGTCGTATGGTTGAAGGCTTAGCTCCACGTTATAGGCGTACTTCGCAAGGATCGAGGAAGTCAACCTGCAAGGCCCGACGCTGCGTGCAGTACTTGAGACTAATCCTAGTGCGTTGGCGCAAGCCGCGGAGCTCGACCTCGAGAGAAAAATTTTTGGAGCTCGTGGACCGCTGCATGGCATACCTATACTCGTCAAGGACAACATCGCCACCGTGGCTATCGAAGGTCAGTTTCTCTGTATTGCACTTCAAAACGAGTGACATTATGACCTTGTTCCTTGCAGGTATGAATACGACAGCGGGCTCGTTCGCTCTTCTAGGCTCCATCGTCCCCCGCGACGCGCACGTCGCCACTAAGCTCCGAGCAGCAGGAGCGATCATCCTCGGTAAAGCCAACCTATCGGAGTGGGCGCACTTCCGGGGGAACGTTCCTTCGGGTTTCTCTGGACGGGGTGGTCAAGCCACAAGCCCGTACGTTCCCCTTGGCGATCCCTCAGGTTCGAGCTCTGGCAGTGGGATCGGAAGCGCAATTGGGCTCGCGGCGGGCGCGCTCGGGTCAGAGACGGATGGTTCTATCATCTCGCCGAGCAACAATAATAACCTTGTGGGCATCAAGCCGACGGTGGGGTTGACGTCGAGAGCAGGCGGTGAGTCAAGAGGATTCGTGTTCGAAGTTGTGGGAACTCAACTTGAACCCGTCCCTGTCACAGTGATCCCTATATCATCACACCAAGATACAGTCGGGCCGATGACGCGTTCCGTTGCAGACGCAGCCATCATCTTGCACGCAATCGCGGGCAAGGACCCTCGCGACAACTTCACGCTTGCACAGCCGGCGGTAGTTCCCGACTACACGAAGGCTCTCAAGGCGGACGCGTTGCGGGGTGTGCGTCTTGGGGTGCCGCGCAAGCTCTTCACCCGGACTAACACTGCTATCGTGTCTGCGTTCAACGCATCGTTGGACACGATCCGGGGACTGGGTGCGACAATTGTGGACCCGGCAGACTTCCCAGACTTCGACGAGCTTGAAGCGTCGAACAACGAGACCATTGTTCTAGACACCGACTTCAAGGTGAGCGACTCATCGGTGCACTCGAATGACTAGCTGGCACTCACTTCATACATGTGCCAAAGGTCCAAGTGGAGGAGTACATCTCCGAGCTTCTTCACGTGCCAACAGGAGTGAAGAACCTTGCGGACCTCATTGCCTTCAACATCGCGCACGCGGACGAGGAGCTTGTAGAGCCTTTCTGGACAGACCAGTCCGAATTCATCGCCTCCGAGAACACCACCGTCAACCAAGCCTTCTTCGACGCGATCGCAGCTGACAAGGATCTTGGAGCCACCCGAGGTATCGATGCCACGCTGAAGATGTTTGCCGTCGACGCACTGCTCATGCCAAGCAACGTCGCATCTGGACCAGCCGCCATCGCCGGGTACCCCATCGTGACCGGTATGCTATCCCGGACTGCAGTTTCCGGAACCAAGACTTCGAGCTGACGAGCCCCTCCAGTTCCGTTAGGGTTTCTACCGGCGAACACGACCCTCGCGCCTGCACGGCCCACTCGTTCGAGTGGTCCCAATCAGCCGTTTGGGATTGCGTTCGTGGGCACCGCGTTTAGCGAGTTCGAGCTGATCTCGTTCGCGTTCGCATATGAGCAAGCCACGCACAATCGGTTGAAACAGCTGGCGTTCCCGGAGGCGATCCCGAAAACGCAGCTCGTGGATATCGTGGGGAAGTGATTCCGTGGTATACATGGTACAGTAGTGTGGTACAAGTGGTATCCAAAGAGGAGATGGAGGTCATGGAATGACGAGGAATGAATACGCTGTCCCGGTGAACGCTTGTCAGTGATCGACTAAGGATGAATCAAGGGAGAGACGTACCATGGTGAGATCGTGAAGTCATGATACTATGTTACAGGTGCATCCCCTTGCGCCGGAACGATAGGCTCCGGCGGGGACGAGGTGGCTGGGGTGTCGGCGTCGGGATGCTCTCCGAGTCCGCGCTCTCGGTGACGCAAGGTTGAGGAGGTACAACAGTCGCCAGGCTGGGATATGCACACACTGGTACTCCTGCCGCAGGTGCTGCCCATAGCATGGCCTCCACTGCGAAGTTGGAGGCGGCTGACATCCCGAGGGATAGGTTGGCTGACGTGAAGGGATTGCGCATCCCTGAGTTGGTCGAGATAGAGCATGAATAGTTCGCTCGCGAACATCCAGTAGAAGAGGGGGCTCACTGGATGAGGATGTGTTTGTCCTATATCTCATCAGCAGATGGAAGTTTGCGCCAGGTATGAGAAACTCACCAAAGGTTCGTAGATGACTAGTGACCGGTGGGGGTTGATTGGGTGATGGTAGATGTTTGCTGGGGGTGTCGGTACTACGGGCCTACGCTATTTGAACCTTCTTCCAGGAGGCACGCCCCAGCACATGTTTTCGTTCGATTGGGCCTTGAGCAGCGTAGACTCCTCCCCGTCAGCTCTAGACTGTCTCCCGGAACCTGCGCCAAGAAGGTGGTGATTGTCGAATATCGCCAGTCTGGACAGCCATTGTCCCCGAGACGTCTGGGAGGCATGAGACCTCATGAGATTTGGCACTGGTGTGTTCCTGCAAGTGCGTGATGATGGCCAGTACGAGCATGGATCTGGACCGGACTATCGTGGTCTAGACTCTCAGCTGGACCGCGTTCCATCTATGGTAAATCAAACGCTCATGATCAGAAAACAAAACTACTGCCGTCTCGACGCTCGGTGTAAATCGCAAGTCTGTACACAAGGTTCCACAGAGTTTAATGCAAAAAAAGTCATGGTATTAGCTGAGTATGTAACTAGAAGCAATAAGTATAGATAGCAGATCAAATACGAACGAACGACGGAACTCAGGAAAACACGGAAATAAGTCCAACTCGAGAATACTGCGAGAAAAACCATGACATTCAAACCTTCCAGCCACCAGCAAGACCCATAATGTTGCTCGGGTCGTACTGCGCCTTGACCGACTTGAGCCTGTCCAAGTTATCGCCGAAGACACGGTCGAGAGGCGTGTCGAAGATCGCGTAGTTGCCATACAGCGGGGCGTCAGCGATATCCTGGCCCTCGCTCACCGCGACCTGCGTCAGGCGCGCGGCGCTTTGGCGCGCAGCCTCATACATTGTGTCATCAGCCGCCTCAAGGCCATAGGCGTAGTAGATGTTGAGCGGGAGGAAGCCCTGGGCGCGCGACGGCGGGTATGCAGAGGACGACGCGGAGGCGTGCGAGAGGAGGGTAGGGAGGAAGGGTTCGACATCGTAGCTGATCAAGGAGCCGGAGACCCAGGAGAGGCGAGAGCCCCAGAACTGTCAAAGCGACACAACCGAAGACATGAGTGGGATGGGCAGGCACAGTCGTCATAGATGAGCACATACCTTCGTCTCGTTGAGGACCGCAGCCATGATGGTCGGCGTGTACTCAAGAAGCGACACCGTGTGGAAGATACCGCTGGAGCAGATGCAGTCAGTCAATCTAAGCCGTTGACATGTTGGGGGCTCTTTGTGCGACGTACCGGCTACCTGCGGTCGCGTCAGAGGGCGCGGCAGAGACGAGGTCCAAGAAGGAACGCGTCTTCACATCCTCTGTTAAGTGCGGGATCGCGAGAAAGTCGTCGAAGATGCCGTCAGGGGGAGTCGGGTAATCGTAGAAGAGCAGCAGGGACACGCCGGGCTCTCCAAGAACGAAGTTGTACGCGGGCAGGACAGCAGCCTTGGGATCGGTGACGGTCTGCGAGAACTTGACGGTAGCGTTGTTGACGGCCTCGAGCTGGTCAGCCGTGATGGTGATCAGACCGCCCTGTCACAGAAGCAAACATAGGATTCAGAGCTTAAACTCTGAGCGGTGGGAGGGTGGAGATAGCATACCCAGACTTCCGTTTGCGGATAGGTCTTGAGGGTGAACTTCGTTACAATGCCCTGTGGATAACAGAAGGTAACGAGGCACACCACAGCACCCGACGACGCATGGCACTCACGAAGTTGTTGTATCCACCCTTGAGGCCCCAGAACAGGTCGGGATAGGAGCTCTCCGTGACGGTCGTCACGGTGCCGTTAGGCAGTACAAGTTCGTACCCGCTCAGGTTGTCCACCGTCAGGCCGTACTGGTTCGTCTTCCACGAGTAACCTGCCGAACGTGACGTGAAAGATGAGATGAGAACCAGCTCTGCCTCAAACTTCCGTCGAAAGGGGCACCATGTCGGCGGCACCGCATGGTCCACAGAAGCACGCAAGCACATGGTGAGGAACCGAAGTGAACTCACCTCCTCCCAATGTGAACCCGGCTACGCCAACACCCGAGACCCGACCGCCGACGACGTTGACGGCATACGGCTCAAGTGCGGCGTAGACGTCGTCCCAAACGAGCCCGGCACCGACATCGGCCGTGTTGCTGTCGGCGTTGTATGTGACATCGCTAAACTTGGTCATCGAGATGTGGACGCCCTCTGTGGACGAGAAGCCGGGGTTGGACGCATGGCCGCCCCCCTTGACCTGTACAGGATGGTCTCGTTTAGCATGCGTATCATTAGCGTATCCAGAGAACAAGACGGAGATGGCTCATCCGAGATGTCCGTCTCGGAAGCTAGATATATGAAGTGACACGTACCGCGAACGACGTGTTGGTCTTCCCCAGGATCTGGAGCTGTTGGTACAAGGTAGTGACGTCAGCGAACTGATGTGAACTGAGATGCATAGTGGCAGACAAGGTACACTCACAATAGTACCGACGTCTTCTGCCGTTCCAGGTTCGACCGAGCATGCTGCCTGTTGGGTGCTGGATACTGCCCAGTGGCTGATGTCCTCCAAGTACGCCGGGTTCAGGTCCAAGTCTGTCCGAGTCGTACGAGCGTTTCAGCAACACAGCAAAGGGAACAAACGTTAACCGTTGACGGAATTTGAAAGGATTTAGGCGTCATCGGACGATCACACCGGCGCACTAAGCATTACGCGTATCAAGCGGCCGGTCACCTGGCGGATCGTGCTGCTCGCAACATTGTATCTCAGTGGAGCTGGCCTTGTGGGCAGTATGCAACGCCACGAAGCTAGAGTTTGCAGGGCTCATGAAACGTTTGTTGGTGGCTAGCATCACCATCAAATGCAACCGACGAACACGATCCGTGGTGCGACGGCGGAGAACGAAGAAGAGTGGCGCACAGGTTGAATGCTCACCTGGAAAGTGGACCGCGGACGCAGACGAGACGGCACTGCTGATCTGCTTGCAGACCGTCGAGAACTCGCCTCGTGGTTGGAAGGGCTTGAGCACGGGAGGCGGCGCATGAGCTACGACGACTGCAGCAGCAGAAAGGAGCGTGGCGGTTGCAAGAGTTTGACGCATGGCGGAAAGCCGTGCAAGAACCTGGAGCGCAAACGAAGAGACGTCAAGGAGAAGACGTGTGCAGGCGTGGGACAGCGGGTATGTCAGAGGGCCTCAAGTGCAGGCAGCACTTGAGAAACATACCACGGCGCTGTGGACCTTTATACATTACACACTCGGCCTGGAGTCCCGGGCGATCGACCAACGGATCGGGGGCGCCTCGCGTTCCGTCATAGCCAATAAACCTCCGAGGGCCGCCTACCCGCCGCAATCACCTTCTGGCGGCATGAGACGAAGCGATTCCGGGTACTCAGTCAGCTTCCCCCAGTCGGAGAGAATTCCTACTGGGACCTAATGCGCCTAGGACCGGGAATAGGGCCTGCCCGGGAGTTGTTCCATCGCAGCCTCGGAGCACGCACGTCGCCTGCACATCAGGTAACATTTGCGCCGTCAGTTCAGTGCAATGCTGAGCGTGCGCCATGAGCTGTGCCCGACAATGGTACCGAGACAAATCGCTTGCGTCAGTGCCGCCGGTTCCTCGCTGCGGACGGAGTGGTAAGAAAGTGCGTACCTCAACCGCCTGAGCCCGCGGCGACCTCAGTGATGGCATGCCAACGTACGGAGCCCCACAACGTTTCGGGAGTCCTGGGCAAGGGTTGTCCGTCATGATTTTCACACCGGACACGGCCCGAGGGGGGGACCAAGCACGGAAAACCTGGGCATGCGGATGACGTGAGCGGCGCGGCCCGACGGTTGTTGAGCAACATGCAGCTGTGTATCTTCGATTCAGCTGAAGAACAGTCACCAGGACAGATAAATGCATCACCGTCGAAGGACGTTCGCATGGATATTGCGCGTGCCCACGGCGTTGCACGCCGCGGTGGTTGGGCGGTGATTGCTGCCGCATTCATCGCCCATGAGTATCGGCAAAGGCGATGTTGTTCCGTCTCCGCGTAGGCCATTGCCGACGCAAAGGGTACAGTACCCAGTTCAAAGAGGCTAGACACGGAATAATGTTGCGCGTTTGTCATGACTCTGACATATACTCGCGGAGAATCGGTGCGAGCCTCGAGGGCGGATATGAGCGGATTGTGGCGTCGTGTGGCCCCCGCAAGCTGTTGGTCGCTCAAATCGTCCATGCACTCAGGTTTCGTTATAGCCATATGTCGTCGGAGTGAGTTCTTTGAACATGAGGGCAGCTGGTACTTACTATCAGCTCTCAAGCAAGCTTGAAGCTGACGGAGTTGGCTACCGCTCTCAAGCACGCTGTCTCAGAATTTGTCGCTTTTCTTGGAGGGTCAGTATAGACCCTTATGAAGACAGACAGAGTCAAGAGACAACAGCGGCAACAAGGCGCCTGTCGCCACGTTGCATGCGGCGTTTGAGTGATCGGCAATCTGGGAAAACTTTATTTGAGCAACTGTACATTACCTTCGGGGTTTGCCGGGTGGCTGACTGTTTCCGGCGCGGTGTGGTGCTCACTGCCGACTATAGCGCAAAGGTAAGAAGTCCCCGCCGCCGTCCTCAACGCCCTCAAAATGCCCAGAAGTGCGTCCACAAGTCGTGATTCTGCCAGTAGGGATCCTGTGCTGATCGTGTCTCTGTGTTTGTGCAGTCTACAAGCCCGGCAAAGTACGTCTCACAGAGGGAGAAGTTATGTCGGCACGTGTAGCTGAGATGTCTTGCAACTCGACTAGGTCGCAATCGTCCTCCAGGGCCGTCAAGCGGGGAAGAAGGTGGTCGTCATCAAGCAGCTCGACGAGGGCACCAAGGAGCGGCCATACCCCCATGCCATCGTTGCCGGCATCGAGCGTTACCCCCTCAAGGTAACGAAGCGTATGGGTGCGAAGAAGGTTGCGAAGCGGAGCAAGATCAAGCCTTTCATCAAGGTGCGTTTGTAGTCTTTTCATAGGCGGTCGGGAGTACTGACTCAGTATATTCGCGCGCAGGTCGTCAACTACTCGCACCTCTTCCCTACGCGTTACGCAATCGAGCTCGAGGGCCTCAAGGGCGTTGTTTCCCAGGAGACGTTCAAGGAGGTGTCGCAACGGGAGGACTCGAAGAAGCAGATCAAGAAGCTGTTGGAGGACAAGTACCAGGGTGGAAAGAACAAGTGGTTCTTCCAGCCTCTCCGGGTGCGTACCGTTTCTTCTGATCCTCCAGCCCTCTTCCCTATCTCCCAATCCTCAAGCGACGTACCATCATTTCATCACCCCTACTGCTCGCGATGAAGGCTGCTGTACTGACTCTTTGTCTTCGCAGTTCTGATCTGTCTGGGTTCCGTTTTCGACTCGTCTCTTGTGCAGAATTATGTACTACCCCCACATGTCCACGCATGACGCATGCCCCCACCACGATTTCTGCATTCTAGTATGCAATGGGTGAAAACCTATGTTCGGTTGGGTCCTTGTGTGCTGTTTCCGAACGAGTTGTCGTCGTACGGTGGGTTCCACTCGTCCCTACCAGCTCAGTGGATCGGAAGCAACGGTTTCTACTGTAGCTTTCGCCCTGTCCAATGGAGGCGGGACGTGTAAATATTGTTGGGATGCTTATGGAAGCAAGAGGGCAACCCCGGCCCGGGCTGAATTTGTGATGAGCCCAATTCCTCGACTTCAACCACGCACTTGACTCTTGACCGTCATATCATGTCTCAGTCTGTAGAGGCTATGGATCTCAACTGGCTTGCCTATCTGCTGTACAGTCTCTATGAAGAGAACAATGACAAACATCCACATCAAAGTCTGCTCAACTTGAACAATCTCGACAGCGAGGACCGGGTCCTGAAGCGTTATGCCCCTCTTCTCGACAGCCTCGCGCGACTTCTCATCTGCGAAGAACGGAATCAGGTCGTCTCGGTCGCGTTGGTACTTCCCGAGCTCACCCCCACATCGCAAGGACCCGCGGAGTTCCTAGTCGCACATAATGGATGCATCTCCCCTCAGGTCGTTGACCACCTCAAGACCATCATCACGCTCCTGAGAGAAGCCCGTCTTCTCTACGTTCAGGAGGTCGGAGACAGAGGAATGCCACCAAAATTATCTATCCCGACCCTGGATGCGTCTCAAAAGTCTGGACTCGAGACTCCTCTGATTGAGAAGCTCCAGGAACTTGAGCGGTCCCTACACCGTTAGGCCCCGTTCGGTTGCTCTGGTAGGTTTCGGTTGGGTTTGGGTTTGCCCGCCAAAATCAGTAGACGCCGATAGAAGTAAACCTGCGATAAACCTGCAGGGCGAGAGCGTCTACTCCATTTTGGCGGGCAAACCGAAACCCAACCGAAACCCAGCAGAGCGGCCGAACGGGGCCTTACTGTTGGGAGAAGGAGAGGCGACGGGTTACGAAAGACGATCGTTACGGTTGCTTCCACCGCCTCTTCGATGCCGTAACCGGTGTGTCCGACCAACCTGCCAATTGCACGCCGGAGGAACATGCAGCGCTTCAAAACCTCCGAGAGGCTTCCTCTACCCACCGTGCAGCTCTTCGAAAAGTTCACAATGCTTTGATCGTCATCAACGAGCTTCTTTCGGAGGATCCTGACGCCCGCCATGCATTCATCCCGGAGTCTTCTACGGCCTTGGATAAACTGATTGCAGCCATGCGCATCGTGTCCCACAACGCGTCGGAGAAGTCCTTGAAGTCTCTGTGGTCGTCGTGCGATGACTACAACGAAGGTGAGCTCTGCTGTTTCACAGATACTATAGGTCTGTATTGACGTGAAGAACAGCTGTCTTAGCTCGACTCCGAGGCGAGCGTACCCGATACATGAAGCTCAAGGCGTCGCAGCCGCGATCGGAGACGCAGACGAACAACGAGAAGTTTCCCCACATTACTCCGTTATTCAGTACAGAGCGGTGGCTGTTGAAGGTTTCTTCGGTGACTCGTGATTTCTCCCAGATCTCACGGGCGGTCGTTTCCCCGACGATGGCAGTTCTTCTCGAACACGCAGCCCCGGAGGTGTATCCTGTGTCAGCCGAGAATCCAACACGAGAGGATTTCTGCGTCTCTGTAGAGAAGGTGACGTCCACGTTGAAGCTGGCAGGATGGAAGGAGGCCAACATTGAGGAATTTGCCGAGACCTTTGTCGATGGGTTGAAGCAACGAGCCTCGCTTCGGTCTGGTACGTTTCGCGAGCATTAGTCCTCACGACACAATACTGAGAAGTTCCCATTGCATCTGCAGGACCCATAGAGCCTTCGGACGACGGAACATTCAGTCAATCCTCGTTTATTCATTGCCATTGTGAATGTGTCGTCTTGGAGGAGCTCCATGAACGATCCAAGTCCAAGGATCGACAAATCCTCCCTTATGTCGGTGTCTCGAAGCTTTCCTGTGCGCTGTGCCAGCTATACTTCGAGTGTTACCGCGAGGCCACCCGCAGCACGATCTGTACGCGCGGCACGCACGGTCAGATCTGGCCCTGGATCACGCCGACGTTGTTGGAGGATGAAGCGATGGACGAGAAGATCAAGACGTTGTTGGCTGAAAAGCTGAAGGGGAAGCTGGTTACTGAAGCGAAGAATGCGCGTACTAGGCAAAGGGCTTCTCAAAGCACCGTCGGTTCCGTGTCGAGTGTGGTGGAAACCCCACAGGAAGGTATGTCTTTTCTCTCATTCTCCGCGTTCCAACGAGCTGATGGTCTATGCAGAAGACAGCGATATGGAGGATATGGCGAAGGAGATACAGGCGAAGACTGGTAGCAGTGTGTGAGGTCTGCCATGAGTATCCGCGCGGTGAGCGTCACAATCTACGGTCGCTCCGGACCTCCGTTCTCACAGCGTCTTACCACTTCTTCCAGATGTACACGAAACGGAAACGGAGCGTTGTGGAGATGTATCCATGTCGGACGCTGACCGTGACGATACCACTTGTTTGGAGTATAGATACCTCGAAGCTTCGTTTTTCGCTTTGCTCTATATGTCGGAGCACAGCGGGCAGCCTAAGCGCTTCTGATTCTCTCATCCGTTCCCGTTCTCTTACGATCCCCTGTGCTACCTCGCTGTGTATTCCTGGCATGTTGTGGCTTGTCTGTTCTGTTGTTTTCTTAGCACTTGACGTATCTGTGTCATGATGCATGATCACTCACAATACTGCATGTCTATGTCAGCGCTTCTTGGGAGGCTCAGGCTCTGGCACCTCGTCCTGGTGCGAGGCCAGATGATCGCTCGACCAGCTGCTCTGGTCATCGACGCTCGTCGCTGCGTGGGTGAGCGGCGGGTCTGTGCTCCGCTTCTCCGAGATGAGAGGTCTATTGCGGACACGCCTCCCTCAAGAGCTCCACTCGGAGGGACGCCTTCTGGTTCTTCGTTTCACGCATATAAACTATCCCTGCGTAACGTCTGGTTTGCTAGAAGTCATTGAAAGAGCTTGGTTTCACGATATGGCAACCGAAGATTCGGAGGGTCGAAGGTGTCGGAGACTTTGACTCAAGTAACAGGACTCGAGCTGGTGTCCCGCAGGAATACGCTCAGTTTATCATCACAAGCCCAGGTAACCTCTTGCACGTGAGGTCGTTTGTGTGAACTCTTTGACCTGATGGTCGTCAATTTGTTTGCAGGCTTGCTCCACACAGTGAGACATCACTTACGACAACAGACGACACTTCTTGCGCACCTTCTTACTTCACCCTTGTAAGTGGACCGTGGTCGCTGTCCTATCTGCGACGAAACACTCTGTGACATTCACGAGTGGGCATCACGAAACAAAACGTGGACAGACTAGGAATCGCTACACCGTGATTGGGATCTGTGGAATGCTACAACGGAAGCGGAACTTGATGAGACATGCGAATACTGTACACGGGAAAGGCGCGGTAGGAACATGCGAGGACGAGAGAAGAGGAAAACCAGGCAACAGCGAGAGAACGAGGTGACGGGGAGAAAGATAAAAGTGTTCGCGGGAGGACGAAGCTACGACCGCTGGAGAAGGGCAATCAGTACAGTATGTCGTGACCGGACGACCATTGAGGAACCCAAGGCAGCGCGAGACTCACTGCAGAAGACCCTCGATGGCGAGACCGAACCGCATGACGACCACAGAGATGCTAGCCGATCGAGTGTTGCCGTGACTTCACATTCTGTTGTGGTCATCAACAATGTCACGGTAAGTGTCGGGACCGCCGCAGAACTGAGAGTACACACCAGCTGTCGCTAGTCCACGGCTAAGCCAGACGAACCTCCGGGACGGGCCAGCAGGGCGGCGATCAGTCCATGTGCCCTCGATAGCTCCTCGTTCTTTTGCTGAAGAACAAGGCCCTTGTGCTCCCAGTCATCTTTGACATCCTTCAGCTCCGCGTCGATCTGGTCAAGCTTCTCCTGGAAGGTATTTGTGAGACGGGCGCAGTCTTGCTCGATCTCCTTTCCAGTCACGATCTTGAAGACGTGCTTGAACGAGCCCGAGCAGCGGACCTTCGTGAGACCTTGTTCCGTGCTAGCGAGGACCATTCCGTTACGCATCTCCGGATTCGCCTGGAGATCGTCGGCAGGTCGTCCAACGAGGAGGCGGAAGGAGAGAGCAGCAAACCAAAAGCACTGTCGCCTCAGCAGAAGATAATGAGGCGAGTCTTCGTTGAGAACAGTGGCAGCAGCGATGAGCTTCGATACGGATGGGCAGGCAGTGGAGTCGAAGTTATGTGTGTAGACCTCATCAGCGTCCTTGCCCACAGGAGCATCCGGGTCGTAGACGGTGATCCGATCCTGCGCCCTGATATGGTCGCCTCTAGAGCTGGACTGCAATAAGCCGCGCGTGTGTCCAGTGACATTATGATCACGCTCGGC
This sequence comes from Lentinus tigrinus ALCF2SS1-7, assembly GCF_003813185.1. Taxonomy (NCBI): domain Eukaryota; kingdom Fungi; phylum Basidiomycota; class Agaricomycetes; order Polyporales; family Polyporaceae; genus Lentinus; species Lentinus tigrinus. The sequence goes on from NW_027137918.1 coordinate 534,199, forward strand.
AACAGTGCGCTCGCACCGCAAGATGCCGACCTTGGAAGTGCTCGTGTCCCAAGGAAGGCCGTCGTTCGTGAGGTACGACAGCGTATACTCGTGCTCTGAGGTACTTCTCATTTTCATGAGCTTGATGGTTGAGATGCAACATTGCGACAGGGGTGGAGGGTCGGGATAAGCAGCATGGAGGGTGAAAGCGCGGGTCCATGCGAGGGCGTAGTCTTTGCGGAACTCGAAGTATGGACAAGGTGTGTCGGCAGGTTTGTTCAGAAGAACAGTGATGTGGTGGCTATGGTCCATGGTTTCTCGCCTGAACAGATGCTGGAGGGAGGATAGCAGGTTCGGCATCGCGGGGACAGGACTGGTTCAGGATATGTGGGGGCAGGTCAGCTTTGCCTCAGTCTGGCCCACAACTAGGAGAATGCTTACAGGTAGTAATGCGCTCGTGCGGTTGGTAGTCGAGGTCCAGGAAGCAAAGGTATAGGATCGCAATAAGCTCCTATAGCTAGTTCCGCTGTGGCTGAGAGCGCCTTTTACTTACAACAGTGTTGTTTACCTCTCAGTAAGTAGCCGGTACATAACACCGTGATAAGGCAGCGGCGCTCAACAACGCTTCCGCCGCCGACTGAGCCTCTCGTCCACCACCTCCTCCACTCTTGTACGGCCTACCGTTTGCATGAAACGACGATAATGCGCGTCCGCACACTGGAGATTCGCTGGCACGACTCGAAGCCTATCTCGACGTGCGACTTCCAACCCGCCCCGTTCAAGAAGGCTCGTCCAGCGCAGGACAAGCAGTTTCCCGCGCAGGCGTACAGGCTTGCCACTGGGGGCGAAGACAACCATGTTCGCGTGAGTTACATGCTCTATGTCTGTACGCGAGTGGCGGGTGGTTAAGATGCGAGAATCATGAAGCTGTGGATGGTACACCCCAACATCTTGCCGCCTTCGCTGGTCGAGGGCACCTCCGAAACCCCTGCGCCGCGACCTCCACGCGTCGAGTACCTCGCAACGCTGAGCAGGCATTCCGCTGCCGTCAACGTCGTCCGCTTCAGTCCAAATGGTGAGTGGTTGCATGGGCTCGGAGTGCGGGGCAAGCGGGACGACTGCTGACGCGCGTTACAGGGGACCTGATCGCGTCTGCTGGAGACGGTGCGTACATTGTGCGCACGCCGCAAAACCACCCCTAACCGTGCATGAGATAGATGGGATGATCATCGTGTGGGCGCCGACGACGAGCCCGCATGCTAGCAGCTATGGGAGCGATCTGACTCCTGAAGACCTCCAGTATGAGAAGGAGCACTGGAAGCCCCGAACCACCTTCCGGTACGCGTCTCGCTCGTGTTTCAGTGATGTTGTGTGCTGAACGGATGCGCACTGCGCAGGTGCACGACCATGCAGGTGTATGACCTTGCATGGAGCCCGACCGGAGAATACATCATCGCCGGCAGCACGGACAACTGCGCGCGTATCTTCACCGCCAACGAAGGTACTTTGACTAAGTCCTGTGGCGTTTCTGGCGTATCACTGACCAGTGTGCAGGCAAGTGCGTCCACGAGATCGCGGAGCATAACCACTACGTCCAAGGTGTCGCTTGGGACCCGCTGAACGAGTACATCGCCACGCAGAGCAGTGACCGCTCGATGCATATCTACAGCATCTCGTACAAGTCGGGTAGTCTCGAGGTCCACGCAGTCGGGCGAAACACGCGCATAGGCCATCGCCACAGTCGGACGCCGAGCACCCACAGCCGCCCGCGCAACTTCCGGCGCGAGTCAACCGCGAGCGAGACAGAGTCCGTGATCACGAGTGTCAGCGAGCGATTGAACGACGAAGTCGAGTCGTCGAGCTCAAAGGACCAGCCCCCCGCACTCCTTACGCCAACGGCCTCGGTTGCCAGTACGCCGTCCATGACCATGTTCCCGCCTCCATACGAGCGCCCCTCATCCCGGCGTTCATCCTTTAGTGGCTCAAACGCCCCAAGTTCGCCTGCCAACTATACCCGCTACGGACGTTCTCCATCACCGATGCCTGCGCTCCCTGCAATCCGGATGGCACCATCGACCATCTGGGCATCTGTCAAGCTGTATGGCGATGAAAGCTTTACCAACTTCTTCCGCCGGCTGACGTTTAGCCCGGATGGCGGCCTCCTTCTCACACCAGCTGGGCAGTTCGAGGACCCCTCGGTCGTTCCGGGTGCGAACTCTAAATCCAACGACCAGCCGACGCGCGGGCGAAAGGGTAATCCGAACCCCGGAGACTCCAAGGACGGCTCCTCGTCAGTGTACATCTACTCCCGTGCCAACTTCGCCCGCCCGCCGATCGCGCGCCTTCCGGGATACAAGAAGGCCAGCGTTGCTGTGCGTTTCTCGCCGATCCTCTATGAGTTGCGGCAGAATGTGTGGTCCTCGGAGACGCCTACGGATCCGAAGACCGTCACCCTAGACAAGGACACAGAGGTTTCTGTGGACGTTGACGTTGGTGTACCTCCGGGTACTCTGCAAACCCCTCATGCGACTCCCGTGAAGCCATCTCTATCTAACTCGTCTAGTGGGATCGCAGCACCTTCGCCGCGCATCGCGATCCCATCCGGACCATTAGCCGCGACATTGCCATCCCCAGCATTGTCTGCGACTGACTCGCTGCGTCCGCCAACACCTGCGGCGTCGAAACCGGGCACGCCTGCGCCCTCTGCTATGCCTATGGCTACTGCGTCCATCTTCGCGCTTCCGTACCGGATGTTGTACGCTGTGGCGACGATGGACACGGTCATGATCTACGATACGCAGCAAGCCGGCCCGGTTTGCCTTCTGACGAAGCTGCACTACGACGAGTTCACCGACATGTCGTGGTCTCCGGACGGCCAATGTCTCATGCTCTCCTCCCGCGACGGCTATTGCACGCTCGTCGTCTTCGACGAGATCCTCCCCGCCTATCACACACAGCAACAAACCCTCCAACTCCAGTCCATCGCCCACCACCATGCCCTCCCGCTCACCAACTCCACGGTTGCGACCCCAATGACCACCCCGTCCACGCATGCTGTCGGGCTTCCGTCGATCTCACCTATCACACCTGTTCCCCCACCCCTCATCCCGGCGAAGCGGAGCGCAGACCTGCCACTCACCCCCGCGGCGAGCGTCGACGAGAATGTGCTGGGCGTGCGCACTGCGAGCGAAGCACTCGAGAGTAGCTCGTCGTCGAACGATCATCTGGCCTCGCACCAGGACGAGGTGAAGGAGCCTCCCAAGAAGAAGCGGAGAGCGGCGCTGACGCGTGTGGGCGACCTCGGGTCATAACCGGCTCCTGCTCCCATCGGGGCGGACTGTGTAGCCGCTCTCATTTCCTACCCCTTCTCCATATATCGCTCTCCCCTTGGTTTGTCCTCACTTATCCATACTATCATCGTGTTCCGTCGTTCCCGTCGCCGATCGGTGCACCGTATGCACCCGCACGTATACGAACATACATCAACTGATTCCCTGCATCTGTCGTGTTCTTCCCTGTGTCTTGCCCAAAGTTCTCTCTCCCGTCTCTCGTGCCTCTTGTCTCGCATACGTCTCTCAATGTCTGATGTCTCGTGCTCCGTGATCGCATATTGTACAGTGTTCATGCCATTTCCCATCTGGTAGTAATATCCCCGGGCCCAGTAGTCAACATCAATCACCAATTACCTCGCTGTTGATATCGTATCCCCCGAATCCTCGCGTCCTTCACTTTCAGGTACCTCAGTTCCGCATACGTCCTCGCACACAGCGTTGTCCGCTGTAAATTTGCACACTATCATGATGCATGTCTCTCCTGCGACACAAATACGTGAAGTGCTATAATCACAACAACATAGACAAGTCACAACATGCGAGGCATACACATCAAGACAGCAGAGAGCGAACTATTATGAGTGAGAGCGGGACGAGCGGCAGAGGACGAAAACAGAGATAACGAGTGAACGACAGGCACAGCGAGGCAGCGCAGAGGATTGTAAGAGAGCGGATGAGCGTAACGGTGTATGTTTGCCGATATAGAGAGCAAAGCGAAAAAACGAAGCTTCGAGGTATCTATACTCCAAACAAGTGGTATCGTCACGGTGGGCGGCCGACATGGATACATCTCCACAACGCTCCGTTTCCGTTTCGTGTACATCTGGAGGAAGTGGTAAGACGCTGTGAGAAAGGAGGTCCGGAGCGAGCGTAGATTGCGACGCTCACCGCGCGGATACTTATGCCAGACCTCACACACTGCTACCAGTCTTCGCCTGTAAAATTTCCGCCATTCTCTCCACAGAGGCGACTCCATCTGCATAGACCATCAGCTCGTTGGAACACTGAGAATGAGAGAAAAGACATACATTGATGTGGGGTTTCCACCACACTCGACACGAAACCGACGGTGCTCTGAGAAGCCCTTTGCCTAGTACGCACATTCTTGGCTTCCATAACCAGCTTCCCCTTCAGCTTTTCAGCCAACAACGTCTTGACCTTCTCCTCCATCGCTTTGTCCTCCAACAACGTCGGCGTGCTCCAAGGCCAGATCTGACCGTGGGTGCCCCGCGTACAGATCGTGCTGCGGGTGGCCTCACGGTAACACTCGAAGTATAGCTGGCACAGCGCACAGGAGAGCTTCGAGACGCCGACATAAGAGAGGATTTGTCGGGTTTTGGATCTTTCATGGAGCTCCGCCAGGACAACACGTTCACAATGGCAATGAGTAAACAAGGACTGACTGAATGTTCCGTCGTCCGTGGACTCCACGGATCCTGCAGATGCGATGGAAACATCTCAGCATGAACTTGTAAAAACTAATGCTCGCGAAACGTACCGGACCGAGTCTCGACTCGTTCCTTCAACCCATCGACAAAGGTCTCGGCAAATTCCTCAATGTTGGCCTCCTTCCATCCTGCCAGCTTCAACGTGTTTCGGCTGCTTGACTAACACAGGAGACACCTCCGGGGTCCCGTGTTCGAAAAGACCTGCCATCGTTGAGGACACGACCGCCCGGGAGATCTGGGAGAAATCACGAGTCACCGAAGAAACCTTCAACAACCACCGCTCTGTACTGAACGACGGAGTAATGGGGGGCAACTTCTCGTTCTGCGTCTGCGTCTCCGATCGCGGCTGCGACGCCTTGAGCTTCATGTACCGGTCGCGCTCGGCTCGGAGTCGAGCTAAGACAGCTGTTCTTGACATCATTACAGACCTATAGTATTTGTGAAACAGCAGAGCTCACCTTCGTTGTAGTCATCGCACAACAACCAGAGAGGCTTCAAGGACTTGTCCGACGCGTTGTGGGACACGATGCGCATGGCTGCAATCAGTTTATCCAAGGCCGTAGAAGACTCCGGGATGAATGCATGGTGGGCGTCAGGATCCTCCGAAAGAAGCTCGTTGATAAGGGACAAAGCATCGTAAACTTCTTGAAGAGCTGCACGGTGGGTAGAGGAAGCCTCTCGGAGGTTTTGAAGCGCTGTATGCTCCTTCGGCGTGCGATTGGCAGGTTGGTCGGACACACCGGTTGCTGCATCAACGAGGCGGTGGAAGCAACCGTAACGATCGTCTTTCGTAACCCGTCGCCTCTCCTTCGCCCAACAGTAACGGTGTAGGGACCGCTCAAGTCCCTGGAGCTTCTCCATCAGAGGAGTCTCGAGTCCAGACTTTTGAGACGCATCCAGGGTCGGGATAGATAATTTTGGTGGCATTCCTCTGTCTCCTACCTCCTGAACGTAGAGAAGACGGGCTTCTCTCAGGAGCGTGATGATGGCCTTGAGGTGGTCAACGACCTGAGGGGAGACGCACCCATCATGTGCGACTAGGAACTCCGCGGGTCCTTGCGATGTGGGGGTGAGCTCGGGAAGTACCAACGCGACCGAGACGACCTGATTCCGTTCTTCGCAGATGAGAAGTCGCGCGAGGCTGTCGAGAAGAGGGGCATAACGCTTCAGGACCCGGTCCTCGCTGTCGAGATTGTTCAAGTTAAGCTGACTTTCATGTGGATGTTTGTCATAGTTCTCTTCATAGAGACCGTACAGCAGATAGGCGAGCCAGTTGAGATCTATAGCTTCTACAGACTGAGACATGATATGACGGTCAAGAATGTGTCAACTTTTGAATTCGAGGAACGGCGCTCATCCAAGTCACAGCGGGCCGGATTGCCGGGCCGAGTTTCCCTCCCACTCCTAAATCACCTATCACCATTTACGCACCTCTCATCCTGGCGAAGCGGAGCACAGACCCGTCACTCACCCCCACGGCTAGCGTCGGCTAGGATGTGCTGGATTCACACCAGGACGAGGTGAAGGAACCTCCCAAGAACCCAAGAAAGGCAGACGTGTGGTACTTAGATTGTGAGCGACCATGACACAAATACGTATGTAGAAGTGCTACAAACACAACAGGATAGACAACACAACATGCCAGGATTACATATCAAGACAACATAAAGAGAGAGAGAGAATTAGAGATGAGAGAACACGATGATGATCACGAAACTTGAGTGACAAGTCCGACCCTCAGGGCCTCCGCCAACCGCGACTGCGACAGGGCCTCACCACATCCCGAAACCCTCACACCACTTCTCATCGTCCGGACACCAGCTCGGGCCCTCGACAAACTCCACATCCCGCAGCGGCGCCAACGTCTCCTGCACCGTCCGCCGGTTCCGCCGCCGCCGCTCCGCCATCGGGATCCGCTTCCCGCCGCGGTGCCGCTTCCTCTTCTTCTGCACCCCAGGCGCGGGCGGCTGCTTTGCAGAGTCTGAGTCTGAGTCCGCGTCCGTGTCGGCATCCGGCTGGTCTTGACGGCGGCCTGAAGCACGACCACGAGGAAGACCCGGGAGACGGGGGATACCGGAGGATGGTCCGTCTTCGTTGTCGTCGTCATCGTCCAGAGTTACAGCCTTGCCCTTGCCCTTGTCCTTCCAGGGAATTGCGGGAAGGAGGTCGCTCGTATTGGGCCGCCTTGAGCGCAGCCGGCCCAGGAGCTCTTGGAGAACACGGAACTTGTCCGACGTAGACGCCATTCGGGCCTCCAGAGCTTCCCCGTCCGCAAGCAGTTGATCAATCGCAGCACCGAGAGAAGGGGACGGCGAGAGCACCCTCTCGTGGTCCAACAGCAGCGCCCTGCCGGTTTTCAGCTTGCGTTCGATGTCCGACAGGTGTTCTACGTCGCACGAGCTGAGAGACAGAGTCGTCCAGTCGTACCGTCCTGAGCAGCGCAAGCAGATCCTCCAGCTCCGAGTCGAGCAAGTCGTCGATCGTCAGCGCCCGTAGAGCCAGAACAAGCTCCTCGAGTTCCCAGTCGTACAGCGCGGGGTAGTCGTCGACAGTGAGCTCCTCGAGCATCCAGGTCATCTCGTCCAGGTCCGAGTCGCATGCTTCCACTTCGCCGTCTGAGTCTGGTAAGTCAATGCCGAGGTCGACGACGTCCACAGCGTTGCCGAAGTCAAAGTCCGAGTCGTCCGTGTACGGGAAGTCCGAGTCCGACGTGCCAGTGCCAGTGCCGTCCGAGGATCCCTCAGCGGTCGTCGACGCGAAGGACTCCACGCGGGAGAACGCGGCGGGAGGCTGCGAAAGGCTTCTGGTGGGTCTTCGACGAGCGTGAGGAGCCGGGCGCGGGTGCGGTCGTTGAAGATGTGCACGTTGAAGTCCGCAGCCTTATTCAAGCGGTGCACGAAGGTGCTGCAGATGAAGCGGACCTCGACAGAGCGAATGGCGTGGTATGCGTAGACGAACGCGGCGCGCAGGTCCTGCGCTCTGATGATCCCAAAGATTCAAGAAGAGCTCGTTCTCGTGGGGCGTCGTTACGTCGGCTGCTGTGGTATCATCGGATTAGGTCTGAACTCAACACCACACTGTATGCGTGAAACATGCCTGGCGGAGGCTCTGGACCGTAGGTTACCACAAGCCGACCCTGTTCTTGATCCAGCTCCTCGATCCATGCGGAGTCGACGTCCGGCTGAGGAATGCACACGTTGAGCCAGTCTTCGAAGGACGCGGCCGAGTCACTACATGTGCTTAGAAGGAGCTGAGGGTAATGGAACACCAGCGCGGCCTCCGTCAACTCCAGCCCGTCATCGACGTTGAGGTTGAGGACGACGGACAGTACAAGCGGGATAGAGTATTTAGCATAGCAGTAAGCGAACAGAAGGTCGTAGACAGTCAAGCGGCAATTTGACTCGAGCTCGAATTTCTTGACCCCATACCATCTACCATCATCATGTCAACTATAGCTTCAACAACCCTCGTGCGTTCCACGGCGATTCGACTCTCCGGGTCTACATCAGAGTTGCGGAGGACGTCGTGCTTGAAGACTGCACACTACGCAATGCAGACCGGGACCCTGCACACTCAAGCTAGTTCACAGCGCGGCAAGGCTACAATGTAAGTACTCCGATCTCACCTATGGTCAATCCAATGATGTTCATCGTGCTCTGAGGGATGAAACTTGCATGTGACACTTGCGATTGTCTTGTTCGGAGAAGGTCTACTGGCAGAATGTGCCCCTCGCACACCGGTCACGGCCAAGCTCATCGGGGTCGACCCGGACCGGTCTGCCATCCGGGCGTCTTGCTCTCTCACCGCTCAACGTCGACCATGGCGAAGACTACAGCACCCTACGGCAGCTGGAAGTCGCCCATCACACCGGATGTTGTGTTGAAGAGCGTACGTGGTGGTTATCTCGTCCCGCAAGACGTCGCTGAGATGGGGATCTAGGGTTCGAAGGTCGATGAGCTGTTCGTGGACCCGATCACGTCGACGATATACCACATCGAGAAGCGGCCTGCGGAGGCAGGTCGTATGGTGATTGTCGACACCGAGAAGGGCGAGGATGTGGTGGGTACCGAGTGGAACGTGCGCACGGCCGTACACGAGGTGAGCACTGAGCCCGTCTCTCGAGGGGTGAATGCATATGCAGACCAGATCTCAGTACGGCGGTGCCCCCGCAACCGCTTACGAAGGAGTTGTATACTTTTCGAATGTGGCGGATGGGCGTGTCTATAAGCTCGAGCAGGGAGAGCAGCCGGAAGCGGTCACCCCAGGTGCGCAGTACTCGCTCGCACCAATCCATCATGCCGTAACTCGCGGACAGAGAACAAGAACTATCGCTATGCGAACATCTCTGTCCATCCGCAGCAGAATCACCTCTTGGTCGCGATCCTTGAGGACCACACCAAGCCGGACCCCGCGGATGTGGTCAATACGCTCTGCGTGATCAACACGAAAGACAAGACCGTGTCTCCCCTTGTCTCTGGAGCGGACTTTTACGCGAAACCCTGCTTTACACCTGATGGAACCCACATTGCTTGGATTCAATGGTTCCATCCAGACATGCCATGGGAAGGCGCCGAGGTCTGCGTCGCGGACGTGCAAGCCGACGGGTCCTCGCTCACCCTCGCGAACACGAAAGTTGTAGCGGGAAAGCGCATCGAAGTCTCCGTCGGGTATCCAGCATGGGCTTCCAATGACCTGCTCCTGTTTGCGTCCGATGAATCTGGCTACTACAACCCGTGGAAATACTCTCTCTCCGCGGGGAAGGCTTCCCCTGTCCTCCAGCAGCCCCGCGAAGAAGACTACTCCGAGCCTATGTGGATCCTCTCATACAACTACGGCGTCCCTCTGGACCAGGACGGCAAGATGGCACTCTTCTCCGCGCTCAAGGAGGGGCGGAACGTGCTTTACCTCGTCAGCTTGCAGGGCGGCACGGTCGAAGAACTCGAGTCTCCCTACGTGTCGATCTCGTCCGTACAGCGAGTGACACATGACGCCGTCGTGTTCCTTGGCGAGAAGAACGATGACGGGGCGCGGACCGTGCTCTGCAATATCAAGGAGTACGCGAAACCCAAGTTCACAGCGCTCGGGCCACAAGCAGCGTCGAACGACCTCCCGTTCCCGCGCTGGTACATCCCTGAACCCCAGTCCATCGCTCTGGAGGTTCCGGGGACGGGAGAGCCCGTGCACGTCCTCTACTATCCTCCGACGAATCCCGAGTATGCTGCGCCTGCGGGAGAGCAGCCGCCAGCGATCTTCTCCATTCACGGCGGCCCAACGAGCCGCGCCAAACAGGGGCTGGACCTGAGGCGCCAGTTCTTCACGAGTCGCGGCTGGGCATGGTGTGTATGAGACGTTGTCGCCGCGCCGCCTTGTGGCTGACCCACTCGCACAGGGTCGACGTGAACTACGGTGGCAGCAGCGGATACGGCCGCAAGTATATGTAGGTGTCTGGCATGCGTCTCGGAGGATGCTAGTCGCTGACGTTCGCGTCAGCAAGCGGCTGGAGGGCAACTGGGGCATCGCCGACGTGCGGGACTCTGTCATCGCTGTGCAGCAGCTCGCCGCGCCTCCTTACTCTCTCATCGACCCGCAGCGCACCGCGATCACCGGCGGCTCCGCCGGGGGATACACCGTACTGAAGACACTGTGCTCGGCCCCAGACGCGTTCGCGGCAGGCACGTCGTCGTACGGGATCTCGGACTTCTTCAAGCTCGCCGAGTTTACGCACAAGTTCGAGAGCCAGTACCTGTTCAAGTTGATTGGCGGCCGCCCTGAGGAGATCCCGCAGGTGTACAGGGATCGGTCGCCGGTGTTCCTCGCGGACAGGATCCGCGCTCCGTTGCTGGTGAGTGTCGCCTGTGCCGTTCGCGTGGACGCCGCGTTGACGACTTGCACACTCCGCTGACTCCGTTGACAGGTGTTGCAAGGCTCGGAGGACAAGGTTGTGCCTCCGAACCAGGCGGAAGGGATCGTGGAGACAGTCAAGAAACAGGGAGGGCGCGTCGAGTATGTTGTCTTCCAAGGGGAGGGACATGGTTGGCGTAGAGAAGAGAACATCCGGGCGGCGCTTGAGAAGGAGCTCTCGTTTTACGAGAACGTCTTCGGAGTGAAGAAATAGGATGCGCGGTGTCAAATGCACCCAAAGATCATGGAAACTTAAGGATTAGACAATGTAGTTGTACCTGTTGTACAGTAGTGCATCATCGGATGGGCGCTCCGTGCTGTGTCTTCTGAATCCAAGTACCTCAAGCTCTTCCGTCCGACTCCGTCGCGGGTAGCGGACGACGAGCAAGTTGAGAGGTGCTTGCAAGGCATAGCAGGAGAGCATCGATTACTTCATGTGCAGGTAGTATAGACTATTCAAACCTAAAGGGCCGCGACAGACCGGTCATCGCAAAAGCGGCCCCTTGCGACCGCCCATGCGCTCGCAAACCTCGAGAGCATGCTCGTGGTAGCGTGGGTGAAGGCCCTCTCGGCTTCCCTCAATGCACAGGTTGGGGAGTAGTCGGGTGTGGAAGAGACGGTGTGCAACAGCTCCGCCCTGCAACACGAGCACGCCAAGGACGGGATGTGAGCCGAAGGTAAGACATGCAAAACTGGTGGTACGCACAAACTGGTGGAAGACACCGCCAACAACCGCCTCAACCGTCGTCCCATGCACCTTGTACATCCCGACGCTCCTCGCGTTGTCTCCCCTCACATTGGCCAACAAGCCCGGAATTTCGACATCGGGTCCAAGGGGTTTTGACATGTTGCCGACGTTCATGGGCTTCCACTTGAGAACCTTGCCGAGCTCCCATTTGGGTGCTACGTGCTCGCCCAGAGTATAGGTGTTAAGCGCATACTCGAGGAGACGGTCGTAGTCCTCGTTCGGTTGCAGCGATGGTGACGAATGAATGAACATGAGGAGGTAGGATTGCAGAACGCGCCGCCCTGAGAATACCTTCAACACTGCCCTCTCATGCGACGCTATAGATACAACACTCACCCACGAAGCTCAGACGACCGTTATGTCTCCGTTTCGCATCCGGATGGCTCGCGTGCGTCAGTATTCGCGATGCAAGTTCTGGCGGGAACTGCAAAGGGGAGAACACCTTGTTGAGATGGTCAACAAGTACGGTATCCTGCTTTCTCCAATCTGCGCGAAGCCGGTTACTCAGAGTGCTAGCTTCTGAGCTGGGAGGAAGGTCTTGCGATGTTCCGACAGTTTGCGCAACTTGCGACACGGAACGCGCCTGGAACCGGATAGCTTTGCAAAGCTTAGACTCGCATATGCATATGCGAGAAGGGTGGTGGTACTCACCATGTGGTACGGACACCCTTTTACGACAGCTAGCAGCCCTGCGCAGAGCCAGCGCGCACTCCCAGGTTTTGGACATCACGAGAAGGAAGGAAAGCCAGTGGAAGCTGAGTCGCAAGTGGCGCTGACTCCGCACGTTTTGTCGTCAGGCCGCGAGCGGCGGTCGTCGGGGATAGTGATGAGGACGACGGAGGCAACAGCGAGGAGGCAAGTCAAGCCAGAGTCGGTGGACTTTCCGCTTCGGCGCTAGGGGAAATTATATTGTTACTTTCCTCTTACTCCCATTTATGGGGATAGATATACATAAACTAACACTTATCGACTCATTGTCGGCAAATGTCGGCAATAATGACCTCACGCGTCTCTTCTACCTTCCCTCGACGTCGATAGCGTCGAGCTCTTCATGAACCCCAACCTCATCACAACCACAAAGGCTTGACCGGAGGCTGAATCTTGTCTTCAGCTGTATGTCTTTCCTCGTTGGAACAGTGTCCGGCGCCCTGGTGGCGGGAGGAGTACGTCCGTTGACATGATGGACGAATTGCGAGCTCATCCCCTCCCAGGTGTACTATGGGTTTTCTGCAATGATGTCGACGAGGTGAGTTGCACATTTGTACCGACTTGTAAGCTGTTCTGACAGTACACTCCTCAGGACACAGCAGCATCGCGCAGAGTTCGTGAATACAGCTCGAGCAAGTTGACCGACTGCCTGCTAACACTCTGCTCGTTCAGCATGCATCACCTCTCGGAGCGGCTCGTGAACGCAGCTGCAGACATTCCTGCCCCAATACCCGCCTCCAAGCGCATACCCAAACGGCCATTCATGTCCGTGGTGCAGAGCTCCTGGAATACCCAGATCGAGGCGCTCTTCCACCGAACACGAGAACTGGACCAGCAAGTGGTGGATTGGGGGCGGAAGATTTTGTACGGAGGGGATGCGAGCGGGACTAAACCCAAGTAATTATTTCTCCGACATCCTTGCGTGTCATCTACTCTTCGTACGAACATAGACTAGCGGGGACCGTCAAACGTTGTTCGATCCATATGCGTATCTCGGCCGCCGTGAACTCATTCGAGCATCTATCAAGCTTTCAAACTCTCGGAAGTATCGCATCAGTTGCTGGAGCTCCCGGCTTCTTCGTATTAAGTTATGGGGCACCTATCAGCAGTACGACATGGATCGTCGCAGCCTATCTTCTAGTAAGTATCCCCACGCTGGGTACATTCTCGATATGCACTCACAACAGTCCTCATCTGTCGAACTAATGTAGCTTCGTCGAGTGCCTCATTCTGATGGCCGACATTTGAAGGAAATGAATGCATGACTTGAACGGCGCCACATGTCTATCCAGTCGTGTGGAGTCACCTAAGCCTACTTTCTTCCTATTCCTTACGTATGGTCATCTTCAGGGCCGCGATCGTTGTACAGTTTCAACGCCGCACGAACATGACAGCGCCCACAAATGTTCACAGCGCGTTGCTACCCCATCGCACTACGCCGCACACGTGTGCGCATGTTGGTTGATTTGAACGCATTTCATCCGGTCGTTAGTTGTCGTACACCCGTGTCATCCATTGCTACTCACCTGCGGCGTTTTGCAGCGAGATACATTCTGGACACGCTCGAGACGATGGCGTGTGACGATGCGTGGCCTCAGGTAAGCTGGCAGTATACTACATAACTACATATCTCCCCTGCATGATGCGTACGGTTACTTACCAATTGTCCCTTCGATTCAGCGTTGCAGCGGTCGCGTAAACAGGCGGCATAACGCTGCGTAGCGGCCACGCGGACCGCGGAACGTGCTTCATTCCGAGGACTCCATCTCTGAACAAGTCAATACAACATACCGCCAACGGACGGGGGAAGGATGCAGGGTCAACAACGGTAACAACCGTGTTAGGCGGGATCATAGCGTTTACGGGCAATTCGCTCAGCGCATCATCCCAGATTTATCCCTCAGTTTCAGTCATTGGACGAGTGCTAGAGACTTTCAAACATGACACATCAACTCCATGTGGTTCGTTGGCGACTGACAAACGGCGGGACAACGAGAGATAACCCGCTGCTTTCGGCCATGAGGTTTTCGGGTTCATCAAGATCAAAGGGTCCCATTACCACTCCGGGTCCACCAACCTAGGCAAACGTATAAATGGATCCATGAACTATCGCATCTTCTCCACGTCCACCCCCTCAGTCTCGCTAACTCCTCATCTTCATATTCTCCACTGTGCAGTCCAGGACCCTTTCGATGCTCTCACCTGCTTTCCGCGTCCTTCTTGCCGTCATCACGGTTGCGACTGCCGTTAATGGCTGGTACCCCGGTCAAGACGCTCCTGGTCTTGCTCGTGACACTGCCCCAGCTAGTCAGGCAGGTTCCTTCAACTTCGACATCAACACTGGCATTGCGGTTCAGGAAAGGACGTCCACTGAGGACGCGACTGAGGTGGAGTTCACCTTGGATAACGGGTCACCATACCCCCACCCGTACCAATACCAGCGCATTGGCAACGATGGTAGGTGGCCTCCGTTGCAAGGCAGGGAACGTTGTATGTTGAACGGATGCAGGGCCCCTCTTGCTCCAGGACACCCACCTCTTGGAGCTCTTCGGTGCCTTCGACAGGGAGCGCATCCCTGAACGAGTTGTTCACGCACGCGGAGGTACGCAGTCCATCGTCTCATGACCATCGAGCGTCCGGGAACTCACGGCATTGTACAGCTGGTGCACACGGGTACTTCGAAGTTACGAACGCAGAGTTCTGCAAGAACTACACCATGATGTACGTTCGCTCAACCTACGCACCTCATGATCGCGCAGTTGATGTTCTAACTGCCACACAGGGACATGCTCAGCGAGGATGGCCTGAAGACTCCTATCACGAGTACGTTATGTCGCCTTCTCGTCGATGCAACGCCGCAGTCGCTCACGCTATAACCGTCCCAGTTCGCTTCAGCACAGTCGGTGGCGAGTCTGGTTCTCCTGACGAAGCCCGCGATCCCCGTGGATTTGCCATGAAGTGGGTCGATAACGTTCAAATACGGCGGCCGGCTAACAGAGTTTGACATCGCCCAACAGGTTCAGGACTCGTAAGGGTATCCTCGACTTGGTCATGAACAGTGAGTGCGCCTCACCCGATAGGCCTAAACCAATTCTGAGCTATTGAATCAGACACCCCCGTGTTCTTTATCCGTGACCCTGCCAAATTCCCTCATTTCATTCATGTTAGTGCCCAAACGCGACCAACGTTGGTAATATCTGACGGGCGAGTGTTTTTTACAGACCCAAAAGCGCCACCCCGCAAGCCACCTCCGAGACAAGGAGTACGTCCATTTGCCTTTCTGAATATGTAAATCGGCTTCCTCGGGCTCATCACGCGCTGAACAGCATGTTTTGGGACTATTTGGGATCCAATCCCGAGTCCTTGTACCAAGTGATGCGTCTGTTCTCGGACCTCGGGACGCCGTACGGCTTCCGCCACATGAACGCCTGGACAGGACACACGTATCGGTGCGCAGGCATTCATTTTGCGAATTTCGCAAGGCGTTACTGATAGCGAGGCGCCTCGCCATACAGCTGGGTGAAGAACGATGGATCTTGGGTGTATGTGAAGTTGTACGCCGAGACCATGCAGGGTATTCAAAACTTCACGAACGCTGATGCAACCGCAATCTCCGGTGTGTTAACTCCACTATCGTCTGATTGTGATGTGTCGCTGATATGGTACCTAACAGGCTCGAACCCTGACTTCGCGACGCAGGATCTGTACGAATCCATCCAGAACGGGACTTTCCCTGGCTGGACGATGTATGCGCAGGTCATGTCCCCTCAGGACGCTCAGACCTTCAAGTACAACGTGCTTGATCTCACCAAGTACGTTGTGGCTATTCATGGAACTGGTCGTCTGACCGCTAACGTGATGCTGTTAAGGGACTGGGGTTTCGATGACATTCCTCGCACGGAAATAGGGAAGTTCTACCTCACCCAGAACCCTGACAAGTAAGCTACTCCACAATTGCCTCTTTCACTCCACAGTGTCTAATTTCCGCATCAGCTACTTTGCGGAGATTGAGCAGGCTGCATTCACGCCTTCTCACATGGTGGATGGTTGGGCGCCGTCCGCGGACCCCGTCCTACAGGCGCGGCTCTTCTCGTACCCCGGTACGCTGCACTTATCTTCTTCTCAACTTCCCTAACAGTATCTCATTGCGTGTTTGATGTTTGATCAGATACTCACCGTTACCGCTTGGGCGTGAACCACATGGTATGTACGCCGTCCCACCGCCGTCGGTCCGAGTCCCTCATCGCACGGCATCGCTAGCAAATCCCCGTTAATGCCCCTACAAGCCCCGTTGCGAACTTCGAACGTGATGGACGCATGAGCATCAACGGCAACCAGGGCTCGCGTCCGAATTACATGTCCACACTCTCCAAGATTAAGCTTCCTCCTCGCGCCTACGTTGACGAGACGCACCAGCAGTGGACTGTAAGTCCCATTTTATCTCAGCTTCTACCTGTTGACGACGGCATACCAGCCGTGTGCACTTCCTCATTGCTGATCTATTATTTCCTCGATACAGGGCGGGGCAGTTGCAGCTCTCTCCGCGGTGAACGAGGTCGATTTTGACTGGCCGCGCCGCTTCTGGAACAGCCTCTCCGCGCAGGACCAGCAGAACCTCATCAGGTGCGCCCGTTAACATCCGCTTGCCTGGGCGATCCAGCGATTCTGATCTTTTTATACTCGCGCATAGTAACGTTGTCGGGCATCTGAGTGCAGCACCCACGGACAGCGTCCGCCAACGAATGGCCTCGCTGTTCTACCATGCGAACGCGACCCTTGGCCAGGCCATTGCTGACGGTGTTGGCGTCAACGTTACGCAACTTACGTTCCCCGATGGCCCGACCTGGTTTAACGTCACCAAGGACACCCAGAACTCCACGCTCGACTACTAAATTTGAAGCCATTCTGTGGAGATTGTTCGTGTGTTTGTCGACAGTGTGGAAAGTAGGGACTTGCCGTTTTGACATAGTTACTGAACTTCTGTACGATTCGCACTAATACTGGAAGAACACACCTTATACGCCATCATGTGGTGATTGCCCAATGTCGTGAATTGTAGAGTGGATATCCAAGCAGGGCGTGCACGCAATGATGGTGACGAGGAGCAACAGTGTGTATGAATGACCGAGAATGCGATACATGCGCTGGTGTACACAACGTGCATATGATACAATGCGATGGGAACGTATACAACATGGTGCATGCGGCGACTTCAACCCGTCTTGTTTTTGCTTCTCTTCCCGACTTGCGCCTGGAAACCAGTCTTGATCGTGTTGACGGACCGTCGAGACCCGCACGACTCGCACGACATGAAGAAAATACGGTTCTCCTTCGAGAGGAGGGTATCGGGCGACTTGCACGTCTTGCAGGTGACGTACTCGACTGCGGAAAGCGGTGTCAATTAAGAATTCGCTACTGTCAGTGGTTAGGATAGACGAGACGTACCGATGTAACGACGCAAGACGTGCTCGATCTGCTTCTGCTGGAAACGACCCTTGATGACGAGACGTCCCGAGCCGTCGACGGAACCGGTGGTACCCATTTCCGCGAACATGTACTGGATGACGTGCTCCGGCTGCCTGTGCATACGTTTGCAGATATCGGACACATTCGCAAAGATCGTCTTCTTGTTGCCTTCACGTGCAAGCTGAGGAGGCGCGATGGTGTAACGTTTGCCGGCGGAGGTGAGGAGTGCAGGGTTGGAGGCATGAAGTTGGGCGTAGAATCTATGAAGAAGCTGAAGGACAATCGGTGAGCTTCAAGATGAATGCGAGTGTGACAGCGTACGTACTTCCTCATACGTGTAGTCGCGGTCGCTCTTAAGCCAGGGCTCGTTTCCAGAGTCAAGGCTTACACCTTCTCCACCACGGGAGAACGGATCGTCGCCGAGCTCCGTCTCATCCACATCCTGTAGTTGGTTCTCATCACCACCCTCCTCCTCATCGGCATCCTTGACCTTCGACTCGTTCAACTCCTTCTCAAACGCCTCCAGGTCAAGGGCAGCCTTCTTCGACGATTTCTTCTTCTTTTTCTTCAGATCCGAGAAATCGAGATCTTCCGATACAGCAGCGCCGACTGGGGTGGAGGTGCCTGAGCCGTCGCCCTCCTGCGCATATCCACCGGATTAGTTTCCAACCCACGTACGAAGAGGATTACACGCACAAGATCGAGGGGGATTTCCTTCTTCTTTTTCTTCTTCTTCAGATCCCCAAACATCGCCTTCAAGTCATCGTCCTCCTTCTTCTCCCCATCCTCCGGTCCCGCGTTCTGCTTCAGCATCTGCTCATGCATAGTGGTCGGCCCCATGTCCACCGCATCTCCATTTGTGGTGACATTGTCGATCTCAGCGGGGGCAGGAGTGGTAGGGTCGGCATCAGCACCGAGAGGGTCCTCGGAGAACGCGACGGTCTTCTTCTTGCGCTTCTTGAGCGAGGGGTCAAACAAAGGCTCTTCAGACATCGTGGAGGTCGTTCAGCAGGTATAGCAGCGAGAAATAAAGCGTAGTGGACGTCCGAGAGTGCGAGCTTGTTGCAGCCTGAGCCTCGCCTGATCAGCTTAGATGACTCTTGCCGATTCTCCGGGATTGGAGCGGCGCCTCAAATTGCCTCGTGGCTGCCCGCAGGAAGCTTCGGATGTCTTCGGACTCCGCCCTAAACTGCACCCGCCATTTCCCGGCGTAGACGTCGACAGCGAGGACCTCACCGACACCAACGACCTCCACTCCTTCTCCGTCTTCATCATGCTTGCCCGCCGCACGCTCGGCCGTATTGCGTCCCAGCCTCAGGTGCTTGGGGCTGCGCCCTCCCAGGCCCGCAATATGGCGACCCTTCGTGAGATTGAGCTTCGTCTCAAGTCCGTGAGGAACATTGAGAAGATCACGAAGGTGTGTCTCTGTTCACAGTTTCTTTAGCTCGACTCAACTAACATGTGTATGAACGTAGTCCATGAAAATGATTGCGTCGACAAAATTGTCCAAGGCGCAGCGCGCTATGCAGGCGGGCAAGGAGTACGGCCTGGCCAACGCAGGTGTGTTTCTTTTCTTCAGCATGCAAAATGGGACGCGAACCTATGCATGCATGCACAGAAATTTTCCAGCACGCGTCCCCCGAGGAGACTGGCAAGCGCAAGCTCTTCATCGTCATCTCGTCCGACAAGGGTCTCTGCGGTGGTATTCACTCTTCCGTCTCGAAGGCGACCCGTCGCGAGTTTGCGGAGAAGGACAAGGTTGACCAGGAATCCCCCATCATGGTCATTGGTGACAAGTCCAAGGCCCAGCTCTCCCGCGCCCTCCCCCAGAACCTCGTCATGACCTTCAACCAGATCGGCCGTGACATTCCGACGTTCGCAGACGCGGCTGGTGTTGCGGACCTCATCCTTACTTCGGATGTCAAGTACGACAGCATTGCGATCGTTTACAACAAGTTCGTCTCTGCTATCTCGTACGAGGCGGCCATCGTTGAGATCGAGCCTGAGAACCTCCTCAAGGAAGCTCGTACGTTACAGCATCCTATATGGCTACAACGCTTTCTCACCTTTGGACCGTCCTGCAGCCGGCTTCCGCGCATACGAGATGGAGGATGACGTGACGAAGGATCTTTCTGAGTTCACGCTCGCGAACGCCATCTACGCTGCTCTCGTCGAGGCGCACGCATGCGAACAGAGCGCTCGGTACGTCCTGACATTTGCGTGCCATGTTTCACCCTCATTCTTACGTGAGTTGTTCAGTCGTAACGCCATGGACAACGCGTCCAAGAACGCGTCGGACATGATCAACCGCTTGACCATGCAGTACAACCGTGGTCGCCAGGCCGCCATCACGAACGAGCTGGTCGACATCATCACTGGTGCGTTACACTGCTCTCTTGCATTGCTCTTATGCTTACGGCTTCTCGTGCTCTCCAGGTGCCAGTGCGCTCTGAGCACAGTGACGATCATATATGCGGTAGATGTAGAGTACTTGGTTGTCGACTCGCTCATGTCGTCTTCGTATTGCCCTTTACAATAATAGCACTCAACTTCTGCCTCATGCTACTTGCTATGGCTTTCTTTCTCGTCTCACCCGCCGTGTCATTCAGTGCCGTATTTCGACTGAGGGTGTGATGCGATACAGAAGGTTATCTTATCCCACGCGGGCTCGGTGACGTGAGCGGCAACTTCAAGTCAGGTACTGCGCCGCGCCTGCGAACTCATCTTGTACCAGTACCACCCATCCACGCCCACGGAAAGTGCTCATTGTTTGGTGATTTCTAAGGTTACTTGGGCGGCGTTCTGGAGAACGCGATTTCTGGACTTCATACTTGGTCGCCATCCATCCATCCGATTCCTCCGACTACGACCGTAACGAACAGCAGCCATGTCTCTCATCTCCGCGCACAATTCCCCAATGATCTCCATCCCGAAGAAGACAACAGAGGAGGTGGACTGGACTGGACCGATCCGTAACGCTATCGCACACTCGTATGGTGAAGACCCAGACAACTACGCCGCGGAGTGCGCGAACCTCCAGAGGTGTCGGCAGGATGCAGTCAAAGGCGCAGGGAGCGACATGACAGGTATGTCCCCTTGCATTGCGATCCTTGCAACTCGTATGAACGTGGTTGGGCAGCGAAGGATCTACTACACAAGTACTTCGGGCAGCTTGAGCTGCTCGAACTCCGGTTCTCCGAAATCCGGGTCAACTTCCCATGGCGCGACGCGTTCACGAACAAGCTCACGACGCAGACGTCCATCGCGTACGAGAAGGCGTCCATCATCTTCCAGATCGCGGCTACCCACTCGGCCATTGCTGCATCCCAGAACAGGTCCGACCCCGAGGGTCTCAAACGCGCGTTCTACTACTTCCGGACCACGGCGGGCATGCTCACGTATATCAACGACAACTTCCTGCATGCGCCGTCGACCGATCTGAGCAGAGAGGTCATCAAGTTCCTTGTGGGCATCATCCTGGCGCAGGCGACGGAGGTGTTCTTCGAGAAGTGCACGGACGAGAAGAAGAGCAATGCCCTCGTTGCGAAGATCGCTGCCCAGACGGCTTTCATGTACACTTCGCTGAGCGAGGAAGTCAAGGAGTTCATGGGCAAGGGCATCTTCGATCGGAATTGGGTTACGATCATCCAGGTACGTTGCGGATGATTGCTCATGTAGTGAGGTGCTCACGAGATTTGGACAGGCGAAGGCGAAGTACTTCACGTCTGTTTCGCAGTATTACCGCGGTCTGGCAGACGCCGCGGCAGGTAAGCACGGCGACGCGCTGGTGCGGTACACCGTCGCAGAGACCGCTGCGAAGGAGGCAAATCGAACCGCGTCCTCCTTTGCTTCCCTCTTCGTCACCCAGATGTCTCCGAACCTCCCGCCCGACGCAGGCCCGGCTCTTCAAGAACTGACTAAGGCGCATCTTGCACTCATCGGCGACAAGAAGAACGAGGCGCAGCGGGAGAACGACCTGATCTACAATGCAGTCCTGCCTACCCCCGAGACGCTTCCGCAGATCGACAAGGCGGCCGTGGCCACTCCTATCACCATCCAGGAGGTCTACGCATCCCCAGACGTGCAGAAGGTCATCGGGGTCGACTTGTTCATCCGCCTGATCCCCCTCAGCGTGCATGAGAGCGCGAGCGTCTACTCGGAAGAGAAGGCGAAGCTCGTCCGGGGCGAGGTCGAGAAGGCCGACAACGCAGAGGTGGAGGTGAAGAGCGCGCTCGACTCGATGGGGATCAAGGAGGGCCTCGTGCGCTACAAGGCGATCGCGGAGGGCAGTGTAGGCGGCGAGGCCGAGCTTCCCGTCGAGGTCCGGCGGTGGAAGGAGGACATTGCGCTCATGGAGGAGCGCGAGGGCGTCGAGGGCATCATGGCCGAGCTCACGCGGATGAAGGAGACGGTCCGGCGGGAGCTCGAGGGTGTCAGCCGGGACCTGGACGCGGAGAGCCGCGAGTGCGAGGCCATGCGGGTCAAGTATGACCACCTGTGGACGCAGGCGCCGTCTGCCTCACTCACGAAGACGCTGCGCCAGGACGTCAAGTCGCACCTGTCCGCGTTGGATGCGGCCGCGCAGTCTGACCAGCAGGTCGTCCAGCTGTGGGACTCGGTCAAGGGCGAGATCCGGCTGCTGCTGTCGCCCGAGATTGAGGACGTTTTCAGGGCGAGCACGGAGAAGGGCGGGGCTGGGACGGAGAACTTGCTCGATCTGGATGTAGGGAGCGAGGCACAGGACGATGAGGAGCGGAGCAAGGTCCGCCAGTTCGTGGATGAGATCGAGGAGCGTCTCGGACGCTTGAACAAGATCTCGCATGAACGTGGTCAGGTGCTCAAGGACCTCAAGGACAAGGTGCTTCGATTTGCGTTGGGTGACGATGCTCGGTCTGACCACTTATTTTGCAGGTACAACAAGACGATGTATCCCACCTGCTCCTGCTCAACCGACGTAACACGGGCGTTGAGAGCACGCTATTCGCGGGAGAGCTGGAGAAGTTCCGACCGTACCAACAGCGCCTTACCGCCACCGTCCACCATGAGCAGGTCGCTCTGCAAGAACTGAACCAGCTATGGCGAGGACTGAGAGATCTCGCAGGCCGCGGTCCTGGTGCGAAGAAGTGGGAGGAGCGCGAGAGGCGGAAGAAGGATACGGTCCGGCGGTTCTCTCGCGCGCGGGACGTGTACATGGAGGTCCGGGATGGGTTGGCGTAAGTCTCAGGGTATTCGCCGCGACATATCCACAGCCGCTAACATTCTCGTTCTTTTGCAAAGCAAAGGTCTTCAGTTCTACACTGAGCTGACCGAACTCGCCGCGGGCCTGAAGCGGAACGCAGGCTCGTTCGTCTCGGAGCGCAATGTAGAACGCGAGGCCCTCGCCTCTCAGGCGGAGACGGAACGCAGGCTCGCGATCCCGAAGCCAAGTAGGGCGTCCACGTTCGGCGGCAAGCCGCCCGTCCCTCCGCCACCCCCGAAGCCTTCCTCTGGTCTAGAGTCGTCATTCGGGTCGATGAACCTCGGACCGAGCAGTTCCCCACCAGCTCCTCAACCACAGCGGCAACAGTGGACGTCGCCTTCCCCTTCGCAGCACTACGCCCCGCCGCCCCCCGTCTCGCAGCCACCGCCGTCCTCGCAGGTGTACCCGCCGCCGCCGCCAAGCAGCCAGCCATCGGCGCCGTACCTCCCTTCCCCGCCCTCGCAGCCGTCTTCACAGCCGTCTTACCAGCAGCAGCAGCAGCCGCTGTCCGCCCCACCTCCGGACCCGTACGCTGCCCTCGGCATGTTCGCAAACAATGCCGCCGCGCCCTCTCCCCCGCCCTCACGACCGCCCCAGCAGCCCCAGCAGCAGCAGCAGCAGTACCCACCGTACGCGCAGCCATACGCACAGCAGTACGGCCAGCCCCAGCAGCAACACCAGCGGCAGGGCTCATACCCCCCGCCCCCACCGCAGTACGGAGGAGCGTCACGGTTGTCGTATGGGACGCCGCCGCCCGGACAGCAGCAGCAGTCGTCACTGTTCCCGCCCCCGCCGCCCCCGGTGAACTACCAATCGCAGTATGGGAATGTGCAGCCTCCCCCTCCGCCACAACAACAGCAACAGGGGGGTGCGGCGGGGTATTACTATACGCCGCCGCCGCCGCCTGGGAGTGGGGGGACGTACCAGTATACACAGGGGCAGGGGTATGGAGGGCGGGTGTGATGTGTGGTTTATGTGTGGTTTATGTGTGTTTTATGTGTGTTTAGCGACCATGCGTGTTCGGATGGGATGGGACTGGGATGGGATGTGGGAGAAGAGTCCCAGATTGACAAACCATGATGTATGCTCGTCGATCGTTGTGCGTGACTTCTCGATAGTTCTGTTGTTGTATAGTACGTTACTTACAGTATGAGGTCTCCCCGTACTAGTGAAACTACGTGCGCACGCCGGGAAGCTTTCGATTTCTGAGGGTCTGACGGTTTGGGTTGGAAGCTTGCGCGATATGCATGCATGTACGATGAAGCCGGCGCCCGTGCCTCTTGAGCTTGAAGCTAATCCGACCGACTTCGTCCGCCCTGCACGTCCAGGAAGTTTCTTTCTTCACTTCGTCGTCCGCGATATCAGGCGATACCCTAATTACCTCCTCCTCCCAAGGCCACGTGACCTACACTGCACGGGTTCTGCAAACGACCAGTCCTCGTCAGCTCGATTAACGTTTCCTGCCGCACTTGGACCTCGAAGAAGTCGAGCTTGAGTTGCCAACGACCTGGTTGCGACATCGCGGTAAAATCTCCCTTACTGGCACTGTGAGCCCCGCCAGCTCACATGTATAACAGCACGCTACCGGCTTCACGCTCAAGCTCAAGGCTCCCTGAATGTAGGACATTATCAATGTCGGCATGGCCAGTTTTGACAATACCATCTAGGCCTCTGTGGGCTGACGAAGGAGACCAACGCTGCATATGGCTGTTTGGCGGGATTGTCAGCCTCAGTCTCGGCGATCTCTGTCACCTTCACGGTCAGCCCCAGGATCGAATGCCAATAAAATACCCTGCTCCCACCGTTCTGTTCTCCCTCCCCCCTTTCTTCCGTCCCCCGTGTTATCCTTTGCTTTCCACCCGCTATGCCCGCCATTCGCCTCGACATGCTTTCGCATCGCTATCCTCTCGCTGTCGAAGAGATCATTCCGTCGCTCGCCGACTCTCAGGCATTCACGATGCTCATCTTCCCCGCCGCCCTTGCCCTCGCCGCCTTCTGGCTCATCATCGTCAAGCTTCTGGCAATATCTCAAGGCAAGGCCGTCTCCAAGTTCCTCTACGCCGCCCTCTGCAGCACCGTCCTCAGCGTCCTCACCTACGCTGTCGTCCTCCTCGACGTCAGCCACGGAGTAGTCCAGCTCTGGCACCGTCTCTCGCCCTCAGTTGCGCCCCACATGCGATACCTCCCCTACCTCGCTGCCGCCCTCGGAGCAGCTTGGCTTATCGGGCATGTCAAGACGCTCCTCAAGGTCCTCGCCAGCCAACGGTCCGAGATCTCTACCCAGATGGCCAAGCTCACGACGCTCGAAGTCAGCCTCCAGACGTCCCGCACCACCGAGGGCACCCTCCGCTCGGACGTCACGCGGCTCGCACGCAAGGCCGACACGCTCAAGCACCAGGTCAACGCACTTGAGGACCAGGTCAGCACACTCGAGGCCGAGGACGCCGCAAAGGCCGAGTGCATCGTCGGCTTCGAGGTCACCGTCGAGCAGGCGGAGGCGCACACTGAGGCCACGGAGCTCGTTATCTGCCAGAGGGACGCTACTACGCGCAAGCAGGCTTCCGCTTCACGTGCGGAGATCGCTGGCCTGAAGACTACTCTCTACGCTGCGCGCTCTTCCGCGGCAGACCGGGAGGCAGACCTCACGCAGACGAAGGCCGCGCTCAAGAGCACACAGAAGGTTTTGGGCGTCGCCCGGGACGAGCTCGTTGTGCGTTCCTTTTCTTTCTATCTTATACCACCGACTGAAGTCGTGCTGACTATGGACAGAACACTCGCAAGAACGCCAACGCTCAGATCCACGAGCTCAAGGACCAAGTTCAGCATGAGAAAATACGGGGATGCGCCAAGGACGCCGCACGCAAGGCCTGTGAGAAGACATTCACCTCTGTCATCGCCGACAAGGATGCTCTTATGGGGGAGCTCAAGACGTCGCACGCGGAGGCCGTGCTCGCTGGCCAGGCCCAGACGAAGGTGCTTCCTCTCTTCTACCTACCCGACACCCGGCAGAGCTTTCTGACGAGTATACACAGACCATCGTCAAGCATGCACTCAGTATCAAGTCTCTCGAGGAGAAACTCGCCGCCAGTCTCAAGACCGAGCAGACTCAAGCGCAGACGATCATCTCCCAGCGTGAGGGCCTCTCGACCAAGGACGCGGTCATCTCCGCTCAAGAGGAGTACCTCAACGCCAAGGACGTCACCATTGCCGCACAGCGGCAGGCGCACATCTCCGCCATCGACGCCCGCGACGCACAGATCGCCAAGCTCCTCGCCGCCCTCGCCGTCGCCAACGAGGCTCTCGCCCAGCGCCAGTCTCCCCAGTCGTCCGACTCCCAGTCAGCCACAGCCGCCGACGCTCCGCAGCCCACCGCGAGCCTCCCCACCACCACTACGCCCCCGGCACCGCACTCTCTTCTTCTTGAAGAAGAGACGACGCTCGATGCCGTGGTGGTGGAGGACGCTCCACTGCCCACCCAGGCTGCGGAACTGAAGCAGCAGAACTCAGATACTGAGGAGAAGCAAGCTCAAGTGGCGACCCTCGAGGCCTCGGCTTCGGCCATCTTGCGATCGGGGATGTCCCTCGTGTCCGAATCTCTGCAGGAGATCGCTCTGAGCACCTCGTCCGAGATGCTCTTCAACGTAGAGCTGGACATGATCCCCGCGGCGGACAGCTTCTTTGTCCTCGCGCCGGCAGCGATCGCTGCGGACTACGACGACGACGATGTCCAGGAAGAGGCTGAAGTTCCCCGGGCCCTCCCCACGCCTGCCGAGGCAGTCACTGCGGTCCTTGCAGCCTCGATGTCGGCCATCCTACGGTCCGGGCAGTTCCTTGCGTCCGAATCCCTCGCGATTGTCGCTCTGAGCACCTCGTCCGAGATGCTCTTCAACGTCGACTTCGACACCCTTGTGGACAGCGCATCCTTCGAGCTCCCTCCTTCCGAGTCTACGACGACCGCCGCCGACAACGTCCGCGTCCAGCCCGAGTCCGAGGTCGCGCCTGCGCCCGCCTCGCCATCGCACATCGTGGCGAGCATCACCGCAGACCTGCTCATGAACCTCGTCCTCGACCTCCCTCCAGCGACCCCTAGTACCCCAGACCGCCGTTCTTCCGGTCAGCCAGTGGTCGTGGTTGCCGATGCAGAGTCTCCCCTTGCCCTGAACATGGTCGCTAGCTCCTCGTCCCAGCTGCTCTTGCGTGAGGCCTCCTTGGAACTTCCCCCGCTTTCTCCCTGTTAGGGCCTTGTTGCCCTTATACCCCTTATACCCCTTGGTGCTTGCTTTATTTATGGTTGCGTTCCAGGTCCCCGGATGTGATACGATACGGTTCCGATACGGTTATGATATACGATACGATATACGATACGATATACCAGTACTGTACGATTATAATAGGTACGCCGAGGCGCATGTGTACCCGAGCGGCGAGTCGAGTCTCATCTGCATAGTACCTCATAGCATACATAGCATACTACATAAAGCCTTCACATACTAGCATATACACATATAGTTCCGTTCGAGCTTGTACTATACTTCCCCTCCTCTCCGCTCTCTTCCCCCGGGGCCGCTCACCCCCTCCCCCCTTCATTAATCCCGCTTGCATATGACTCGGTTGCAGGATGTTTCGGTGTCTCGGAATGTTTCGTATATCTCATAGTACACACACATTATTTATACAGAAAATTGTCCCTTGAACGAAGATTGGATGGAAGGGGAAGAGATGAGATGAAGATATCTTGAGTAGCCCAGCGCGGCCGCCGGTTTGGAGGCTGCTTCTGACACCTATCGCGCGAGGACATTGCGACTCGACGAGTCGACGTGTTGTATCATTGTCTCGACTCTATTTGGTACAAAGTATACATGCATGGAGGAGCAGTGGACATTCGAGAGGGGGAAACATTGATCGCAACGTACACGCATGAACATACTTTATCTACATAGTACAAGCTCGAAGCGCAATTCACAACAACAGGTACCTCATCGCCCTCTCCACTTCCTCCTCGCACCACGCCTCGAAGGAATGGTGCCTTCCCTCTGGAAGGAGTGACAACACCGACGATCGTCCGAAATCGATGATGCGGTAGCTCGCACTGGCGTCAGACCGCTCCTTGCGGGGGACGGAGAGAGGACCGGGCTGGCTGAGCATGTTCCGCGGGTACGTCGAACCATTCATGAAGCCCGCCTTGTGCAGACGCTTTATGAGCTGGAAAACCTTCTCCCTAGATGCCCCTTTAGCTGTGTATCTGGGTGGAGCGGATATACGAGACGTACCGTTCATTGCGCGGGAGGTCGCGCGGTTCGATAGGACTGCCGCATTCCTCGACCAAGAGGATGCGCGTAGGCCAGTTAACCGAGCACTCGTCGTCCTCATCACAATGCCGGTGGCGTCCGTCATACAGACTGCCGTCTGCTTTGACGGCACCATAATACCCATAGAATTTGGGTACGATCGCAGGCTCCCACTCACCCACCTGCGTCTCGTCAGCAGGGGTCTCTGCCGGAGGTGCAGGTCGTGGTGGAGGCCCAAGGCAGTTAGCATCGTGGGAGTCAGATATAGATTCTGACTCCACTGCGCTCGTCGATGTGGTCGACGCGTCCGGCGATGCGGCACTGGCAGCACCGTCGGTGCTGGAGATGCCATCTTTGGCAGGCGGAACACGGAAGGTGTCCTCCATGAGCTCACGCGGAAACATGCTGTACGCCATCGCCTCCTTGTTCAGCATGAGGTGCGCGCCGCACTCCTGATTTGCTGTCTTCACCGCGACAGTCACAGTGCTCCGCTCGGGAGAGGCGGGGTCAAGCTGAAGGTTGAAAGGCGCGCGGTATACGTACGAGTGGTGGCCCGAGCCCAAGCGGTTACTCGACCTGAGGTATAGATGGGCTGCAACTGCCTTGTCGGCGTTCCGAGCGCTGAGAGCGAATTGCGACTCGTGCTGCGCCTCCGGACATATGCGCACGTAGCGCACGGGAGTGCGACGGACGGCCGAATACTCGTCCGTGTCCCTGGGATGCACACGCGTGATGTTGTTGATGTCGTGCACGAAGAGTTCTCCGGGCAAGAGCTGATCTGGGATGAACGTGTCAAGCGGAGAGAGGCCGGACAGGGAGTAGTCGGATAGGTCGTGATTGAAGAGAGTCGGCCCGATTTTCCACTTGAAGACACCCAAGTCGATGGAGAAGATCGCATCTAGCTCTTCTGGTGCGTCGGCTATTGGTGGTTGGACGGGCCTACCGACGACCTCAACAGGGTTCTCTACTGAGATGGATTCTCCTTCAGGCTGATCAGGGGCAGATCTTGGAATCTGCTCGCTCAGGCCGGGCGGATCGATGGGCGAGCGTGCGGCTTCTGAGTCGCTGTCGTTGGGCTCGGGTGTAGGTGGTTTCGCCCCGTCAACGTCGACGCGAGAGAGCTCCTCGGGAGACTCATGGGGGGAGGATAGGGGACTGTCGAAGCCAGGCGTTTGCTCACCAGTGACCGCGGCCTCTTTGCGCTCTTTTGCATGCGGTGACTGCACGCTATCGGACTTGAGGTCGACGATGAACGTGAGTGGGCAAGCGTCATCGGTATCGTCCTTGTCCAGGAGGATGTGAGGTGTGGAAGGTGAGAGGCGTGCCGTGATTTTCTCGACAGGGCGTTCGTGATCGGCGGTGAGTGGGACGTGCATTGGTGGTATCGTGGTGGTTGACATGGTTGGCGAGGTAGGGGTGGATGTGAGGAAAGAAACGAGAACTAGGATATATATCTGGAGCAGAAAAACCACGCGTCAATCGAAGCTGTGCGGTTCGGAACACATGTTTCCTCCCTCTCCGTCAGGGGTGTGCAGCATGTACACCGAGTTCGTATTAGCCGATACCAAATCGCACAAGCGAGGACGCGCTCTGGAATTAGTTTCAAGACCACGCACCGAAAGCTTTTTGTCCACAAACGCCCATTGACCTCCGCTATGGAAGAATCGATAACATCAGCATCACCACGTACCATAGGCAGTGATGGGGCGTGGGGTAGAATAAGTAACGGCGGGGTGGTTGAGAAGGATGATCGAGCATCCTGATCGGGACCGGGCTCACACACCGAGTCAGTCGCTCCCGATTCGGTCGACTATGGTTCGCTATATCTGGTTACAGCAGAGAGGCTACGGACAATGGCCTACACGCAAGTCTCAGTGTCCGAACACGCGTGTAGAAACGAGGGACGCACACGTCAATCATGGGGTGACTACGTCGACTACCAAACCACCATGCGTAAGAAAGCGTGTACAGTATATAGGGTGCAAGTGATCGGACGCACCGATCGAGATCTAGTCCTCCAGCGCTGTCTCCTCGGTCTCTCCTCCCAACAGCAGAATTGGTGTCATCCACGGCACCTCCTGTTGGCATTCTTCGTCGCAGAGTTCGCCGTGCGATCGAAAGCGCATCGAGCCGTCCTTCCGCACTGGCAAGTAGAAACCGTAGAACCTGGGAATTTTGACTTCCCGATTCTCTGCGTTCTCGTCGGCGTCAGGTTCATTTTGAGCAGGGTCGTCCTCGAGAAGAGGAGATATGGCGTTGAAAAGTTCTGCCTCCTCCACGAGGCGCTGGTGCGCGCCACACGTATGGTGAGCAATCTTGACCACCACAGAGACAAGGGAACCATCGTCCGATTCATGAGGTAGAGAGAGCGGGGCTCGTAGAACAGTGGCGTGCGCATCGGAGAGGAGCTGAACGGCGGATGCAAGATGAAGATGTGCGACATTGCGCGATAGGGCGGCGTCGGCGAACCACTTGCGCATGCGGCCACGCTTGCCACCGGGGAAGCCAGTATAGTCGCGAGGGAAGATGGGGTAGACACGAGAGTAGTGAATGGTGGCCTGTGACACGGACTCGACATTTCCGTGCACGAGGAGATCATCTGGGAAGTGTTCGGTAGAGATAGACGTCTTGAGGGTATAGATGCTGTCCGTGGTTATTGTGGGGAGGGGCGCTGCGGTGGCCAACGGGACACAGTTCGAGGTTTGTCGCGTAGGCTTGGCTTCCGCGCAGGCTTCAGTAGGAAGCTCTTCGAGAAAGGACCTATCCATCGTAGAGTGCATGTTGGTGTGGGGTGACCAGGGATGAATGAGCGCGTAAGACAGGTAGTACGCTGGCGCCACAAGAAGCAAGCACAAAGAGTTCGTTTGTG
Source organism: Lentinus tigrinus ALCF2SS1-7 (assembly GCF_003813185.1). Classification (NCBI taxonomy): domain Eukaryota; kingdom Fungi; phylum Basidiomycota; class Agaricomycetes; order Polyporales; family Polyporaceae; genus Lentinus; species Lentinus tigrinus. The sequence continues at coordinate 565,177 of NW_027137918.1, forward strand.
GCACGATAGAAGCGTTGACACAGAACAAGGCGCTTTGGTTCACGTAGTCAGGCGAACCAGCCAGATAGCGGTGCCTGACATGCCCTTTCGTCGGTATCGCCTTCCACCACTGGTACCGAAGTGTAATGTCCAACAGAAACCCGAGGGCTCCTGCACGTTTACCTCTCGACTGGGGAAAGTGAATGCGATATATGTCTCAGTCCTGCCGGCAGTCGTGTAAGAAGGATGGGAAGAGGCAGCTTGCACGGCTATCGCCCTCCCATCCTCCAGTTGGGAGCGAATGATATCGCGGACATGCGACTTGTATTGACCGGTGGACGCGTTGCACCCCTAAAGTTCCAGATGTTTGGCATCTTTCTGAAATGACTAACTCTATAAGGCGGAGACTCACAATGCGTAGTTACCGCAATGCAAGGCAAGGCTACTTGCCAACATCGCCGGACGGGCATAATGAAACTTACTCAGTGATCTGTTGCGTGTTTAGCTCACTACGCATAGCGACTCCGTGGGACCTACCGAAGCCACCGTTCGGCCTTCTCCTGGGTGTGGTGTCCGACGAGTGCGCCCGCGCGCGCTGAGAGCCTCTCATGTCGAGATGCCGACACTCAACTTGAGAGACAAGTGGACTGGCCTGCATCATTGTATGCACGGTACCTCGTCTATTCGCAATAAAAGCACACCTCTGAACCCATGGCAACACCAAGGACCGCAGTACTAGTTGTCCTCTGTTGGCATGAGGAACGTCCGTGGGATCGACGTGGCTGCTTGAGCTCGTTATAAGACACGACGAACGCCGAGAGGCAGGCACAAGGGCTGACAGCGACGAAGACAGCCGACAAGACGTGTACTAGACAGCAAAGACCGCCTCGAACGACGTTGAGAACGCCAGCAGCAGCGAAGACGATGGGTATGAATGCGGTGACGGGCGTTGCCGGCGGGAGGCGGATAGCAACCGCTGGTGTGGGACGGGCTCCTCTCAGCTCCCATCTGCCAACACTGTCGTCGACGTTCTCGCTCTCGCTCTCGCTGCGACGACCACCGCGACAGCCGTCGAGCTCATCACCCGCCGCGTCCGCCAGTGCTCAAAGCACCGTCCCGCCGACGTCGACGCAGGCCTCCCCGGCATCACCCCGTCCACGGCTATCGACCATGAGCGATTTCCTCTCGCTCTCTGTTCTCCAGCTTCTGTCCGTCTTCTCCTTTCTCACTTCCGTCCTCGCCGTCGTCTGCGTCGGCTCCGGCTCTCTCCATCGTCTCGCGCATCGAGTAGAGCCAGGGGTTGAGGCCCCGGCTCCAGACATGAGCATCACTTCCGGCAAGCACCCTCTCTGGAACTGGAGCGGCCTCCCCGTCTCCTTCTCGTTAGACTCCCTCATTGGCGAGGATGATCAGGAGGAACCCACGGGCTACGTGGGGGGCACAGAGTTGACGAGGATGGACTGGCAAGTCAGCCGGTCGCGTTTTGGTATGCGCCCCCTGTTGTCCATCCGTTATCGCGCCCCTGACTCACGCTCTCTTCCAGTTACACAAACCTACGATTCACGAGTTCCAATGTCTATGGCGAAACTCATCATGTCGCGCCACGTAAGTACGCACTACAGTCTTGTGACTCCTCGGCGCGCCCCCGCGGCACTCGAATCCCGGCATGCAAGCTCATGGAAGCAGGCTGTCCACCTGGCTGATAGCGCCAGGATCCACCGGTGCTTCTCCAGGTAACAAAGTTGCTTACATGAGATTGACATGGTGATAAGCACGCCCATATCGCTGTAATATCGGTGCTTCCATGGCCGCTCGCGTGCTTACATGTCCTTCCCTCTGCCGCGCTTGCGCATGTGGGGTAGACCATTTGCTGACCGTTATCCCCGCAGACGCAGAGACGACCAACGAGACTATCACGACGTATTCCGGGAATGCCTCGACCAGCGATCCCTCGCTCACGACTCGCCGAATCCTCCGTGTGACCTTCCGGTCCCGACGAGCTCACTGTCCAATTTTGTATTGCCCATGTATCCGTTGATCCACCGACCATTGTATCATCTCCTACAATCACCCGTCCGCCTTATCGGACTTCCGATTCACGTTCACCTTTGCATATGACCTTACGGACTGCCCCGGCGAGTCGCGTTGCTTAGACTCGGCTTGTTTCATTCGCATTTACATTCACCTTCATCTTCGATCTTAGTTACTGACCTTATGTTCACCTTGCTGGGGGCCATGGGCGGGATGCTGCTCTCCTCCATACCGCGTTATTTATTCCCGTCGCATACATACCTTACGTACTACTAGAATTCAGTTCTTCCTGTCCAGTTTGGTCTGTGTGAGTGCTGCCAGCAAGAAATCGGACTTTGAGCATAGTACTATGAGTGTCCGTGCATGTGTGTCATAACCTTCGTTTGTGTCCGCTACTGAATATCACAGGCATACTATCTCGCACAAGTTCCGTGAAGGCAAGTAATCCTCTGCGAATGTTCACTACTCTTATTCATGCGCATATCAGGTCGCGCACACTGTGGGAGGCACGACTTCGACCGCGGACTCCCTGGGGTGCGCGCCCTCGCCGTTGACTGTCGCACCTTTGGGCGGCTATGCGTGGATATGATGCTGACTGAGTGCATCGATACTATGAGCCAAGAACTGCGAAGACCCTTGAAGCGGTTCCTGGAGAAGTTGAAGAAGACGTATGTCTGTACGCTCGACGTGCTGGGGTCTCCGCAGCGACGCGGACAATGCCATCAGTCAGGCTCACAGGCTCAGAGCAGGGAACGGCTATTGTGGGCACCCCCGAGTCTCTGCCATCGTCAATCCGCGGCGGGAGTCCAGGCCGATAAGCAGCAGAGCGGACCCGGAAGGCGGTTGGTCAGTGCATTCCGTCATTCGTCCGTTCGATGCTTTCTAACATTTCTGCTAGACCAGAAGCCGAGGTTGTTACTTAGCAGACTTGCGTCAATTACCATATTATCGTCTTTAGGTCAGCCTGGAACGTTGTCGGGAGCCCGTATGAGCCCGTATTTGGCAGCAGTACCGACGGGTGCCGCGGTGCGCGCATGGACTCCGGAAGGGTCGGAAGAGCGCGTCAGACGTTCCCTGTGAGCATGAGCAGTGACCCCCGCGGCTGCCGGCCAGAAACTTACCACCGTAAGGAGGCATCGCTATCGATTCGGCTTCACCCAAGTGCAATAGAACCGTTACAGGAAGGCCGGGCTCCCCGGTCGGGAGTCAGGCACATGGATGGGCCTCCGCCGTCCGACCCTCAACCCTCCGCCGTCCGGCCCTCAACCTGCTCCCACCGGCCCTCAACCTGCTCTTCCCACTCCTCAAGAGGTGTGGGAAGCCATCCTTCCAGACCTCGCGCCCAAGGCCTCCAGCCTGGCCCTCGGGATGGTAAGTCCCGATGTTCCATCTCGCTTGGAAGGTCGGCTGATCGAGATGCGCATGGTAGAGGCGCGTGGATCATTGAGCACCTGATGGAGGCGGCGCTATACGAAACGTTATGCGCATCATGAGAAGCCCTTCCGCCTGGAACCCTTTTTTGGCACGGGCGGTAGTCGCCCTCCCCCTCCCTGCGGGATGCCCATTGTGCTCAACAATTCGCGGGGCCATCGTCGGCGAGAAGGACGCTGGGGAGTGCTTGATGAAGGCCGCACCAGGCATCAGGCAGCCGACGGCGTCGGGCGGGCACAACGTGCAGTTGAACGGAGGGGCGGCGCCCCGTATCCTCCAGCAGTGCGCGAACACGCACGGGCTGGGAATTGGGGAGGGTCCCAAACGGAGACAGCCGCGCCACCGTGATAACGCGGCCTGCGTACGGGAAAGCCCAGCTTGGCGGTGCGGGAGTCGGGACGCAGACGGTGCGTACGTTGGCGTCAATGCCATTCTCTCGCTTAGGCCGTCGACTTATAAACGGCCCAGACCGGTGCTCTGCAAGCTCCAACTTCACGCTTTGACCCCCCCACCCCGCATACAACAAAGCGCCCTCACCCTGCCTACCATGGCGTCTCCTTACTACACCAACGCCTACCCGCGTAGCCCTTACCCCGGACCCCCCAGGGCCTCGGTGCTTAGGGCGCCGAATGCACCCCACTCCCTCCCCCCACTGTCGACAGACTTTAAGCTCACTCTTCCCACGAAGACCTCTCGTTCGACTAGCTCGCCTACTTCGGACGAAGGCTATTCTACTGCCTCCTCGCCAACCGCCGGCCATCCCGGTGCCCGAGCAAACGCCGCAACTAGCGGACACACTGTGAGTACCTGAGTTCCCCAACCACCGCCAACCTCTCATGAACGTCGGCATCTCCTTTCTCGCCGCTTCGCCGAACAGTTCGAGGGCTACGTCCCAACCACCATCAATCCGCATGGATATGGGTTCGAGACCGTCGCCCCCCTCGAAACGCATTACGCTCCCGATGAGCTTCCAGACACCCTCGCCGTGTTCGCACACGGATCGACCAAGCCGACCACGTACCAGCGGGTCACCCCCAAAATCAGTGAGCACGGCCAGCCTTTCTTCGTTCCGTCGCCGGGGATCGCTCGCTCGCCGCGCAACAATGCGCTCCTCCACCTCCCCGAATCCGACTCTGTCATCACCTCCGGCCACTCCACCCTCGCCCGGGCCATGTTCACGTTCCGGCAGGAACACGGCCGCGTCGTGGCCAAGTTCCCTCATCCGACGTGCGGGGCGCACCAGCGCATCCACAAGGAAGGTATGGTCTACGGCGCCTTTCCTTTCCATCTTTCGGAGTACGCTCGTCTTAAGGTCGATGACGATGACGGCCAGCCTGCCCCGGTGATCCCGGAGCGCAGTGCTCCGAAGAAGGGGGGAAAGCTCAAGCAGGTGTGTCGTGCCATTGGCAGGGCCATCAAGGACGCAGCTACCTCCTCCACTCTTGAGGCGCCTCCTCCGCGCGACGCTTGCGACCGCATGCGCCCTAGGATGGTCACTGTTCCGCCCATCGTACCGAAGTTCTTCGGATATTACATCCCGGTTGAGGTCCCGTCCCTCTCATGCCACCCCACTTGTGGTCCATGGGGCACGTGCCCCATCCGCTGGCCACAGCCCATCCTCCTGATGGAGGATTGCGGGTCCCCCATCGACCTGGGAGAGACCCCAGAGAGGTACAGGTGTGTCTTTCGTTCCTTCCCATCATCTTAGAGGACGTTTCTGACTTCTTCTTCGCGCACAGGCGCGAGTGCGCGACGCTCGTCGACTGGCTCCACGATGGGGAGTTCCTCCACTCGGACCTGCGTCCGTCGAAGTTTCTTGTCCAGGCGGGGCCGTTGACCGTCCCTCCGCACAGGCGCTCTTGGCAGTCTCCCAGTTTCCGCCTGGTAGGTTTCGGGATGTCGAACGGCCTCCCGATTAGCCAGGACGATGACTTCTGGTTCGAGTTCGAGGATTCGCTTTGCGAGGAGGACTATGAGAGGGCCTGCCGGGTCCTTGGCCTCCCGCCCCCGCCGCAGCACTAAGGTGGCCCGCGGCTGGACACAGCCACTGCCTTTCTGATGGCAGCAAGTTCGTCTCCTTTTCTTTGTCTCGCTCTCTCTATGTTTATCGGGTTACTCTATCGTGTTTTCCATCTCTCGCTCACGCTCTCTGCTGTCCTGTGTACATTGCTGTCTGTTTTTTTCTGAACATTTTCTCCGTCACTCTTTACGATGTTTTACGCCTCCACCTACTTACCGTTACATACTGTACCACCACCGCCACCGCGTCCACCGCGAGCGCTTTTTGCGAGATGACTCATCCCAATACTTATCCGGGCGGGTCTCGTCATGTATGCCTTGTAATGACCTCATGCCCACGAATGAATGCGACGTCCTTTGTATGCCAAATGCGTTTGTGTGCAGAGCCCGAGAAGAACGCAGCACGGAGATCCACGGGCCTTTGTTTGGAATGCACGGCGCGCGGCGGGGCCACATGTCAGGGGAGGCCAGATGGGCGCTTGTTAATCGATTCATCTTTGTCCTCGACCACCACCTCCCACCACCTCCTGCTCTCTTGCGTCGCCCATCGACGCACGTATCAACCTGTGAGTGCCCGTCCTGACTGTTTTTTCTGCTTGAAAACGCGTATGTGCGTCTGACTGCTCAACTTTCGAACATGCAGGGCTAGCGTGACTCATCCCAGCCCTAACCACAACCACCGCAACTTTCGTCATCCTCCACTGCCTTTACCCCGTCGTCTCTGCCAGCCACGCTATCGGCGTCATCGAGCATCACACTTCGAGCACCATTCTTTAAGCCAAGATGCCTGCAGTTACGATTCCTTGTTGTCCCACTGCCATTCCCATCGACGACGCGTCCGATTCGGACTCGGCGAAGGAGAACGTCACCACCACCCACCTTCCTCTTTTCAAGTCTATGACGATTCCCAAGGGTACTACGAAGATTGAGAATCCATTCTCGGTCGCTGGAATCCCGAAGCTCGAGAAGTTTGTCAACTTAGACCATCTCCCGGATATCCTTGTTGTCTATGACAAAGGCGACATCACCAACCGTTCCGCAGGCAGCCGCCCCGTCTACTACAAACGCGCCTACCCCAAGGCCGAGAATGTCGTTCCGGGCAACCCTCGTCGCGCTGCGCTCTTCCTCGATACCGCAAACTGCATCGACAAGGGTCGTCGCTCCTCCGTCTACCAGGCGCCTTTCATCGCCACACTTGGTCCCAAGGGCGCTCCCCGCAAGCATGTCTTGGTCGCAGCCAAGGTCGCCAACAACACCTGCCGTTGTCATCAGCTCCTCCGTGACGAAGCGAGGGGATTCTCTACCTTTCCAGACCAGTTCTTTGACGACACCAACGCCTCGCCTTGGGCGTTGGGCCCTGAGTACGCGCCACTCGTCGAACACCTCCCCGCCATGCGCCCGCGCTACTTGCTGTCATGGGCTGCGAGGATGAACCCGAAGCCAACCCCTCAGGAGATGGTGCCGCCCATTGCACCCAGGTTTTATGGCTATTACGTGCCCATCGAGTCCGAGACCTCGACGCGCTCGTTGGCGCGGAGCCACCGCAACTGCGAGGACTTCCAGAACTCGAACTGCGACGTCTCGCATTGGCCCAAGTCCATCATGCTTATGGAAGACTGCGGTCGCCGCATCAATCCAGGGACCTTGCCGCTGCGGCACCGGTATGTCTTTTGTCTGCACTGAGCCGCTTCGCACTCAAGCTGACCTGATTGGGTCTATCAGGGTGCAGTGCTTGCAGCTCGTCGAGCGCATGCACCTTTTGGGTTTCTCGCATGGACACGCCCGTGCGTCGAACATGCTCGTGCAGCCGGGGCCGTTGTCTCTCCCCCAGGAGAAGCGGTCGATGGACACTCCGAGTTTCCGTCTGATTAGCCTTGGGCGGTGGCGTGGTGTCTTTCACCCGCTCGCCCTGGAGAGCGCGCAGGGCGCGATGCGCGCGTTTGTCAAAGGCCGGGAGAACGACGTGTTCTTTGCGTTGCATGAGCTGCGTCTCATCAGCGCTCCCACTTCGCATGTGGAGAAGGAGTGAGGCGACAGCCTGGCCCCGATCTTGGAGGGGCCACATTGGACGAGGAGTCGCACATGCACATCATTGTACTTGTATCTCCTCGCATCTGTAGATTTCGTGTAGAATAGCTGTACTTTACTGGGAGTTTGCGTACATAGGTTTTTCGAATGGCAGCGTGAAGTTTCTCCCCTGCCAATTCCTCTGTGTTGAGTCATGGTTAGGTAGAGTGGCTGTGCCGCCACTGCGACATTTCTGGCCATCAATAGGACTGACGATCCTTTTGTCTTGCACCACGACGACGGAGCATGCATCAGCACGCCATGGCCTACGCCCACGCCTGGCCAGAAGAACGCGCAGCTGGCGCTGCTTTGTGCGGAACTGATGCGCACGCGGCAATGCCGTGACCAAAGCGGACAAGGGTATGCTCTATCGGCGCTGTAGATCTCTCGCCACCAAGCTCGTGCCACTATAAAACCTTCCAGCCTCGCGTTGCGCGGATCTGCAGTTTTCCTTCAACCAACCACCTCTATCTTCTCCATCGCGCCACCGAACCACCACCCATGCCCTCCCAGAACGTCGAGAAACGCGACCGCGACATCCGCCTCTGGTGGGAGCGCGACCCCAACGGGCCCATCCTCAAACGCGACCGCGCGCCGCCCGGCCTGCGCACGCCCAACGGCTTCGTCTGGGGCCACCAGCTCGACCACATCTTCTGGATCCAGCGCATCCCAGGGGCGAACGCGATCACGGTGTGGTCGCGCAGCATGATCAAGGAGGGCGGAGAGGGATACGACGAGCACGAGTGGGACGAGCCGCTCACGTCGCCGCGCGTGCGGAGGCCGTGGCCGGTGCTGAAGAAGTTCGACTCGGACGGCGACGTGACCGCGACGTCCTTCATCAACGAGCCCGACCGAGGCTGCGCGGACGAGCATTGGAGGGGAATCTCGCCCCCGGCGGGGTGGAGGCGCGATCCTGCTGCGGTCATGTCGCCCGAGACGCTCGAGGCACTTGGAGACTGCGAGGATGACCCCGAGGAGAAGTGCACTGGGCCGATGCTCTCTAACGTGGGCCCGGAGCGTGTTGTGAATCCACAAGGCGAGTTCTACGATTATGTATGGTGCGAGCACTTCAAGGCGCTTCTCAACCGCGTCTGTGACCCCCTGCCGTTCCTCGCGCATGCTGTTGCTGTCACCGGGCACGTCCATATCGTCCCGGATGCCACTGGCATCATCTTCTATGCTCCGCCGGAAGAGGGCGATGCTGCTTCCAAAGACAAGGCTGGCGAGTCCAGTGGCTCTACTCCCGTCACATCCTCTGGGGACAACTCACAGGACGCTGCGAGTGCATCCACAGATGGAGACGTTTCCATGGAGGATCTTGCTTCCCCAATGCCTGCAGATCTGAGCGAAGATAGCGTCTCGGAGGATAGCAAGCCCTCTGCAGCAACCGAGGCTGCAAAGGCGAGTCTTCCTCTTCCTCGCAATCCGTTCTTGGTCAACGACCTTCCGAAACTCGAAGAGTTCATCCCCGAGGAATATCTCCCAGACATCCTCATGGTGCACGACCTCCACAACGTGACGAACGCCAAGAAGCCCGGCCGCTCCGACGTCGTGCCCATCAAGTACAAGCGCTTCTACCCTGCCCCGTCTAAGGACTCACGCGAAGAAGAAGGATCCGCGAAGAAGGAGAACATTGCGCAGCTCCATCTCAGCAAGGATAACCGGTTCGGCGCCGGAAACCACTCGTTCGTCTACCGCGCGCCGCTGACCCTCCCCTCCCCGCTCTACGCGCGCTCGCAGTCCGGTCAGGTGACCGTGGCCGCGAAGCTCTCATACACCCGCTGCACGGCACACGGGCTGCTGAACAACGAGGCGCGCGTGTACGACTCGCTCCCGAAGCACACCCAGGAAGACTGGTGCGGCTACAACGTCGTGCCGCAGTGCCGCTTCCCGGTCCCCGTGAGCGCCGTCGCGCCCAAGTTCTACGGATACTACCTCCCGGTCGACGAGAAGGGGAATGTCAAGCTGAACGAGCACCGGAACTGCAGAGAAGAGAACCCGTGCACGGTCAACTGGCCGTCGCCGATCCTCCTGATGGAGGAGTGCGGCAACCCAGTCGAGCCGTCCAAGTTCACCGCCGACCAGAGGTACGCACTCTTTTTGGCACCATTCAGCTGTCTCCGTCGCTTCCTTCGTTACTTGAGCTTACTGACACGTGTCCACATTTCACCTCAGGACCGAGTGTTTCTCGCTCATCCTGCGCCTGCACCACATGGACATCGTGCAGGGCTCGTTCTACGTGCGCAACATCATGTGCCAGCCCGGTCCGCTCTCGGTGCCCCCGGAGAAACGTTCGTACGACACGCCCAGCTTCCGCATAATCGACTTTGGGCGCGGGAAGTCGTGGGAGTGGGAGCTCAAGGAGGGCGGCGATGTCGAGAACCGGCGGTTTGAGTTCGCGCGCCGGATCGGGGACGAGGTTGCCCGCGCGAGGAGCGAGCTCCTCATTGGGGACTTTGGGTTCTAGTTGCTCATGCACATGTGTCATGGTCGATTTACTGCTGGGGCAAAGTCGACTGCCAGTGGGCTTGTCGATGGATGCCTGCTTCCTTCTTTTTCGTCTTGTCTTTTTGCTGTCTGTCATGCTGTTCGCTGCTGTAGTGTCCATGTTGTGTATGACTAGTGTCAATAATCCCTCGTCCAGGCTTCCTATGTCTTCTTATGAATGAGAGACTGATTAATAAGGCTGCTCTCCATTCGCGTTCTGCGCATGAGCACGCAATATGGCCCGGTCGGCAGAAACATCGTCTACATGATTCTGCGATGACTTATTTGCACTTTCCCTGTCGTACGGCTGTTATTACTTCTCCTCAGTATTGCTTGCGCAGGTACAACTTGAAGACTGATCGATCGAATGCCATCGGGGCTGCGTCTGAAGTTGCCTGGGTACGCCGATGCGGTCTGCGAGCTTCGTTACCCACGAAACAGTACTAGTGCATGGGGCGAGCGCCCATGAGGCAGTCAATACGACGAGCTCTAGGCGTGATACGAGATACGCAATGACTTCTAGTTCACGACACGACAGCTGTGAGCGTACACAACGACCATAGCAACTTCCAGTATCAAGCTTGGTCCTGACGGATGATCGTCTGAACCAACTCCTCCAGCTTCTCGCTCAACGTCTCTGCTGCACCCTGCAGTTCCGCATACACCGACTCACCAGCGGATCTGGGAACCGGGATCGTCGAAGCCGGGTCATCGTAGACGATCCGCGTTCCCGGCGCATCCGCCTCCTCTGTAACGAGGATTCTCGGCGGGATGTGGAGGGCCCCCGACAAGTCGTGCTGGAGCATGGTTTGCGCGATGAGCGGGTTCCCCAGGACGTAGACGTACGTCTGCGGGGTGCCCGTCGTGCCGAAATAGGTGTTCAGCCAGCGGTGGTACGCCGAATCCGCGAAGTACCTGCCGAGAAGAGAGCATCAGTGAACAACATATATAAATTGGGACCGGAGGAGGTGCGACGCACACGAAATCGCGCCCTTGCGTGAGAGCATTGAGGCCTTCTTCGAGCTCTGTCCTGTCCTTCGCTTCTCGCAGGAGGCGGAACAGAGGCGGACCGCCGCCCGGTTTGTTTATTTCTTTGTCGAGTCGCGCGAGGACCTCGCCGATGGGAAGCGATGTCTCGTGCGTGACACGGCGGGCTGTATACTGGACTACAGTCTTGGACATTGTTCGCGGTCAAGGTGATGCTCTGTGTGAAGCTGTGAGTCAAGCTTGGATCGCAAGGGATGGCTGCTTGACGTACGCAGATGATGCAAGGAAGTCGTGAGAAAGCTGCTGCAAAAGGTCAACTACATTATATAGAGGTCTCGCCTCGGTCACTTGGGAAAGTGAGACCGTGGGTCTTTGCCATGTGCGCTGTGCGCATGCAATCACAGGACTGCAGATAAGTTTCGGAGAAGGACGTTCTGACCGAGACTGCTGAGTGTATAGTCCGACTGCGCACTGCACGGGTATGCAGGGATAGGAGTGAGTTGAGGGCTGTTAATATCATCATGGGGGTTGCGTCGGCGGTGATTATTAAGACAGCCTCTGAGAAACTCTTTCACATCTAGATGGTATGGGATGCGACGATGCTACACCTCCTCACGTCCTTACCACCAAGAACTGCTCAGGTATCTCCGGATTCTCATAGGATGTTAGTATGACTTCCGTGTCGACCGTCCCATTTGCTGTGGTTATGGGCACCCGTTCAACCTAGGAACTACCTGGTTAGTAGCGATCAACCCGGAGGATGAACCTGTGGGAACGAACCTGGAAGACGCGAGTATTGAACCCAAACTCCTTCACCGACGGCCGGCACTGGCGGGCAATGGAGAGGATCTGGTGATAGGACTGCCTGGGAACATCCTCCGATCCGAAGTCGAGTGGACGGTTGACGTGTACGGCGCGGAGCATAGGCGCTTGCGCCAGACAAGGTCCAAGTGCGTCCTGTAGAAATCGACGTTCACGACGCAATGTGTTAGCGGGCGGCGCGAAAGGATCGAGGTGTCAACGTACGAGATCTCCTTGCTCGACGACGACGAACAGCTGCTGGAGAACAGTGCAGCGCCGACATATATCCCCGATGGCGTTGATGCTCATGCGCATGCGGTGGACGGAGAACCGTGTCAATCGACTCCCGTGCGCGCTCACGACGGCCTTGCAGAAGTCATCGCTCAAACGATGGTCAACGTGTCCGCCGACCGTCGAGATGTGGAATCGCTGCAGGGGTGCGTTGGAAAGGAGGTCGAGTACGTGTTGTTGCCACTCCTCCAGCGAAGTGTGCTCATCCACAGTGATGGTTATCGAACGAAGCCGTGACAGCGTGCTTCCGCGGTTACACCGCTGACTGAAGACACTCATGTCCTGTACGATAATTAGACGCGTTCTGAGGTTGATAACGCGGGAGTACGTACAAACGCAGTGGACAGGCCTTCCATGCCTAAGCCGACGATCCCTCTGTAGTTGCCAGAGAGCAAAGCCCATAGGCCATCGTGCGTCACCTTCGGGCATCCGACGAGGTAGAGATAGTCCAGATTGGTGAGATATGGCGCGAGCTCCTGCAGTACGCCGTCGTTGACGCGGGTAGAAGACTGACGATTGGCGATGTCAACATGTATGCTGGGTTCAATCTTGAATATCAGCTCGCCTTGCAGATGATACTGAGATGCCGTAGCGTGGAACCTGTGTTCTTAGCCCAAGGCAACAGGTTGGCGACGACAGAGGCACTAGGCATTATGAGAGTGAGTTTCTGCAGGTGACAGAATTGTGGCAGGATTGCGGGGTCATAGAAACTAGCGTTTTCTCCATTAATCTCGAGCTCCCACAGACTCTTGCACTGAACGAGAGTCTCCAGAACAGACGAGGTTAAAGAGCCGTGTCGCGTCCACGTGCAAGATCGAAGATTGATGCAGTTGCGGAGACCCGCTAAACAGGCGTCCAGGATCTGGTCGTGATCTTCCGACTGAAGTGCCTTGGGGAAGTCACGGATTACTGTGCATCTTGTCAGCATTGACTTTTCGGATGGACCATAGAGAGGAGCATGCAAGTACCGAAACATTACGAACCAAGTTGTAGCACATACTTAGCGAGGTGCGGATACTCTGCCAAGGTCCGGAAGAGCTTGATAACCTGAAACTTCGTTCACTCTTGGGCCCCACACCTTGGCTTCACAATCACAGCCATTTTCATACCAAGAGATATCTACGGGAAACCCACACGTATGATCGGCTGAGGTGAAAGATGAAAATGACGCTCCTGAAACTGAACGGCCATGATGGCAGCCGCTGCCGAGCGCGCGGAAAATGTGGTTTTCTCGCAGGTATCTATCGATATGGAAACGGCTGGAAGCGGCTCACTTACCTTTGCTTTTCCTTCCCTGTGCCAAGCATAAATAAAGACGCGTTCGTACAAGAGAGGGACCGTGAACTGGTAGAAGCGATGGTCGACCAGACATATTGCGGCAAGATGGCTTGGCTTCACGACATGCTGGATGATTACAGGAAGCAATTCCAGAGGTAGATCTTCGAATTGAGCATATCGCTGAAGCATACAAGTCGGACCAGAGAACCAAAGCTTGAGTATTTGATCGTAGTTGCGGTCAAGCAGGTGGTACTTTGACGGAGAGCGGAGGTGAAATGGGGAGACCAACTGATATTGACACTCCGATTGTCGGAGTTCCTAAAACCTAACTCAACAATATGGCGCCGACAGGAAATGTGGCACACTTGCAAGGGCCCATGCCAGTGGGCGAACTCGGTGTACCATCCTTTCCTCTTACCACCATCTCCTTCCCCTCTCACCCTTTCCCGCCATGTCTGACATTGAAGACGATGCTGTTCTCCCCAGCAGCGACCCCGCGGAAGAGCACGAGGAGGCACAGGAAAAGCGACCTCCCAAGAACCGAAGACGTGACTATGATGATGAGGAAGAGGATGATGACGATGATGAGGACGACGAGGATGATGACGATGAGGACGGAGAGGACGAGGGCACAAAACGCGGGCAAAAGCGTGCCAAGGTATGTGGCGCTTGATTACCTCCCAGTGCAACATTAATCCCACCATAGCACCGGCACAAACGTTCAGCAGTGAGAAAGTTCCTCGACGTCGAAGCCGAGGTCGACGAAGACGAAGATGAGGAAGAGGAAGAGGATGAATACGCACGAGGTGCGGCCGACCTGTTCGCTTATGCTCGCTCCACGCCTTATACTCTTGTATCGCAGACGAGTTCATTGCGGATGCTGGTGTGGAGGGTGAAGAAGACTACGACGCCGTCCGCAGAGCCGCTGACCACGCGCGCTATGACCGACGTGTGCGCGAGATGGACGACCGCGACTTGGAACAGGTCGCGGAGGACATTAGTCAACGTTACAGACGAACAGCTGTCCGCTACACTGGCGAGATGAGTGACGTCCCTCAGCGACTCTTGATGCCGTCCGTACATGATGCGAACCTGTGGCAAGTCCGAGTCAGGGTATGTCAAACCACTAAGTTAACCGTAACGGTACTTATGATACCATCACGCAGCCGGGCAAGGAGAGGGATATCGTCTTCAGTCTCATGCGAAAAGCCATTGACCTTGAGTATGGAGCTCGCCCTCTCCAAATCCTCTCAGCGTTCCAACGCGACTCGCTCCCGGGCATGATCTACGTCGAGGCCAGGAGTGCGAAGCAGGTCAGCGAAGCCATCAACGGTCTTGTCGGTGTCTTTCCCAGTCGTGGTATCAACCTCGTTCCCATCGAGGAGATGGCCAGTCTGCTCCAGATCAAGCAACAGGAGTTGACTGTGACGCCCGGTACATGGGTCCGCATCAAGCGGGGAAAGTACCAGGGTGACCTTGCACAGGTCATGGATGTCACGGAGAACGGAGAGGAGGTTGGGCTCAAGTTCATCCCTCGAATTGACCTGAACCCGAAGGACGAAGCCGCGCTCGATGGAAGAAAACGTAAGAAGACTGGTACGGGCCTCTCATCTTTCAGCATGCGCCCGCCGCAGCGCTTCTTCAACTACGAGGAGGTTGTCAAGGTTTATGGCCGGAAAGGTGTATCAAAACGGAACCAGGTCTTCGTCTTCCAAAACGACACATACAAGGATGGCTTCATCGAGAAGGACTTCCGCCTCAATGCACTGCAGCTGGATGACGTCAACCCTACCCTTGACGAGATCACCCGTTTCACCCGCGGTCAGGATGGCAACGAGAATGAGTCGAACGTCGACTTGTCCATCATTGCAGAGGCGTCTCGCAAGGCTGCCATCTCCGTGCTTCAGCCTGGTGACCACGTCGAGGTTTTCGAGGGTGAACAATCTGGCGTACACGGTACTGTCCACAGTATCGAGCAAGACGTCGTCACGATCGAGCCCGAAGGGGTCGACTTTGATGGTCAGCGAGTCCAAATTCCGGCTCGCAGTGTACGGAAGCGTTTCAAGCCTGGTGACCATGTTAAGGTCATGACGGGTAAGAACGCTGATGAGACGGGTCTAGTGGTCTCAGTGCTAGACAATGTTGTGACGTTCTTGTCGGACATGACGATGCAGGAAGTGAGTGCGGTAGTACCGTTCAATCCCCCAGTTATTCTCATGCCACTTTCAGGTCTCCGTCTTCTCCAAGGATCTGCGTGAAGCTGCCGAAGTAGGAACTGGAACCAACATCGTCGGTAACTATGAGCTCCACGACCTCGTCCAACTCGAGTAAGTATTCCTTGCACGTTTGTTTGCACAGAGTTGCATCTGACAACGTGTTCAGCCAGCAGACAGTGGGTGTTATCTTCAAGACTGAGCGCGACTCGTTCCGCGTTTTGGATCAGAACGGTCAAGTGCGTCTCGTGCAGCCGCACCAGATCACCATGCGCCGAGACTCGAACCGTGCGATTGCTGCAGATTCCGAGGGGCACGAACTCCGGATAGGAGACAACGTCAAGGAAATCGACGGCGAGGTCAGTATTAACGGGCTTATGCTTGACATGCTCTACTAACGTCCATTCTAGGGGCGCAAGGGCCGAGTTCTCCACACCCACCAGTCGTTCTTTGCCTTCCTACACAATAGGGATTACACGGAGAATGGCGGCGTCTTCGTCACTCGCGCCCGTTCCCTTGCGTCACTAGCACCGAAGGGCAACTCCCTGAAGTTGGGTGGGACCGATCTATCGAAGATGAACCCTGCGTTGAGTGGTGGTGCTGGCGGTATGGTCGGCTCCGGGACGATGGGTCGCGGTCCTCGAGACCGACTCATCGGTGTCTCTGTCATGGTCATCAAGGGTCCCAGTAAGGGCTACGTCGGAACGGTCAAGGATACCAACGGCCCCCATGCCCGTGTTGAACTTCTCACAGGTAACAAGGTGATCACCATCGACAAAGAGAAACTACGACGCAGGAAGTAAGTACTATTATACTATCACACGACGACTGCAGGATTCAACTGACATGTTTGGACAGTCCCGATGGGAGCTTGGAACTTCTCGAGAAACCCATGGGTTCGATGATGGGTCCACCTCGTGTAGGAGGTTTCGGCGGGCAAACGCCAAACCCATACAATCAGGGTGGAGGACGTACACCGGGATGGGGCGCCAACAACACTGGCCGAACACCCAATCCATACAATGACAGTCGTACACCTGCATGGTCTGCGAACTCGCGTACTCCCAACCCATACGCCGACCATGGGAAGACACCGGCCTGGGACGCCAATGCACGGACACCGAATCCTTACACACAAGGTGGCGGGAAGACCCCAGCATGGAACTCGTCATCACGTACACCGAATCCCTACGCAGGTGCAAGTGCGGCATCAAGTAGTGCACCATCGTGGGGTGGTGCGACTCCTGGGCGACCCTCAGGTGGAGGATGGGATTCCTGGGTATGTGCCTCCCCTTTGCTCTGTCTACAAGATAACCTGACTTTGTGGAACAGGACTCGCGTGGCGCTCCGACACCATTCGCAGCGTTCACGCCTGGTGCCCCGACGCCTGCGCCATACACTGCGTTACAGACGCCTGGCGTATACGAGTACCAAACGCCAGCAACAACGAACGCTTATCCGCAGACGCCGGGCCTTAGCAGTTTATGGGGAAACCAAGACAATGCGTTCGGTACGTTGCACCTCCCTCCTCCCATCCTTCCCCTCGGATCCTCATCCCCCAACGACAGAGCTGTCACCAAAATGGCTGCTTGAACCGGACCTGGCGGACAAGGTGGCCGGAATCATGGTCGAGATTCGAGGTTCGTTCGCGAGTGGTGGTGCGACCGGCTGGCACAACGGCGACTACGAGGGCAAGCAGGGCATCGTGCTTTCAGTTTTCAACACGAACAACGACACCTTTGAATCGACGGCGCGGGTGCGGTTCTTCCAGCCTGTCGACCCATTACAGCCGATTCTGCCCGTTCCCGTGACATACCTCTGGCCAGTGCACCCAGAGAACAAAGGCGACGACGTCATCATTCTCTCCGGAGGTCAAGGCAAGGGCCAGGAGGCGAGAGTGGAGGCCGTCGAGTCGAGGAATACGATGGTCCTAACGACAAAGGAGACCTTCCTCGTCATCGACAGTACTCCAGACAAGCTTGTGCGCGTCCGCCAGATCGACGAGGTGGGCAACCTAACTCGGTGATGGAGGACCATGTCGCACCCAGTAGGGCCGCTGTTCGTCGGCCTGTATATTGCTTTTTCGTAACTTACTCACCTTCTTTTCGTTGTACGACACTTGCATCGTGTATTATATCCTGCTTTCGTACTAATTACACACGGAGACACGCCAGCCCGACTCCGTCTCGCCCGGGCGAACTGTATCGGGCTAGAAACCAAATCGGCCACGGTGATCCAGCCATGTCAACTCATCTGCACCCGAATCAGTCGACGTGCTTGTGGCGGACAAGCCTGTCCGACCTTCATCATCATGTCAGGCTGTGTCCCGCGAACTCCGTATCTGCTTCTGTACGTTCCCGTCTTCGGGTTCTTCTCCTCCTTCGATCTTTCCAGGTGCTAATGTGTCGTGTTTCTTCAGGTGCATGTCCCAGACCTTTGTGGTTCGTAGCCACCACGCATTGATCTCAAGGCGTTGGGGCCGCGGCTTCTAGTGGCTATTCCGTAAGGCGTTTCATTCTCATGTCACGGCTTGACAAGGCATGGATGCTCCACAGCGTGTCCGGGAGCGATGTTCCTGGTTGGGCGCGCCCGGACAACCGCATTGCACCTGGCTGGCCAATGGCCTCCGTCAGCAGTACTGCTCTACTAGTTATAAAGGTTTACGTCTTCAGATGGGAAGAACGAACGAGTCCCCTCATCTCTCCATCGACGTCCCATTGTCGACGTATCCATCTGTTCTTCCGCTCGAGTATGATCCTGGCCCCATCTTGGAATCACTTCCGACGCCCTTCACGGTGACCCTAAGGTGAGTATGGCAAGCTCATGCGAGGAGTTACGATGACTGACCGCCGTCCAAGATGTGGCTCCTCAACACGTCCACCGCCGAGCTCAAGTTCTTCCACAACCCCTCAAGCGTCCGGTACGCCATCCTCTCGCACGTCTGGCGGGAGCATGAGCAGACCTTCCAAGACCTCCAAACCCTCCGCGCGCAGTTTGTCTCCCCCGACGGCTCGCCCCGCGCCCGCGCTTCGACCAAAATCCGCGACTGCTGCTTGTACGCCGAACGCGCTGGTTACAAATGGGTCTGGATCGATACCTGCTGCATCGACAAGACGAGCAGCGCGGAGCTCTCGGAGGCGATCAACTCGATGTACGCCTGGTACGCGCACGCGGACGTGTGCTATGCCTTCCTCGACGACGTGCGCGACAAGGATAATCCATACGCGCACCGATCGTCTTTCCGCCGCAGCCGCTGGTGGACTCGCGGCTGGACGCTGCAGGAGCTCATCGCCCCGAAGACCGTTGTGTTCCTCTCCAGTTCATGGCATTTCATCGGGACGAAACATTCCCTCGCGCACGTCGTGGAGGAGGTCAGCGGGGTCGACCGCGCGGTCCTCGTGCATGAACGCTCGCTCGACGACGTGAGCGTTGCGCGTCGGATGTCGTGGGCCTCGCGCAGGCATACGACGCGTGAAGAAGACCGTGCGTACTCGCTCATGGGCATCTTTGGCGTGAGCATGCCCACCATCTACGGCGAGGGCCCGCGCGCGTTCATCCGTCTGCAGCAGGAGGCCCTCAAGGCCATCCCGGACCAGAGCATCTTCGCGTGGGGTCCGATCCTCGACAACTATCCATTCGCCTGCAAGGGCTTCGCGACAGATTCGGATAGGTGGAAGTCACCTTACACAGGGGTTTCTCCGAACGACATGCAGACACTACTCGCGCCATCTCCCGTCGAGTTTGCTGCTGCGGGACGCATCCGGCCCATCTCCATCACCGACCTCTCGCACAGGCTCGGGATCCCCCTCACGAACCCATACTACAAGTCCACCAGCTATGGCATCCGCACGCACCTCCCCATCATCCCATACCAGCCGACGTCCACCCTTTCCCTCACGACCCCGACCAACGTCTCTGTCGCCGTTCTTGCGTGTGAACACGAGGACGGAAGCCTCGTACTACTCTTCTTGCGCCACAAAGTGGGCATGCAGGACGAGCACTACGTCGGCGACTTCGTGGACGTGGGCGACGACGAGATCTTCACCCGCGCGTACTTCCGCGTCGCGTTCCTCGCGTCGTCCGCCCCAAGCATCTCCCAGCTCTCGGAGGTACGCGAGGTGTACATCCACAGCCGCCCACACAACGCGATGCGTGTACACCTCCCACAGAGGGCCCTCGCCGGCTCCGATGCCGTCGAGCGCATCAACTACAGCTTCCTATTCCCTGAGTGGGTGTTGAGCCGCCTCAGCGGCGAAGGGTTCGTCCCTCAAGATCGCCCCGCCAGCAACAGCAGCGGGGACGGCCTGACACTGGAGATGCCTGTCCTCCCCGGTCTCGACGTCAGTGCGATCTTCCGTCTGACCCGGGTCACCTCCGTCACCTTCAAATGCACCGAGGACGCGCGCGAGAACTTCACCATCACCATCGGCATCGGGTGCATGTGCCAGCTCACGCAGAAGCGTCGCGGGTTCGAGGCGTTCTGGGTGGACGTGTCGCACAGCTCCCTGAGCCACGCCGGACGGCTGCAGATGCGGCAGAAGTGGACTGCTGCACTGGGCGCATCGGGCGGGTGCACTAGACGCCACCTTACCCTTTCACCGGTGGAGTTTGCTGGTACGCGAGGGACCGTGCGGCTCACTATCACGCCCTGGGGGTCGTCCTCTTTTGGTGGTCCGGCAGGGCAGGAGTGCAACTACGTCGTTGACGTGGAGTTAGTTGCATCTAACGATGAAGATGGTGAGGCAGGATCTATATCGCCCATACAACAGTCGTCGTCCACCGCAGCGGCGACGCTGCGGAGGGCAGTAGAAATGCTCTGGAGTCTCCGGAAATGACAATGAGCTCGAACGCTTCGAACACCTATTCCTTGTTTGAACAAGCACTCGAGAGACGACCGAGTATCGATACAACGAATTGACTCCGCCGAGGATATCCATCTCGATTACACGCATGTGCATCCGCGATCGCGGTCCTGTATCAAGGCCACGGTTGGCACAATAGATCTAACACCGAACAAGTATACAGCAGCACTGAGGTACATATGTAGAAGCCAGAGGTAACGTCATCCTTGGAACGCGATACCTCTCTTCGAGGTCTCTGCCAAGCCTCCTGCTGCATACCCCGTCCCTAGACAGCCATGAGCACACCAACGTCGACAAAATCATACGACACCTCGTACCTTCTCGTGACATCTCAATGATATCCTTGTCGGCAAGCTTCACGTCGCACACGATACACTGCTTCGCCGGCTTCACAAGCGTGTCTGTACACGTCTTGCACGTCACATGCCCACACGGCTTCATCACTGCCCAGCATTTCGCTCATAAGTAACGCGACCGAGGGAGGCATGAGCGAAGACAGGTACAACGCACGGTGCATGAGGGTATTATTGGATAGCTCCTTCTTGCACGAGGGGCATATTGGCGGCCGCTCGTCGTCCTTCACCGCTTTCGCTTTAGGTTCGGGGGTCTGGTCCCCGCTCTCGGTTGCTGGTGTCGACTGGACTGACTTGATGGGGGATGCGGAGGAGTTGTCAAAGGTCCACTTCACGGGGATCAGGTTCTTGCGTCTGTATTCTCAGTGAGCGAGCTTCCTAGACACGACTTGCGACAGCTGGCCATACGCACAATAGTGGGTGCGCTGGGTTCCCCCCATGGCATGTCGTCTGGATCTTCACGTCCGAGAGCGACGTCGGGGGGCCACTCGACGTGTATGTGGGGGTCAAGGAGGGAAGCCAGAAGTCCGGGAGCTTGCTCTTCAACGCCTCTGCCTGCTCGCGCTCGATCTGTCTGAGTGCCGCCTCTTCAGCCTCCCGGGTGAGCTTCTCCACCGCCGTCGCGTCAAAGTCGAACTTCCGCTTCGTCCCGCGGGCTGAAGGTCGTTCCCAACATGAGGTGCAATCCATCATAGGGGGGAGAGAGGTCGAACAAGTGAGAGACGGGACGTACGTTCTGAGGAGTCCAACCCTGATGTCGTCGAGATGGTGGACGTCGCTGCAAGCCCGAGCTGCCCCTTCTCGAACTCGCGCAGAACACGCTCTCTTGCAGCCTCCTTTGCGCGTTCCCGTTCCTCCTCCGCTTCCTTCTTCATGGCCTCCAACCGCGCCTTCTGTCTCTTGATGTCACTGATTTGCGACACTGTCCACAGTCCAGTTTCCGCGGTCAGCCTTCGTTCCCCACCTCAGCGCAGCCCCGAAGAGAAATGGAGTCGTGGAACGTAGCGGGTAGCGGGTAGCATGCAGAGGGCGATGACTGTACGCACCCAAGTCCGTCAAGACGCACTCCTTGCAGAACAGATGTCCCTTCTGGCACGCCATGGGGTCGCGCGCGCGCTGCAGACACAGCGCACACGCGTCGAACCGCCGCATCGACTCATGTCCTAGACGTTGCTGCGTGGTTCGGTTCTTCGTGAGTGGGGCATGGCAGAGGGCGGGGGACGTACGCGTTTCGTGCCGTAGTCTAGCTTCTTGTACTCTGCGTACGAGAAGATCGACGACGCGGTGTTGTTCTTGCTGTGTTTCGTCATGGTGGTTGAAGTTCAGATAGCCAAAGTGGTGTCTGTTGAGAGTGATTGGAAGGGGTAAGAGATTACAGCGGAGGACAGGATGGGCAGAGAGGGCGGAGGTAGATGACGGTATATGAGAGCAAGTCCAGCAGCTAAGCGCCTCTCCCCCCACGCGACTCGACCGAGCGTGGTTAAGTAACTCCGCTGAGTAGAACGTCTGCCGAACGCTGTAGTTCCCACCATTGAGATAGGTAGCAAACAGAACAAATACATTAGATGTTGTGCTACTGAGTGTGGGATCACAGCGCAGTACAGAATATTACATACAGATGGTGCGGTCGGAGCCATTGCGGTGTCATGCAGAAAGTACCAATGCTAGTGAAGTAGTGCGTACTGTGACAACAAACAACAATGCGAGGCAGGGTTCGGAGCGATCGTGGAGGTCATTCGGAGCAAAGTTGAAAAGAACAGGAGAGAACTCAGAAATAGCAGGCAAATACAGAGAAAAAAGACTCCATGAGATCCGCTCCCTCGCAGAGGGAGAGGCTGGTATACAATTAGTGAAGGATCACCTATGGCGCGAAGGGTGTCACTGCTAGACTAGAAACGCGCTGCGGCGACGAGCCCAAGACCGACCCCGGCGCAGAACGCGCTCATGAGCGCGAATCCAATACCAAACTTGTAGGCGAAACTGCGCCCATTGGTCTTCTTGCGCTCTCGCCCAGACACGGGTCTGGTTGGGGTAGTCGCGGTGCCCTGGAATCCGATCGAGCGTGCGATCCGCGTACGAAGTGCTCCGAAAAGAGAAAAGGAGAAGGCCAAGAGCGACGGGAGGTGAAGGGGATCGAAGGAGGCAGGAGCACATGGAGGTGTGATAAGACTCTGTTCGTTGTCCTCTGAGGGCGGGATTGTGTCAAATGACGAAGGCTGTCTGCCGATAGTAGACAACGAGGAAAGAGGAGACGTGCGCCGTGGCGGGTCAGAGCGCCGCCTCCGCCGGAGATGAAGCGCAACCTCCTGGGACAGCGAACCCTCCCACTGCGCCTCCCAGGTCTGCTTGTCCCACCACTCGTTGCTGGGCGATCTAACATGGCTAGACGGTCCCGGAACGTTGGGTGCTCTGACTGTGCCAGTACTCCACTGCACACGCTCTACCGCGCGCTCGACTTCTCGCCAGCGCAGGAACCGCGATGCAGCTTCCGACCGGAGGGTGGCGAGAGTTGTGGGTGTGCGGAAGAGCCCCGACCGGAGAGCATCCATTGAGTTCGGACGGAAGGACGACAGATGTGACGTGGAGGCTCGGCGTGAGCGGTCGTGTGACGGCGTCGGCAGGGCGTTCGGAGTGGACGTGGGTAGCAGGATGATAGGGACGTGCGAGCTGAGCGACTCAACTAAGGTCTTCTCAATAGGCAGTAACGCAGCTGCACAGGACGGGTCAGCCGGGGCTCGGAGAGGAAAGCAGTTTGACTCACATGGGGTCGCAACCATGATCAGAGACGTGTACAAAGGAGAGCATGGGGACGAGAGCAGGTGGGCGAGTCCGCCAGTTGGCGGATGGTCCTGGCTGATGATAGTTGACACTTCACGGAACGGCGCGTGGATTACGGGAAGTATGCGATCGACGATAATGTCAGGCTGTTGTTACCTTCAGCAACAGCCTCTGAGATGACTGCCGGTAACGTACCTCAGAGTAGAGATCATACGGCGGTAGCTGAACAATCTCGACGTTCCTCGCGGGCTCAACACGCTCAAGCCCATGCCTGTCCCTATGTTCGACCCAATGCGTCGACACCCGCAAAATGGCATTCCGCTTTCCACGCGTCGCCCTGTCCTCGCTTCTGTCCTCCTCCCACAAGCCGACCTCCACCACGTCCTCGTTATCGTCGACGAGTTGAGAGGCGATAGCGGCAAGGTCGGCGCCCCTTGGACCTAGCAACAACAGCCGCACATCGCCGAGCGTTTGGCCATACGGACTGGGTCTTCTTGACGGGGATGGGAGGGTAAGCGACGGGATGACCAAGCCGCTCGTGGAGTCGCCGAGCTCGCCTTCGTCTTCGACTTCGGACTCGGAGTGGCCTGGATGGGGCGGGGTAGTCGGGCCGGACGAGAAGAGGAAGGACGAACCGACAGAGGGAAAGGAAGACACCGAGTCGCCTGAGGGGCTGCCTGGCTCGGACTGGAATGCACTATGGGGAGAAGAGGGTCGGTAGGGGGAGTGAGACTCCGGGTGGTCGTCTTGTAACATCCCGACGGTAGGATTGGACAGAAGAGTCATGTCGATGTGTCTCAAGCCTCGGATTGTGGATGCGCTAGTTCCTGGTTCGTGCTCGTTCATGGCTTCCATATCCTAGGGGATGTGTGCGTCGCGCTCGTGAGCGACATGATACCGGCGGCGCTAGGTCTCGAGACATACCTTTGATGGTATTGTAGGCAGATCAGGATCGTCGCACCTCCCTAAACGTTGTCACCCTGCCACCTTCGAGTCGAACAGTGGTTACAATGGGTAGAGAAGGTGGTGGTGGTTGGGAGAAAGGTCCCGGACTCTAAGTACTGAGACCTGCCCGTGCCCCAATCGGGTGATCTGCGAGCCAGCTGCGAGCACGCCACTGATTCAATCTCAATCTTATCTGATTAGATGCAGATGTTTTGGGGGAGAGTTACCGTCACGTGAGAAGTCGCGCAGATGGAGAAGCGCCCGAACGCGACTCGGCAATCGCAAGGGCAATCGACCGTCTTATCCCTCCACCAGCCACAACCACCTCGTTCCTCGACAGAACTTTGCTCTCCAGACCGCCGTCACGGCGTGTCGAGGCTTTTCTTGGTATATATAATGGCGAAAACTCTAACGACGGCAAAGACCAACACCAAGAAGCGGAAGTCGACCGGTGGGCTGGACGCGTCGGGCAAGGAGGGTGTGGAAGGCAACAAGCGACGGAGGACTCTCGACGCGTTCTTTTCTCCTCAAATCACAGCACGAACTCCTGAGAAGAACGGGAAAAGTAATGGTACTCGGGAACTCGTTGCCCTCAATGAGGAACAGGTTCGAGTGCTACAGATGGTTGTCGACGAAGGGAAGAATGTCTTCTTCACCGGGGCAGCAGGTGAGTCTTCTTCTGCATAGCCTCAATAAATGCATGTGGCTTCTATGTGGATATACTTGTGACATGAACTACGTGAGGGGAAGGTCTGTCCCTCTGAACCCAACATGTTCGCAATAGTGGCTCGAGACGAGCATGTGGGCTTCACGTCTCGTGGGGTCCTTCAAGCGCTCCCGTGATTCTAAGTTGTCCAGTAACGCTTGAAGCTATGAACTCTCCGTCACTTAAGTTCCTGTTTGACGGAAGTGTCTCCGGGTCCTTCCACAATACACATCCTGTCAGTCTTCGAAGATCAGCCAACCTAACCTGTGGTCTTCCGTACAGGCTCCGGCAAGTCCTTGTTGCTTCGGGCTATTATCTCTGCCCTCAAGAAGAAGTACTCCAAGAACACGTCGGTGGTCTCGGTTACTGCTAGCACAGGCATGGCCGCGTCGAACATTGGCGGTGGGTACTTCGCCAGGCGAAGTGCGACACTCCTAGTCTGATCATTATCGAAGGGATGACGATCCATTCATGGGGTGCTGTCACACCCGGTATGCACAACATTGATAGACAGATCAGCTGCATCAAGACGTGCAAACCTGCCTTCAAGCGTTGGAAAGACACGAAGGTCCTTGTCATAGATGAAGGCAAGTTGCTTGGAGCAGTATTCGCGTGCAACTCGCTGAGCACTGTATGAATCAGTGTCTATGGTCGACGGCCACCTCTTCGATACTCTGACGAAGCTGGCAGATCAACTCCGTAACAAGAGGACAGACAGACCCTTTGGCGGCATCCAGGTGCAATCCCGTTCCAATATATGTTGGTCATCCGAGTTGCTGAGAGCCCAAATAGCTCGTCGTCACTGGAGACTTCTTCCAGCTACCCCCAGTCACGAAGTCCGGGGAGGAACCCTTCTTTGCCTTCGAGAGTGAGGCCTGGAAGAAGTGCATTGATCACACTGTCACCCTTACTCAAGTGTACAGGCAGAAAGATACCCGTACGTTATCTTCTTTCGTACCTCGTTGGTTCATCGCTTGAACTGACGACGGATGAGCCAGAATTCGTCGAGCTCCTCAACGAGCTCCGGAAGGGTACCATCTCGCCCTCTGCGCAGCAAACCTTCTCGTCCCTGTCCCGACCGCTTCCACCACTACCCTCCGGCATTCTTCCGACCGAACTCTACCCTCTGCGGGCTCAAGTTGAGCGTGCAAACACGACGCGGCTTGCCGCTCTTCCAGGCTCGGTTTACGCCTACGCAGCGCGGGACACCGGGACGCACCAGAAGGTGCTTGAGCAGATGGCCGTCCCTTCGCGACTCGCGTTCAAGGTGGACGCGCAGGTCATGCTCGTCAAGAATGTCGACGAGAAGCTCGTGAATGGAACCGTCGGGCGGGTCCTGGGCTTCCATACGATCGCGACGTGCCAGGCGAGCGTAGGTGCTCCTCCATCTCCGGATAAGGACACGAAGCCCTTCAGTAGCAGCAGCAGCAGCTCGACGCCTGCAAAGCCGAAGTCAGGCTCTGCGTCTTCGTCGAGCTCACAAGATTCGTCTGCCAGCAGCTCGACGTCGAAGGCGAATGGCGCGGTGCGGAACGTACAGGTCGGCCTTGATGGTCGCACCCCCACTGCGCTGTGCGGCCAGACTCTGGCCGACAAGGAGAACGCCAATCTGGCGTTCAAGGCAGAGGTGGACGTCAAGTCCGTCACGCCGACGTCTGCGAAGGGGAAGGCGAAGGACGAAGAATTCTATCCCCTCGTCGAGTTCCGCACTCAACAGGGGACGGAGATCGTTCTCGTCGTCCGAGACGAGTTCCGCGTCGAGGACAACGAGGGGAAGCTCCTCGCGCGCCGCGTGCAGGTACGTCGTGTTCTCATCCTGCTCGTGGCTGCTGCCTGCAGAGTGGTTGATTGTGGCCATGATGTGTGTACTATGATATAGCTCCCTCTCGTGCTTGCCTGGGCGATGTCGATACACAAGAGCCAAGGGCAGACGATCCAGCATGTGAAGATCGACCTTCGGAGCGTGTTCGAGAAGGGGCAGAGCTACGTCGCGCTCTCGCGGGCTTCCTCGCTGGATGGGCTCCAAGTGCTCGGGTTCGACCCGAAGAAGGTGCGTGCATCCTCCAGTGTCTCCGCCTGAACGTGACGCTTGACGACGAGTGTGTGTGTAGGTGAAGGCGCACCCGAAGGTGGTTGCGTGGAGCGCGACCTTGGAGGGTGCTGCGCCCCCTTAGTGCTTAGTGGACGTCCATTATGACGGGGAAGAGACATTCTGTAGACTATATGCGCGAGTAATGCGTACACTACTTGTTCGTGTTCATATTAACTTAGAAGCAACTACGTCAGATTCGCGATTCCTCGTGCGTGTTGCGACTGACTGTACTCGAGTACTGTCCGGTCAAAGAGCGAGAAGTTCACACTCGGTATGTCATCCATCGAAGCATGGCGTACTGCGCATTCTCTAGCGATGGATTTCTCGCTCCTTGAATTCCGTTCACTGTCGGCGATCATGGACTCGTAGGTGTAGGTGTGCAGCAGCACTCTGTGCGTTCACGGTGACGTTGACGATTGCTGCATGCTTCGGCCTTCGTCAGCTAGTATTGCAGCCCAATCATTGACAACGTTGAATGCGTTTAGCACGGCTCGGTAACACACTATAATACACGATTATAATAAGTAGACGGAAGCAAGAGTGGTATCCCAGAGACAACAAGCTGAAGAAGACAGAGGCCGGAGGTAGTGAGTGAGCAGAAAAATCAAGCTATCGCGCCATAGTCAGCCCAACAAACTTCATCATGACAAACAAATAGACGCACCATGAGCCTGCGAAATGGCTTCGTGGCACGCCGCCGCTGACACAATCTCGGCGGCGACCATCCTCTCAAGAAGGTCTTTCACCCAGTCCTGGCAGCTCCAGCCCTCGTCCTCTTCTCGGACAGGAACCATCCTCGCGAGCCGCTCGATCTCTCTCCGGTGCGCCAGGTTCGTCACCCCGAGCTTGACCCTCCGCGCTGTGACAAGCTCGGGGCCAGCAGTCTTGGTGAGCGCGCCAAAGTACCCGTAGTGCATCTCGACCTCCGCGCCCAGGGGGTCGGCGAGCCCCTCGAGCTGGACGTGGCGCCAGCCGGTCATGTTGCGCTCGGTGAGGACGCCGTGCTGGCCGACGGGCCAGGCGATGGCCCAGCGGGCGGGGAGGTGGTGGCCCCCCGTTTGGCCGTGCCCCGCGGCGGGGTAGACGAGCAGGTAGACTGGGGCGTCGACGTCGTAGTCGTGTGCGAGCCAGTCGTCGGGGTCAGCAGAGCTCGTGGATAGTGCGAGGAGATCAGGAGCTCTCAGTACCTCGACCATGCGCTGCTCTTGTTGATAAGTAGTTGACTGGGATGTTCTGGTGGAATGGGCGTCAGCGGGGGGCTGGGCGAAGTGTAAGTATCAGTGGGATGGGCTTACGGCTGTTGTTGGGGCTTTGGAGGTGGTGTAGCTTGATAGCTGGAGGACGGGGAGGGTGCGATAACGGTTTATGAAGGGTGAGGGGACG
Organism: Lentinus tigrinus ALCF2SS1-7; assembly: GCF_003813185.1. Lineage (NCBI taxonomy): Eukaryota > Fungi > Basidiomycota > Agaricomycetes > Polyporales > Polyporaceae > Lentinus > Lentinus tigrinus. The sequence continues at coordinate 593,880 of NW_027137918.1, forward strand.
CAGGCGCGGTGGCAGTGGGCCCATCCAGACGAAAGGCTAGAGAGTGGCTATCTTCCTGCATTAGGGAGTTGGAGCGTCCCGTGTCCAGGGCGTGCCATAACGCACGCAGGAATGCATGGCGCCCCCCTGTCAGCGTAGATACCAGTAGCTGAGGCTCTGTCGGTGAGAGATAAGGTCATGCTCCGGGTTGGGCCGGGGTGGGTGCAGTCTAGCCTGGGATGTTCGCACACAAGCTTTGGCGTGGTACGATTCATGTGGTTTGCGTGTACTTGTAACTTGGCAGTATTCAGGGCAGTATTCATCGCGTATGTTGTCGGGCGATGACCAGAGTCTCTACGGAAGCTATGGTTCGGGGACAAACACGGAGTCGTGTGCTACCAGTATGTCCAGTTCCTGAATTTGTGGTACGAGTATGAGTTTTACGCTAGTCAAGAAGAAATACTTGGTCTTGCCTGTGCAGTTGTTGTTCTTTCAGTGTAGTCTCAGAGATGCGGTAGGAATGTGCATGAGGGAGACCAGGAGAGATTGTCGTCTACAGCCTTGCGCAACTCGTCGTCGGCCGTAGCGCCCACACACCACTCTCCTCCCACCACCGACCATGTCGTCAGCACCGAAGCCCACGTCGAGCGAGAACATCGTCGCACAAAAGGTGCGCGCCCTTTTCTAGCACCACTGTGTCTCTGCTTATCTGTTGACGACGACTTCCAGTTCGACCGCTGCCGTATGTGCCCTGGAGTTGCCCGACCGTCCTCGTGATACTAACCTGCCCCTGCTCGTCCTATTCTCGGTCACGGATACTCTCGGACTCGCGCATAGTGGCGGATCTCATTGTGAAGTCGTGAGTAAATCATTTCTTGCGCACACGGTGTTGCTCTGGTGGTATGCCGATGGGGCGAGGTGCTCAACATCCTCGTTTTTACAGTGGTGTCGGCTTCAGCGCGGGTGTCATCGCGTCCGTCATCCTCTTCCGTCGTGCGTATTCATCTGCTTTCTATCTTGCAAACATCCCAGGCCAAACTCAAGTTCGACACGCGCAGGACGCGCATGGCCCGTCGCGCTGGGCACGGGCTTCGGCGCGGGCATGGCATACGCTGACTGCGACCGCTCGTTCAACCCCGCAAGGATACCGGGCACACGCATCATCCCTGCCTCGGAGGCGAAGAAGGAGTCTTCGTGAGCGCAGCGACGGGTGGCAATCCCTGGCGAGGTACTCAGACGAGGAGGAACATGCACACGAGGCTCCGGCGCGGAGGAAGGAGACGACAGAAGAGGAGTGGTGCATCATAGACTTTCTGGAGGGCCATCCGCAATGTATGTCTCGACATGTTTCTCCTGCGCTCGAACTTCTCGCTCTGCATATGTCCCGCCCAGCAAATCAGCAGTGTTCCCCCACCCGCAACCTATGACGCGCTTGCGGACTTGTCCGCATCCTCGACCGCCTTTCCTCCTGTTGTCAAGATTTTCGCGACCTTCTCCTGGCCATGCGCTTCCATGTCTGTGGGCAGCGTGCGCCTGGGTTCTCCGAGCACCAAGCGTTTGTACAGGACGACTGTGTGTCGTGCATGAGTTCATTTTGCTGGTCCGCGCAGGTAAGTCAGAGCACGTACAGCTAGTGGCGCCTATGATGGGTATCGTGAAGATGATTGTGCGCCATCGCTGCGCCTGGGGCGGCAGTTTCGAGCTCATCGTGTCTGTCGACGTGCTCGTCGTGCGTGGCGACCGTCGGGACTCGGCAGGCAGCGGAGCGCCGAGCGAGGATGCTTGGGTGCACGTGACTGACGCGTCGCGCCGTGGGCGCCTGCTCTGATGGAGTGCGGACGGTGACGTCGGTGCGCTGCCCATCGAGTCGGCATGGCGCATTGTCCGCTGCACCCGATGCGGGACGGGAGACGTGGCACAGACACGCAGCTTGCGCATGAACCACCACCTTCTCCTCCTTGCCAGACGTTGCGCTGCCCGACCTCTTGTATCGTCTACTCCGCACACACTCGCGAGGACTCTCCGCACAACATCCGTTCCGTGCTCAACGCGATTGACAATGGCGCCGAAGAGGAAGAGAACGGCAGCAGCGATTGTGGAAGAAGATGAGATCACTGCGACAGGCTCGGCACTGGTGAGCACCCCGCAAGAGGCGCAGGCATTGATGCGGAGAACGTCGACAAGGAGGAAGAAGCAGGTCGTCTACACCGAGGAGGCACAAGACGTGGTAGAGGAGAAGCCAGAAGCAGATGACGCATTCGATGGTCCGCTGACTGACCTAGATGATGAACCCGCTGAGAAATCCCCCAAGAAGAAGCGACGCCGCACCAAGGCGCAGGAACCTGTTGTCTATGACATTCCGCCAGTGGAGACGAAGACTACGAACTTCAAGGGTATGCCCTTGTAGCATGAAATGCACACATTTACTCACCGACGTCCAGGACGCCTTGGATATGCGTGTTTGAACACCGTTCTACGCGCGTTGAAGCCAGAGCCGGTGTTCTGCTCTCGCACTTGTCGTATTGACACCATCAACAAGTCCGGTTTGGAATATTGCAAGGAGCTCGGCAGAAAGAACGCAGAGGACCTCTCTCGTCTCATCCAGGTTCGTTTGCATCTCTGCGTATATGTGGGTACTCACATTTTTCACACTCCTGATCGCAATAGTGGAATGAAGATAATAACATCAAGTTCCTCCGCGTCTCGTCCGAGTTGTTCCCCTTTGCGTCGCATGAGAAGTACGGTTACACTCTTGAGTATGCGGAGAAGGAACTAAAGGTGAGCGTTACCGTCTGTGTACAATCAACGAGGTCACTCACGCTTATCTGTTTCACCCACAGGCTGCTGGTGATTTGGCGAAGAAATACGGGCATAGGCTGACTTCGCATCCTGGTCAAGTAAGTTGTTGATGACAGGTACAACGGCACGGCCACTGATGACTTTCTTGGTAGTTTACGCAGCTTGGATCGCCGAGGGAAGTCGTTGTGGATGCTGCTATACGGGACTTGGAATGTGAGTGAGCATACGTATATGCGTCTCGTATGTTGCCAGCTGACGTATGCTCATGGTCAGATCATTGCCAGATGTTTCGTCTCATGGGAACCGGGAAGGATAGTGTCATGATCATTCACATGGGTGTAAGCACGCAATATGTTGTTTACGTCTGTGCGTGACTAACGATTCTGACAGGGCATGTTCGGTGACAAAGAGGCCACTATTGAGCGTTTCAAGGACGTATATCGAAACAGACTCACGAACGAGATTCGCGAACGGCTGGTTCTTGAGAACGACGAGATGTGTTACAATCCGGATGACTTGCTTCCTGTATGCGAGGAGCTCAACATTCCTCTTGTCGTACGCATATCCCACGTTTCCCCTCTTGAACGGTGCTTATTCGGGCGGATTATAGTTTGACTACCACCACAACTGGATATATGTGCGTGTTTCACTCGCCTGATGCGTGAATCGTCCCTGCTCACCGTCGTTGTAGCCTTCCGAAAAGCCTCTACCGGAACTCATACAGCGAATAAATGCGATTTGGCATCGGAAAGGAATCAAGCCGAAGCAACACCTTTCCGAACCCTGTCCTGGCGCTGAGACTGTCATGGAGAAACGCAAGCATGCCGATCGCTGCAAGAGCCTCCCGGAGCACCTGCCAGAAGACATGGACCTCATGATTGAGGTGAGTACCCTATAAGATGGCGCAGGAGAAAGGAATGACGGATAGTCTGCAGGCCAAGGACAAGGAGCAAGCGGTATTTCATCTGTACCGGGTATACAACCTCCATCCAGTCATACATGAGAATCTGCGACCGGAAAAGCCACCGAGGCCGTTCCCCCGGGCAAACCAGGGCGATGATGTGGACGCTGAGAACGGTGGGGAGGGAGAGGTTTCTGCTACCCCTCGCAAGCGCAGGACAAGAGCGAAGCCGAAGACGCAGGAAGAAGCCCTCGGTACGTCACCCAGAGCTCGCTCGGGTACACATGTCACTCACTAATCCAGTGCAGAGGCTGCTGAGGTCCTGAACACGGGCGTGACGGAGGATCCGAAGGACCTCGAGGACACTGCTGAGCCCGACACGCCTCTCCCGTCCACTCCCAAGAGGAAGAACGGGAAGCCGAAGACGCCTCGCAAGAGCGCGAAGAAGAAGCGCATGGAGATTGCAGTTGAAGTGGAGGTGTTCACGCAAGTGGAGCAGGTGCAAGTTCCAGCTCCGAACCTTGGCGTGGACCAGGACACCACAGGTGAAGTATCCCTTTCTCTGTGCGATCTTGCTATATGTTCATACGTTGAATTCGGAGCAGCTGGTCATGTTGACGATGAGGCTGAGGTTGATGGCATCCTCACGAAATAGGACATCTAGTCGTCAGGAGGTCTATCGTGCAGCATTGGTTCATTGGTGTGTACAATAGGTTGCATAGTTGTGAATATGAGCCTTCGCAGTTCGTGCACAGAACTCATCCTTGCAGAACTTGGCATTACACTTCAGAATTGCGTCCGACGGTAGTGTGATCATGAGTTCGCCACCATGTAACTAATATTGATAACAGAGTTACTGAGGGATCGTCGGAGCGTTCGCCACACCTTGGTGAGTCTCATCCTCCTATCAGCACCGTTGCGTGAGGAGATGCGTTAATGAATCCGTTCTGTGGTCTTGCATGTTTCAGCGGATACGCGCACTCAGCAGCCGACGGGTATTGCCGCGAATCATACCCGCCGCGGCAGAATATGCCACTTGTGCTGCAGGCCACCGCAGGCGACGCCTGCGGTGGCGAGCTCGCCTCTACGGCTGCTGCAGCACATTGACAAGTCAGAATCGTATCATGTCGGGCGCCGGTCTATTCAGATATATAGACCCACCAGCGATGTTCGACACGACTACCAACCCCCGTTGCTCCTCGCCGCCGTCCCACAACTCCTTCCTCTCGCACCCGTAAGACCCCCTGACCGCCATGCCCAAGAACTCGTCCACCATCGTCGTGCGCCCCATGAAGCGCGGTGCTGCAGCTGTGGCGTCCAAGACCGTCCTCGGGACGATGTGCGAGCTGAACCACCATGCGCCACTGGTACGTCCATGTCACCTCCGTCCGTTACGTGCATCTTGTCGCTCATGCATGCCTTGCCTCGATAGGCGGAGATTGCACCTCACCTCGTCTGCGAGGACCCCAAGCCGTGGAAACAGTCCAGTCGGTCTGCGCCGCGGCTGAGGCGCGGCGTGCGGCGGAACGCTGGGAGGGACGATGGCCGGACGTGGGTGTCTCGCCGGTTCGTGTGCGGGGCGGCGGTGGATGCGGATTGGGGCTCTGATTTGGATTTGGAGGACCCGGCGGACGCCACCGATGTGTGGGAGGGGGATGGAGCTGTTGCTAGGCGGCGGGTTGAGGTGGATATTCTGGATATCGCGAAACCGGCGAAGGTGCGAGGTATGTGGTCAGAGGTCTATGTTGACCGCGGAGGTTTCGGGTCGGGGCGCTGATCGTATGGTTCGTGACTACTGCTAGGAACCGCCCGAGAGTACGAGATGGTGCAGTCTGTGAGCAGGGTCATCACGTTCGGGGATGATGATCGGGACCAGTGGGTGGATGTTGGAGGCGATGTGCCAGTGGCTGACGCTGAATGGGAGGCTGTCGAAGGCGGGAACGAGGCGAAGGTCCCGCTGCAGAAGTCATACGCAGCTGCCCTCCGGGTGTGAGGCCTTGAGGAGCTGAGCGAAGCCAGGATCTTGTAATCAGCGAGGGGTCTCGCAATGCAAATTTGCCATAGTGACAGTGCGAGTGTGCGTGCAATAGAGGGATACCATCGTACGCATCCTAGAAATCAGAGGACAGGATAATGAGGGAGGGTTATTGTGGGGAATTAGGCTGTTCATTAGCTTGAGACTTCACCACAGGGAGATCATACCTGGCCATATTTTCCAGACCTTTGCCAGGTGCATAGCAGTGGCAAAAGTTATGTGAGTCGATAGCTTAGCTTCTGTAGAAGACGTATGTCCACGATCGACGCCAAGGGGATGCATACTATGTAAAAGGCCGAGTACCATCGTCGCGAGGATCCTTGCAGCAACTTGAAGCCAGCCCCCTGCGGAGCACGAAATTTCCTTCGGCGTATTCCGAGTCCATACCAAACCCCAGAATTCCTTGCCCCTAGGCTTCGTGGTCGACCTCGCTTCCCATGGCTCGTTCCTCTGTCTTCATATGAAGATGATGCACTTGCGGCAAAGTTGTGGCACAAGGCTTGGGGCAAGCCCTGGCGCCATCGGACATCAGGAAAGGTCTCCCTCTCCGACCAGGACGTGCCGATGCCAATCGAGCCTGACGAGGACGACGACTGCGTCAGCCCCGATCACGACCACAGCACGACCTCGACTGAGTGGGAATACACTTGTTTGCATGGAATGGAATCAGTCGTGAATGCGTGCGACGGAGACCTTCGTACCGCAGAAGACGTGCTCGTAATCCGACCTGAATACGAGTGGCTCCGGGAGACGATGGAGACGGGCTATTTACGAGATTCTAAGTCGATATAGACTGTTTGTGAGAGGTGCTCAGGATTGGCGGAGGCTACCTACAGCCATCCGCTTGTTTGGCAATATCGTTGTGTTCAACCAACAGGGCGTGAAAAGCTGGGATTCGAGCGCGAGGGTGGTCATTCCGGAAGACTACTGGGCCATGGAGGATTCCAGCGACGCCGTCTTCGAGCCATGTCGGTCCTTCCGGAAATCCGCCGCACGCCTGATATTGGCCTCGTCGCCGACACCTGAAAAATGGAGAGGTTGGGTCACGCAAACGTCTGGAGCAATTGTCGTCACAGAGTTACCGCGCACGCTCGAGATAATGGCTATCCTGTATGCGGTGGTTCTTCCGATTGTACTGATATACCCTTTGACCCATTATGCATCAGGAAAGAGTTCCAGCTGCTCAAGCTCGATACGGATCAGACCAAAGGGGCTACCGACCAGGCGTATCATCTCATCAACAAGTGGGGACCATGCACTCGAAAGATCGTCGCCATCATGCACAAATACCCAGTCAGCCGCTACTTGGAGGAGCTACAATACGAGGGTTTTGCCAGAGAATCAGCGACGACTATCTGCGCTCATCCCGCCGCACTGCGTCCATTGGTCATACCACATAGCACAGGCTCCTCCATTCTCTTCCTATCCCCATATCGTCCGCGGGACCCCGTCACTGGTCGAGTGACCGCTTCCAGCCTCTCGGTTCCCCACATTCCTACACCGGCCATCAGTAATTCCCAAAAAGTCTGAACGTCTGAAGCGCCGGCGCTTAACGTATTTTTCGTCACCCATGTCGCATTCTGGACTCAATTCTTATTCTCTGCCTCTGGAAAGCTGCACGACTAATCTACGACACGTCTTTGAATGGTATGCCAAGTCACGCACCCAGAATCGCCAGCAGCGCCCGTCTGAAGCCGGAGCAAACTCACACATCTTCCAGGCCCATTCAAGCAACCCCTGACCGGAATACGGATTCCATGGCACTCGCGGAAGGCTCGGCGGAGTCGAGGGAGATCTGACGATGGGTTTGAATGGGGTTACATGAGGAACCGGGATGCTTATGAGGTATGTCCAGACGGTCTGGACCTCTGAGTGTCTGCATGGTCTGAAGGGCCCCTCTGAACGCGTCTGAACGCGTCTGAACGCGTCTGAACACGTCTGAACACGTCTGAAACGTCTGAATCAGACGTTTCAGACGTGTTCAGAGAAATCTGCTTTTACTGATGCGTTCCCCACGAAAATCTTCAACGAGCAGCGCATACAGTATACAAACAACAAGTCCTTGGAGCTCTTCAACTCGCTCTCTATACACGCTATGACGAGGCGAGCTTCAGCCTGGAACTTCGAGAAACGCGTACACGTCTACTTGTGCAACAATTTTCCGCCCCTCACCCTCTTCTCCGCGCAGGCATCGTCGTCGACTTTGCAGCCGTCGCAACAGCTGCTCGTGAGCCCCGCCAATGTCCTTCAACGATGCAGGGTGTACCCGATCTTCTACTGGCTTCCGTCAATGGACGATTTCCCTGGCATCGACAGCGTCCTTGCGGACAGAGTGAATGTCTATGCGGTGCAAGCTGCGACAGCGGACGAACGCCGCAGCCCTGCTGATGGACTGCGGAAGATGTGGGCGAAGTTCGACCGCGTGGTTCGGGAGGAGAGTGCTTGGCACGTCGTCTTCGTTGCTGACTCTGAGGAGTTGGCGCGTGAATGCGCGGATAGGTACGCGGGTGAGATGGAGGGCTTCACTCTCGGAGGGGCCGAAGTTAGGGTGAAAGTTTGGGGATGTGTCCTTCCGTCGTGCTAAGCTCCAGAAGGCACGATCGTGCGTTTCTATTAGGTGCTCGAGTGAGCAATGTATACAGGGTATGATCTAGAGTCTAGCAATCAGATCCATAAGTCCACTGACAACGAGCGATGGTACAGGACAACTGCCTTCGTCGTCCCCAACGACGAAGTCAACGCAACCTTCAAGATTCCACGGTCTGCGTACAAACGCAGTCGCATGTCCAGCATTGACAGCTGCGTGCAGTACTCTTCCAATACCCGAGCTCACCACCAGGATCTCGGACGGTTGCAGTGTCTCCTTGACGAGGGACTCGCAGAATGACTGAAATTTGGAGGTCATGAAGAACGGGTAACGGGCGACGAAATGTGCAGATATGTGCTCTGTCCACATGTGCACCGCGTTGCTGTCTGCAAATGCAGGCGGGAACAAGGGACGGAGCTGTTGCATGGTTGTCGGGGAATGGGTTGGGAGGCAAACGAGCGTGTAGCCACGCTGCTTCAGCCACGTAATAGCTGCCTCCACGTCCGGATATGGCTTTGGAGAGAGGATGCACTTCAAGGTCTCTATGAATACGGCAGAACGCACGTCGACATTGAAGCCGAGTTCCCGGGCGAGGTTGATCAGAGCAGAACGGGCACATGTCGCAAAGGAAGTCGGGGTGCCGAGGGTCTCTGCGTCACGCGCTGCGAGGGCCTCCAGTGTGAGGAACCGGTCGACGACAAGGCCCAGCGACGTGGTACTTCTGACAGGGGAGTAAGCATACCAAGGACCCAGCGCGACATTCAAGGTATCCTGTCGATCCTGTCGTGGAACGGTGCGTCAGTTCGTTCAACGACAGTGCAACTGAATGATACTCACCAAGATTGTTCCGAAGATATCGAATGCAACCACCTTCGTAGGACCAAATGGCACGACAGGGTAACTGAATGGCAAGTGCGGAAACCTCCTGGGAAGGAACTTGACCGAAGAGTCTGAACTGTCCGACCAGCCTGAGGGCGAATGGGGTTCCCCAGCCTGTTCCAGGCGCTGCGCATCCCTCTCGTCTAGCACGGCTGTGATGCGAGCGTGAGGATTGTCGAGGGCGGCCAACTCCATGGCTCGTTTACGTGAATCGTCGTCCAGACATACTTCGGTCGGCAACGTGGTTACAAGGGTATCCGGGTTCTTCATCCAGCCCCTGCGGGTGTTCTGTAGGCGGGTTTCAGCCAAAGTTCCTAGTGTCTACGGTATGCCATAGCACGTACCGCGCGCATCTCCCGGACCCACTCGATGGCAAGATCCACACCACGCCATTGGTAATCCTTGCAGAGTCTGCACATGTCAGGGCTCGTGTGGAGGACGAAGATAGTTATGCAGGGTCACTCACTGATTGTACAGCATCAGTTCGTCGTATACGTTCGATGGTCCTTCGAAAGACGGCAGCTTGGGTTCCGCGTCGAAGTCGAAGTTGAAGACGTATTTCTGTGGGTCCGGCGGTGGGCCGCCGAACATATACGCGCCAGTGTCTGGATTCTCTTTACGAGCGAACCAACCCTTTTTGACCTCCCAGATGTCATGCGGAGCAGCAAGGATTTCGCGCTGTTTCTCTTTGGCTGACTTTAAGCACCGACCAACACCATCATTAAAGGCACGGAGGCTGTCTTCGGTGAGGGTGTAATACAACTGGTCGAAAAGGGAACAACGCATTGTGTTGAGGCGTAAGGCGGGAAGGATATGAAGGTACAAGGGCCAAGAAGCCCTTTCCTCCTTGGTCGGAATGGGGGTTGTGGTCAAGATGTCAGCATCGGTGCTAACAACAGCACCTGTCTTGCTGATGATCCTCGGTCCGAGAGTGAAGGATGCGTTCTCAACAGGATAGGGAGACGGGTACGACGAGATGGCAAATAACCAAGGCGGCGACAGGTTATCTCTTTCATCGTCTGTGAAGCACGTCCGGAGTCCCCAGAACGGCTCAATTGGAAGTCTGGAAGCTGCGAGCCGACCTGACTTGGGCAGCCAGTAGGCAGACCCTGCTGGGTCGAATTTGGCAGGTAGAAGAGAATGAGACATGAACATTACGGCAGCGTCGGAGAGCACTGAGAGTAATGTAATGGTACGAGTCGATGTGGTAGAATAGCGCGTCCTACGCGGCGGCTGTCCACGTCACAGTCCAAGGTCGGTTGAACTTATTGCAGCGGAACAAAGTGCCCGCGAGTAATTCCAACAGAACGTTGTCTCTTTGCTCGAGGCTGAACATAGTTATAACATGCGATCAAGTATTTGGCCGCACTAGATTGCTGGTCCAGCTCGATAATAATGCCCTTCACATTCAAGTTAACAGTAGCCGAGAAAAAGATTCCTGCCCCGGTGAGGCTCGAACTCACGACCTTCCGATTGCGATGCATTCATGCAAGCAGGTAACAGTCGGACGCTGTAACCAACTCAGCCACGGGGCAGATGTTAGGGGGCTAACGCTAACACAGTATAGCCAGAACCTTGTTGCACCTGGGACCGTCTTTCTCGAGGGCATTTGTAGAACTTGATTTCTTCCTCCCCGACCGCGCCCGACTGAAGGAGGATGGCGAGCTTTGCGACGGACCCGGCCCACGCCGATACCACTCTTGTTTCTGACACTATCTCTGCCGACTCCACGCATGCACAGAACGGCCAAAACGGTGCAGATCACGCTGGGAACAGTACCTCGGGCGAACACGACACCGACAACGACACCCCCGGCAAGAAGAAGAAAGGAACAAAACGGAGAAAGGTCAACCATGCATGTCTCTACTGTCGCCGGAGCCATATGACCTGTGACGAGGGGCGGCCTTGTCAGCGATGGTGCGACTTTCCTAACCTCCAGCTGCTCATTGGGACACCGCCCGTGCTCATCGTCTGCTGCGCCAGTATCAAGCGCGAGATTGGCCACCTCTGTCACGACGAACGGCGAAGTACGGCCAAAGAGAAGGCGTCTACAGCCACGCCCTCAAGCTCCATTACGAATCCCCCAATCGACGTCGCACGGGCTCTCCCTGGCGAGTATACTCTCTACCACCATGTTCCCCCAACGACTCTCTAACGTTCCAGTGCCGGATGTCCTCGCGCGCAAACCTATAGCGGGACAGTATGGTTCTGCGTCCGTACCTATGACCACACCATGGCCTGGTATGGGTCTCGGCATGGCCCAGGGTGCGTGGATGTACCCCCCAGAGACTCTGAGCAACGAGTTCTCTGTCCTCTCGTGAGTATTCCATCCTGATTGTCCCACCCACTTCCATTGTATGAGCGTCACGCTCTGTCCCCGGCAGTCTTGCATCCCTGGCCATGCACGGGCCTGGTACAGACATCAAGCCGAGTTCTCCTGCGTCCTGCTGGTGAAAAAATCCCCGTGTAGCATGACGTCACTTTTCGTAAGGGCGAGCTTGCCGCAATCCCGCAACTCTTCCGGGTTTCTTGTATCAAGGCCACGCGCGCGTATGCTGCCCTCGTCCACAAACTTTCTCTCCACCCCATGCGCGCGTCTGCCCCGCTCTGCAAGTCAGATACAGCGCGTCCTCATCGTAGCACACAGGGGCCTCCGAAGGGTCATCAGATGTTGGTAAATGCAGAGTGGTTTCTCTGCGATCGTCAGTTGATCTTCTGGGCACATGGAAGTCATGCCACTTCGGGGAACACGCCGAATGTTTCTACCTGGCTTTGATGCTTTGGCCCGAACTCATGTCCCACACTGTCAAGTTTACTATACCTTCATTCCAGCGTTGTTGCATAAGCGGAGTATGCTGATACACCATGATAACAGAGATTTCCTCGAGTCCCTCGACGACGGAACGTTCTTCAGCCAGCCTCCCGCAGTCGCACCCTCATTAATGTCCAGCCCAACATATACCAACCCGGTCGCACTCGGAGTAGATAATCCCTACATCACCCAGCCTACAGGTCCGGCGAGTGCGGCACCCACAAATACAGCTGCTCCTATCCAAGCACCAGCGAGCCCAGATCGAGATCGAGACAAGCCAACAGAGGAGCCTGCGCCGGTCGTGCTGCCTGCAGCCACGAAGACGGAACGCTTCTTCCTTACGGCCGCCGACCAGGCCTCCGGCTCGCGTAATGAGCGGTTGAACATGGTCATCCGGAGTAAGTACGAGGCCGGACTACTCAAGCCGTACAACTATGTCAAGGGGTACGCGAGGTTATCACGGTGGATGGACAGGAAGTGCGTGTTCCTATAGTCGCCTGCTTGGCTCCCGGCGGCTGAATGTGCTTTCCAGTGTGTCACAGGAATCGAAACAGAAAATCCTGCAACCATTATCCGTCCTTCGCCCCAAGTTCAGAGTGAGCCTCCGGACATGTTTCAGGGACGCTTCTAACCGCACCCCCAGGCGATCGCACAGTCGGAATCTCTCACAGATATTGTACGCGCGTCATGAACGTTCATTTCGGAACTTACGCTAACGCTCTGGCGCTGCAGGATTTGGTCTTCATTGAAGAGGCTTTTGAGCGACTACTCCTGGACTATGATCGTGTTTTCTCCGCCATGGCCATCCCCGCATGTCTGTGGCGTCGCACAGGCGAGATCTACAAAGCCAATCGAGAGTTTGCAGAACTCGTCGGCGTGGATGGGTACATGCTCCGTGACGTGCGTCCTCCTTTCTGTCCAGCATTGCCCTTGGAGTAGCCGCTGAGCTACAACACGTGCAGGGGCGGTTATGCATCTATGAACTCATGGCCGAGGATTCTGCCGTGAACTACTGGGAGGTACGCCCCTTGTCATCGTTCTGCCTTCGATCATTCGGCCCGACTAGCTGACGCCTGCTCTCCCTCTTCGCGCAGAAATACGGCAATGTGGCGTTTGACTCGAACCAAAAAGCCGTCCTGACGTCGTGCGTGCTCCGGTATAAGCCGCTGCTGCCGTCGTCCGGCGCGGTCACACCGGCGCGCGTAAAGGAGACGCAGCCGTTGCCGAACGAGGAGGGCTTTATTAGCTGCTGCTTCTCGTTCACCATCCGCCGCGACCCGTATGGGATCCCCACGCTCATTGTTGGGAACTTCATCAAGTGTTAAAGGCTCTCAAGAGTCGAGCCAAACTACAACCAGGATGGAGTGCCCTCCCGACGGGCGGACCGCTCTCCAGGCCCCATAGATCTCCTGCTGTGTCTCCTCTGCCTTGTTTGTCGTGCTGAATTGTCAGGTTGCTCTCCTCCTCCACCACAGCGCTAAGTTATACGCAGCGTACGCGGATGCCCGCTGCGGCGGCGGCGGCGGGCAGCTTTAATCGGCCTCTTATACACCTCCTCTTGCTTCTGCTTCTGCTTTGCTTTCGTGTTTAGTATGTTTCCTTCTGTTGTAATACGTGGTTCTGTTGACTCTGCTGCTAGGTACGATACGTTACGAGAAGCCGGAAGATACTCAAGAATGTACATTGCTGTCTCGACTCTCTCTCTGTTCACAGACACAGACTAGAATGGAGGTCGCGCGCCCCCTTGCTGATCATTTCGCGTGATATGTCTATCTGAACGCAGCACTCCACTCCAAGTTGACGACAGCCGAGGAGATTTCGCGTCTTCTTCCTTCGGCGGCAGTGGGAAAGATGGTGGACTGCGGCTCGGAGTCGTTCCGGTGCAGTCGGGCTTGGCGTCCACCTTGCAGGTTCAAGGTCGTGGGCCTCGTTCCCATGAGAGGTGCCGGTCAATGTTCAGCGTGCCGAATGTTCCGATGCAGGAGCGGAGGTTATGTCGTCCGCTGTGCAGGACACTTCTTTCTCGACCACAATGTGGTGGTCACGGTCCTGCTAGTAGTTGCACATCTACCAAGTTATCCGCTGGTTCTCTGAGCCTCGTTTGGTTCTCATTGTGCTTCGTTGCCCTGGACGGTTGGCGTCTTGTTGTGATGTCGGGTTGTTGTTTCGCAGTTTATGCCACTTACTTGCCGGAAGGAGTTAAAGTGAGGCCCTGCCGTACAGTTCCACTTCGAATTCCGGCCTTTTCAGTCCTCCTGCAGCGGGTGCTGTGCCGCAATCAATGTCGGCGTCGAGCAGCCCGTGGCGGTTACAGTTTTGAGGCAGTACTACGCGTACGAATGTGCAGTACACCATGTATCCTCGATACGCCCACCGCAGTGCGCACTACTACATACCTGGAAATGGCACTGCGTGGAACAACGCGACCCGGGACCGAGTCGGAGCATTGACTGGGTTATGTGCGGCTTACGGCAATTTGGAATAAAGTCGTAGTAGACTGCCCCCATATAATGGTAAACGCGACCAACGCCGGCACTTGGCCTCCTACCCCGACATATACCTCGCTTGACTTGATACCTGTTTCACGACTTCCCTACGTTCACGCTCTCTACTCTACCTTTGCATGGCTATTTCATAATTGCGCACTCAGTCTTCGTCGACATCCGCAATGGCGAAGGAACACCGCCCGCGCATGCTGCACCGCGCCGCGAACCTCCTCACGACAAAGGGCGAGCCCGTGCCCGCGATTGCAGACACCATCCTCGCCTCCGACCCCGACTTGGACTACAAGCCGCTCCGGCGACGACGCACCGACGGGAGCACGGGGCTGGGAGGGTCCATACGGCGGACGCTGAGCCAGGTCAAGGATGTCGGTACGAACGTCGCGCGCCGCGCGAGCTTCAGACGCTCCCCCTCGACGCCCGCGCCCACCTCCCGCAGTGCGCCCCCCATCGCAGAGGCCGAGCAGCTGCCCCCGGAGACGACGACGTTCACGCTCTCGCCCGTGCTGTGGGTGAAGAGACGGAGGAGCCACCGCCGCGCGCAATCTGAGGTCCTGCCCACGCGGCCACGAGTCAATCACGCCCCCGCTGAGAGTGCACCAGTTGACGTCGACTCTCCGTTCCTCAACCGTTCCTCCTCCCATCTGCATCCTCGCCCACTCACCAGGATGGCGTCTTTGCCAGAGTCCCCCATCATCGAGCAGCAGCACCAGCAGCAGCAACAACAACAGCAACAGCAGGCACAGCAGCCGGCGCCGGTTGCGCAGCCCGCGTCGAGCACGGACGCCACCGTACCGCAGTTGCTCCAGCAGGGCGTGCCGATGCTCAAGGTGTCCGCGAAGAAGCAGAAGCGATATGTATTCAGACTCGATCCCGACCAAGGACAGATCATATGGGAGTCGAAGAAGCTGCGATTCAGTGAGTGATTCCCATCTGCCTCTGCCCCCCTCCCCGCGCTCATGCGTGGCGGCCAGTCCCGATCGAGAACATCAAGGAGCTCCGCGAGGGTCAGGATGCACGGTACTACCGCGAACAGTTCCAGCTCGCCCAGGAGTACGAGGACAGGTGGCTCACGATCGTCTACGTTCTCGACGGCGGGTACAAGACACTGCACCTCATCGCCGCCACGCGCGAGATCTTCCAGATGTGGGATGTCACCCTCCGCCGCCTGTACATGATCCGCCAGCAGCTCATGAGTGGGCTCGGAAGTGCCGACATGCGCCAGGCCGTCTGGGAGAAGCAGTTTTGGAAGGGCGCGGACGATGAGCACGACCAGCGCCTCGACTTTGACGACGTTGAGCGACTCTGCAGGAGGTTGAATATTAACCCTTCGAAGGAAGACCTCTTGCGACGGTTCAAGGTACGTCCATCGCAGATGGATCTCTGGTGTTGGGAGCTGACATCCCCTGCAGCAAGCTGATAGTCAGAACCGCGGCTACCTGGACTTCGCTGACTTCAAGCGTTTTGTCAAGTCCCTCAAGGCGCGCCCGGAGATCGACAGACTGTTCAAGAGGGTCACGGATGGCCAGTCGGAGATGTCGTTTGCTGCATTCGAGCAGTTCATGCGCAAGTCCCAGAAGGTATGGCTATCTCCCAATCTCTCTTTATCGTCCAGTCGGTTTCTAATTCCTGTACAGTCTGCCCTCGGTGGTCCGGAGCTCGAGCACCTCTTCCTACGTTATGCTGCGCCTCCACCTGGAGAAAAGGCACCGGGCTCTCCCCCACAGACGTCGCTGGACCTTGCGATGCACTCCGTTTCGCTCTCGAAGGAGGCTTCGGAGTCCTCATCATCTACGTCTACCATCCCCACGTCTCCACCGCCAACCGCAAGCACAGTGTCCACAGTAGCTCCGCTGACGGTTGAGACTGCCAAGATGACATTGAGCGGCTTCACCACGTTCCTACTTTCTGCGGACAACTCGGCCTTCGCGGACCAGCACGGACGGATCTACCATGACATGACACGCCCGCTGCCGGAGTACTACATCTCCTCGTCACACAACACCTACCTTGTGGGACACCAACTGGTTGGGGAGAGTACCGTGGAGGGCTACATCCGCGCGCTACTGCACTCGTGCCGGAGCGTTGAGCGTGAGTTGAAACTCTATTCTGCCTCCAGGGATATCGTTGACCCCGGCTTGGTAACAGTTGACATCTACGATGGCGAGACGGAACCTGTCGTATACCACGGGCGCACTCTCACGTCCAAGGTCTCCGTGCGTGACACCTGCGCAGCGATCATGAAGTATGCCTTTGTAGCGTCTCCTTACCCCATCATCATCTCCGCCGAGATCCACTGTTCGGTCCCTCAGCAAGAGCAGCTCGTGGTCATCATGAAGGAGGTCTTCGGCGAGCACCTGGTATGGGCGCCGCCTGACGCTCGCCCGAAGATCAACGTGTTGCCGAGTCCCGAAGACCTCAAGGGCCGCGTCCTGCTCAAGGCAAAGAACCTCTACGTCTCGGAGAAGCAAGGGCTCACTGAGAAGGAGATCAGTGTCGACACTGAGTCATCCACCTCGGACACCTCGGCGTCGGACTCTGACCTTAGCGGAGAGGTCAAACAGGAGTGGCGGAAAGCGCGGGAGAGCGAAGTCGAGCTCATCAAAGGTACATCCTCCCCACGCATCCCTTCCTCCGTATTGCTGTGCTGGTCCTAACCGCAGCTGTCCGTCCGCCATCAGACCTGAAGTCCGAGTTCAAGAAGGCGCGCGGCGCCCTGAACCGCGTGCGGTCGCCTGGGTCGCCGAAGCCTGCCGCTTCTGCCCAGGCCATAATTCCTGCCCGTCCGCAGTCCCCACCGGTACCCCAGCCTCCGAAGGTGAAGATGTCGATGGACCTCGTGTCGCTGCTCGTGTACACGGTGGGCGTCAAGTGCCGCGGGCTGAACAAGAAGGAAGAGTACGCCCCGGAGCACGTGTTCTCGCTCTCCGAGAACACGGCGAACAAGCTGCTCAAGCAGGGAATGATGGACCTCATCAAGCACAACCGGACCCATCTTGTCAGGACGTACCCGAAGGGCACGCGCATCGGCTCGACCAACTACGAGCCGCACCGGTATTGGTCGGCCGGGTGCCAGCTCGTTGCGCTCAACTGGCAGACGTTTGGTGAGTGGTGCCGTTCGTTGGCTGACTTGTCGGTTGTGTGGTGCTGAGACCGTGTGCGTTGTGAAGACCTGGGCTACATGATCAATCATGCGATGTTCCAGCGGAACGGACGTGCGGGCTATGTCCTCAAGCCGCTTGCGCTCCGGATCAACGACAAGCAGCTGCTGTCCAAGCGGACGAAGCACTTCCTGAACATCACGGTACGCGTCCGCTCACTAGTATTGCTTCTAGCACGGTCTGGGTCTAATCGCGAGTCGCAGATCATCTCCGCACAGCAGCTTCCGCGCCCGAAGGACTCGCTAGGGCGCGAGATCATCGACAAGTCCGTCATCGACCCTTTTGTCGAGGTGTCCATCCACATCCCAGACTGGACACATTCGCCCTTCCTGCCCGAAGGGTCCGCGGACGCGTACTCGCCCCCAACATCGGGCAATGCCGTCGCTGCGACCTCGGCGCGCACGGTGACGTGCAAGACGGGCGTGGTGAAGAACAACGGGTTCAACCCGGTGTGGGAGCAGCAGATCTGTCTGCCGTACGACCTCGTGGGCGACATGAAGGACCTGGTGTTCGTGCGCTTCTCGGTGAGGCAGGAGGACAAGGAGGACGACGAGCCCCTTGCCGTGTACTGCGTCAGCTTGGGAAGCCTGAATCTTGGGTACCGACACCTCCCGTTGCACGATGCGCAGCTCTCGCAATACCTCTTCTCTACCCTCTTCGTCAAGATCGAGGTTGAGGACGCATGAGCAGCTTGAGCTCGCTCTGTGCCCTTGATTCCCTACCAGTACCTGCATCGCCGCGCCGTTGACGACCCACCTTGCATTCTCAAGCAACATCCATCGTTCCTGGTCGCATCACACGCATCATTCATACCTTGCTATCTATTATATATTCCCCATCATCACTTTGCTCTGTATCCCTGCTTTTTGACCTTCTGTATACTACTAGTAGAGGCGCCGCTCCTTCCGCTTCGTCCCACACTCTGCCAGTTCAACTACCCGCATGAAGCATTCGCACTGCTGATCACAATGACAATCGCATACGACTCGCAGCCGAGCTTTCAACTGCAAGTCATCCCCGTAATCATCATCTTCATCTTCATCATCATGAATCGCCCCCAGAACATTGTCAACACATAAACCAGATACCGTAGCTTCACTACTTATTCGCTCAGCTTGCGTCTGAGATGTACAGCGCCGCGCGATAGCGGCACACTTAATCGTATATCCCAATCGGACCTTCGAGCCTTGACTTCCTCTTGCATGCGGTCCGTGTGTGTTCGTCCTGTGGATATGGGAACTGCTTTCGAATTCCACTTGTGCCCCCCCCCCCCTTCCACGCTCACTCACGCATTTGGCTGACATGTTGCAGGACAAATTGACAGATTCCTTGCAGATTGGAGACAGCGATACATATCTGAAGATTGAAGCCAACTGGAAATAGTATGGAATGTGAGGCGTACCCGCGTGAATCAGGTTAGTCGCTAGTTCCGCAGTTATGTCAAGGGGTGTGACTGACGAGGTCCTTCTATCGCTGTCGCGGAGGTATTAGTGCGCTGCTGTTCAAGGTACCAGGACATGGGCGCGTCGCGCACAGCCCTTGTGGCGAAGCAGTTCATAATATGTGCTCGTGTCCATACGACAAGGCTTCGGACTCTTGCCATCTCCAGTCCTTCTTGGTGACCCAGGTACGTGCTACCGTATCCTTCGCATACCGTTGGCTATACTAAGGGCACCCAGTAGGCACCCAAGACTATGCGGTTGCTAGACACTTGGACCGGCCAGTTCCACGAAGTGGAGAACCATTTCGAAGTCACTTACGTTATCCTCTCGCACACCTGGACCGCTGCTGGGGAACAGTCGTTCCAAGACGTACGCTCCCTGACAAGTCAAGTATTATCCTTGAACAGTAGTCCTCTGGGGACCTCTGAAACAGACTCTGTCCTCGAGGACGAACGGCTCTCGGCCAAGATCAGGAGTGCATGTCGCATCGCACGAGAGCACGGCTACCGATACCTATGGCTGGACTCGTGCTGCATCGACAAGACGAGCAGTGCAGAACTGTCAGAAGCCATCAACTGCATGTACGCCTGGTATAGGGATGCTGCGGTCTGCTATGCATTTCTGTCCGACGTCCCCGACGGCGACGCACCCCGGGACGCGTACTCTCAGTTCCGCCAGAGCAGGTGGTTCAGGCGAGGATGGACGCTGCAGGAGCTCATTGCGCCGCGCGATGTGATCTTCCTCTCTTCCGGGTGGCAGGTCCTAGGTACGAAGATCGGGCTGGATACCGTTGTGGAGGAGGTGACGAGCATCGACCGCGCTGTTCTCGGCCACCAGGAGCTCCTCCATGAAGTGAGCGTGGCGCGACGGATGTCGTGGGCGGCCTCGCGGGAGTGCACACGGGTGGAGGACGAGGCGTACTCGCTCATGGGCATATTTGACATCAACATGAACACGCTGTACGGAGAAGGGCGTCGGGCGTTTGTTCGACTGCAGGAGGAGGTCCTCAAACGTATCCCAGACCAGAGTCTCTTCGCTTGGGGAACGCCATGCCTCACGGCCCTTCGCCTCCCACCAGTCTTACCAGAGCGTTTTCGAGGACCAATGACTCTGGATATCTCCGATGCCCCGCTAGTGCTGAACCCGGACGCCTTCGCCGCACGGCCTCAATATGTGGTGAATCCCTCTGTCGAGTTCATCTCGAAGCCAGATGCGGTTTCGCTCTTCGCTTCCTCACCCAGAGACTTCCGCAGTTCGCATCCAATCCGGAACATACCACACATCGCTCTTGTCGAGCGTCTCGGGCTCTCTTCACTTTCTGTCCCGACGTACACTTCCTCCTCATATGGGATCCACACCAGCTTCTTCCTACTCTCCGCGAGCGAGTGCTTGCCACAGTCAACCTACGACCCCTCCGCGACCCCCGGGCAAGACTGGCACTTCGCCATTCTCGCATGTGAGCCCGCCGCACTCTCCGGGCACCTGATCGCGCTCGTCTGCTCGCTCGAGCAGGACCCCCAGACTGGCTCCGTGCTAATGAAAGGCGGCGAGATGGGGAGCTACTTCGCGAGCAACAATCCCAAGCGCTACAAGATCGCTCGCGTGGTCGCGCTCTCCCCGGATCAGCTGCAGAGCTGGCGAGGACGACTGCAACGCAAGAATGTCTACGTTTCCCCAGAGCCACAGTCGCACCTGCTCTTGGCCGAGTCTAGTGCTAGCCCCGCGCGCCTCATGTACCTTCTCAGCAAACCCCACCCCAGCAGAGTCCCCGTCAGCTTGGCTGGGTGGACCGCGGGAGTCCTGAGGACGCTGGGGTTCGCGGTGCAGTACAAGCCCATGCCCGAGCTCCAGACGCACCAGCTCATCCTCTTCAAGGGACGGGATTGCGTAGTGATTGAGCACGAGGACGAGAAGGTCCTGAGTCCCGAGGGTAGCCGTGGAACAGACCCTTTTGAGCTCGCCACGAGGGTGATCTTGAGGGGCTACCACCACACGGGCGATATCACGCAAGGCTCAGTTGATGGCCCAGAGTCGCTGCATCTGTACAAGCTCTCTATCTCGTACATCTGCCATCTGAAGCCGGAGAACTTGTCAGAATGGTGGGAGTTCCACGCCATGGACGGGCAACGGATGAGGATACGAGTCACTTTGAAGGCCACCAATCTATCGCAATGGTATCTCGATGTGCAGATCTCATGAAGCGTTGCGTCAGGTCATGTAGGATATTAGATAATGCCCCATGATGACTGCCTTATTGTCAGTCTCGTAGTGGCGACATGGGGAAAGGATTGGGCTTACCGCGACGGGAAGAACATAACTATGGCGCGACTTACCTCAAAGACCACGGAGCTACCTCAGTCCATCGGGAAGAAGGGTAATACACAACAGATATTGAAGGATAATGCAAGAGCGTTGTTACAGTAATTTCGTGGAAGACGTTGAGGGATGGCAGCATAATTCGGTACTTGGCAGGGATGCGAAGAAAGGAGGCGGAGATAATACATAAAGCACGACGACATCGAGAGAACAGAGAACCCATCCAGTACGCCAGTGTGTATGAGCAGAAATCGTACTCGTAAATGCCTCTACTTGGGCGGGGGTGACGGAGGTCCTAGAGAAACAGAGACGGTCAGCCAGCCTTTTCAGGCTGATAATGAGGTAGGCTGATAACATACCAAATAGACCTGAGCGCGGCATTGGTATATCACCAGGCAGTGGGGCAGCGGAGGATCCGGCGACGGGAGCTGGAGACAACAAAGGATTGGCTACGGTACGGTTCTATGTCAAGATCGCCCGTCTCTATCGGAAACATGATGCACGTACGCTTCCACTGAGCCCATGCAGGCAGATTGGAGTGGTCTGGAGGAGGAGCGATTGCAGCCGGAGTGGGGGTAGAAGGCGGGAGCGCCTTTGCCTTCGCCTTTGCTCGACGCTCTTCCCGCTTGTGTACTGTACGCCATGCCGGGCGAGCAGGCACGCCGTCGTCGATCATGCTAGGTGCAGGTGGTGGTGCAGGAGATGCAGGTGCGGGAGGCTCTTCGTGCTAGTCCAGACATCGTTGGACACTGCAGTAATCGTAACCTGGCTATGGCGGTACGCACCTTGGGCATCCAATCCGGGTTGAACTCACCTCCTCCGCCGAACTTTGACTTCACAGCCATGAGCTCTGCAATCTCGCTGATTAGACCAGGCAATGATCAAGTTCAGAAGTCAGTGAACATTCAGGGAAAGCTCGGTGGCGCAGATCGAGATGGAAATGAGACGCACTACTGCAACTGGCGGCGCTCGTCTCTGAGCTTGCCGACCTCCGCAAGGAGGATGCGAACCTCGCTCGCAAGGGCTTTGCTGAAGTCATTCAAGTACCTGTTGCGCACCATTGCGTGTCCAGTGTCCGAATCCTACTCAACGCGGCAGACGAGCGTACTTTGGAGGAGCCGGATAGTTTCCCTTCTGCGACATCACGTCTCCGAGGTTGGTGCGATGAGTTCAGAATATCACTAGGCCCGTTACACACTTAAGCAGTCTATGCAGGATAGTAGATGAGCAGGAAATGGGAAACAAGCAGGAGGACGGGGTGTGGTTCCGGACAAGTTACGGTTGGCGTCTATCTAGTGCAACAACCTCCGATACTTCGAGGACGGAGCGCGCACACCACGAGGCGAACGTCTCAGGTCCGAGCTGCATTTCCCGTATCTCTCTATTCTATTCATCGATATCATTCGAGGCAGAAGACATAAATTAACGCAAGGCGATCTGAGCCTGAGTCCAAGCCAGGTCTTCGCGAGGTACTATGGGGGGAGAGAAGAGTCCGTAGGGGTCAAGGAAATGGGCAATGTACAAATACAGAGGTGAGATCGGTTCAGCTAGCTACATGTGCGAGTACGATAGTAGTAATGAACATATAGAACCGTGAAGAGTGGGGTGCTGAATCGTATTACATGAAGGGAAAGAGGACGCATGCTGGGGCAGTATGTAAGAAAGGGAGGTGGCGAGGGAACGTCCCAGATGCAAGCAAGAGGCGGAGTGGAAGATAGGAAGAGATAAGGAAGAAGATGGTAGGGGAAGTGCGTAGTGTGAATGAATATGCAGGTCTATGCTCAGATGCCGAGGAATGTCGAA
Source organism: Lentinus tigrinus ALCF2SS1-7 (assembly GCF_003813185.1). Lineage (NCBI taxonomy): Eukaryota > Fungi > Basidiomycota > Agaricomycetes > Polyporales > Polyporaceae > Lentinus > Lentinus tigrinus. The sequence continues at coordinate 617,095 of NW_027137918.1, forward strand.
ATGTACGCCGTGAAGCGCGCAAAGCGCGCCCTCTTCGTCTTCTTTTTCTTCGGCTGTTCAAGAGGACACGGGAAGCCGTCAGCACATCAGTGCGCAAGAGGGGAGGGAACGGGTCGGCGGCCACGCACCGTCGGTGTGGGTGTGGCATCGCCATTCGCGGCCCGTTTGGCGGACGTAGTTGGATCCACCGTGACGGTCTCTACAGTTGGCGACGACGTTGCGCTGTCCGTGGGTGCTGCCTCACCGTCCGCCTTCGGAAGCTCCACGTGTTGTGGCTCTTTAGTCGGCTCGGGAGCCTTCAGCGGCTCTGGTGCAGAAGTAACATGCTCTTTGAACCACTGTGCAGCAAAGAGGTCAAGAGGCGGACTTTCATATAGGGAGGCGAGAAGCACGAACCTGAGTAACGAACTTCGCAGAGTCCTTCGGGTATCGCTTCTGCGTATCGTAGTCGACGTACGTCAGACCAAAGCGGGTGACATACCCGTCCGCCCTGTGATCGAGCGATTAATCGACTAGATCGCAGCCACAAGATGCTAAACGGCGTACCACTCGAAATTGTCGAGCAAACTCCACGCGAAGTACGAGCGAATATCAACGCCGTCCTCGTTCACAGCAGCCAAAATAGCAGCGGTGTTGCCTTTGAAGTACTGGACACGGTCGTGGTCGGCCAATGCCTGCTCAAGGGGCATCACATTCTCATCCTTGACTGCGAAACCGTTCTCTGTGACACTACGGAAGCACTGTAAGCTCCAAGGAACCGGAAGGGTGCAATGAATACCCACTAGATCGGTTTCGAGTATCGCTGTGAAAATCCCCGTCAGTATGCTGTCGCCACAAATCGTGTGAGAGAGACCGATCACCTTGTACAAATAGTTCAGCAGCGCCCGGAAGCCTTCAGGATCTGTAAAATTCGCAAACCGGTCATTAGCGGTTCGTCGCAAGCGATGCGGCAAAAAGGGCGTTCATATAGAACGTACAATCCTGCAACCACGCACAATGCGCTGATTTCCAAGTATTACCATCAGCAAGGCACCGAGTGTCCATGGGAAAGATATACGCACCTTGCGTTCCAAGTTGCGTTCCATCTGGCCGGGTGAACGTGTACTCGACCTTGCCCTGGAACTCATCATCGCCACCCGCCTCTGGCAAACCGGATAAACACCATCAGCAAGAGCCGTAGTACGATCTCAGAGTGCGCCGCACACTCCGCAAAATAGAAATGCGCAGGGAAGGCGACGTGTACTCACTGCAGAGGTTGGTGGTATACGTGTTCATACCGTAGAATTCGGACGAGCCAAGGACAACAGCGTGTTCCTCGGGCGTGAAACGCGGCAGGCGGTCGCCTAACATGTCCTTCATATACTCCGGGTAATCGCCGAGGTAGATCGGGTCCTGCGAGAGACAAGTTCTCATCAGTCTCCTCGAATATCGATCAGAAAGGGTATTGGAGGCGGTTGTGGTGGCAATGCCCGAGACACTGGTGAATAGGACGCCAAGGAAAGCAGGCGGGAGAAGATGTGGTGGTCGCCGAGACTTACCGCAAACCATCCTGTGTACCGAGATAGTCACGTTGTCAGCTTCATGACCAGAGACTCAGCTACGGGATGTCGAACGCACCGATAGCAACATCCAACGCGTGTTGCGCAGCGGCAATGTCTGCGAGAATGATCAGTTAATCTCTGCAGGAGAACAGCCAGTCGAATAACTCACTCTCCGGACTATCGTCATACGGCAACGCCATGTCACCATTAAGAGTGATGCCGATCGTTCCATCCTGGCTTTCCTTGAACTGTTCGCGGTATAGCTTGCAGGCGTACGCATGTGCGAGGATCAAGTTGTGTCCGACACTAGCAGATAGAAGACATCAAGAAGGCAGGCAATCCAAGCACCACGGTTGAAGTTCGGATTTCCCGACGCGTGTCCGAGGGGTCATCGGGGAACGCACACGGGGATGGGCGGAAGAAGCGACGAAGACGGAGCAGAGTAAGCGGGCGGGAAGAGCACAAGAAGAGTGGTGCAGGAGCGGACTTACATCCACGGTTCAGTCGAGGAATCGCCCTCAGGCGAGCGCGTGCGGTCACTTGACCGGCCGGGGGCGAAAACCCCCCGCCCGTGCCCGAGCACGGACACGCACCATGGCTCGTTGTGCGTCAACCTGCATGTGTCGGGCATGTGTTCAAGATGAGACGGGGAAGAAAGCTCTCGGGGAAAACGCACCAAAATTTGACGCGGTCACCGAACCTCTCGAAACAGATCTAGAAGCATCGTGTTCAGTCGGGAAACGTACCGAGGGAAGGAGAAGAACACGATGCATACCTTGGCATAGTTCACGTAATCCTCAATGATCTCTCTGCTTAGCCAGCCGCCATAGCGGTCGTAGAGAGCTTGAGGAAGGTCCCAATGATACAAGGTCTGTCATGGAAGTAGGAGAAATCGCGGAAAAATCAGCTTCGTACTGTCGAGCAGGCGAGAAGTCCTGTCACTCACTACGAACGGAGTAATCCCTCGCTTGAGGAGACCGTCAATCAAATTCGAGTACCATTGTATACCGGCTTCATTGACAGGGTCGTTACGACCACCGAGTGGAATAATCCGAGACCAAGCAATGGAGAAACTGCCAGAGGAGATTTAGCGCTATACTGAGCGCCCGTGCTGAAAGAACCACGTACCGGTAGGAGTTCACCCCGTAGGATACGAGCAGGTCGAGGTCGTCTTCCCAACGGTTGTACGAATCGGTGGCGACGTCACCGTCACGACCGTCGAGAGTCTTCCCGGGAAGTTTCGCAAAGTCATCCCACCATGACTTTCCGCGGCCATCTGCAGTTGTGGAACCCTCAATCTGGAAGGACGCTAGATAATCGAGGAGAATTAGATCCGACCAATTCACAGGCACGCGTCGGCGCAAGTAGTCGTGCCCAGGTACCCGTAAGAAGGAGCAGGAGAGAGACGCACCGGTGGCAAAGCCCCAGAGGAAGTCGCTGGGCAGTTTGTCGGTCTGCGCTGGTTGTACACTCATCGTGGCTGGAGGGAGTGGTACGGGAAGGACGGCGGAAAGCTGCGAAGCTGTTTGCTCTTAAAGGACAGGATTGTTCCAGTGCCGATATCATCTCGAGGGCTTGGGACGGCACATCCGGACGCGGGAGGCCCGAGGAAAGTCCGGAGGGGAGTCCGTCTCCTCGCGCAGAGCTGGCCGTGGCGAGTGCGGGATGGGTGTCTCCGTGGAACTCGCCTCACCTTCCATCTTTTCCGAGCAAGAACTTTCCCGGAGAATGCTGGCAAGGACTGTGTGGTTCCCTTGCGAGCTGAAAACGTGACGGCAGTCGCGATTGCGTCCTTCCAAGCGCCATCAACACCTGGACCTGCGCCCTGGGCCGCCGACTGAGTGGATGGCATTTGGGTTGTAAGGATCCCAAGATACTCCGGAGCTGCTCCGATCACCTGGCTTCTCGTCCCCGAGGTCCTACTTGCCTAGACGGCAGTGCCACACAGAGCTGAAGAAACCCGATCGACCTCGGCTAGCATGCGTGAGTAGCGCACATACGGATGAACTTGAACCACTCACTCTCCGCTTTCCTCCGGGAATAGTAACATCCGGCCATATTGAACTCATACAGAGCTGGCTGAGCGCTATCCGAAAGGGGGATCACCTGTCGCGGCACGCAACGAAACAACTTGACTGTTCTCCAAGAGATCGCAGTGTACGGTCTCAACAGAAACGGTACAGCGATGAGGGCGCCCCTGTTCGTCGCCTCATGCTAGCGAAGCCGACATTTCGCCGGTGCCCCCTCACCGGGTCTTCGCACGCAGCAGTATTAATAAACGTACATATAGATCCCAATCTCTGTCTCATCGCGCTTCCGCACATCCGATAGGGATTAGAGAGGGCACTGGTCCCTTCGCAACGCGTCACTTCAACCAGCTCCTCCACCCCCGCGTATCTGACGGAGACGCACACAAGCGGTATGTGCCAGACTCACCTTCGGGTGCTGTTCGACATGGATGCAATGCGTTGTATTCAAATGCCTGCAGAGAGATAGGCGCTAATGACGATGATCAGACAGATAACCAGAGCCTCCTCCGCGACACTACTTACGCAGAGTAATTTTGAAGATCTGAATCCCAGACATGCCCGCACACGGACTTGCGATCCTAGGTTCCGGCATATTTGCCAAAGAGGGTCAGTGTTCCGAGCTCGAAGAATATCCGGAGATTAACCTGCGCTCTCATTGCAATACTGTTGTATGCACTGCCCGTCCTCTGGACCTTGCCTCGCGATCCCGCGCGATTAGCCCATCTACCCGCTCTCGCCGCCCTCGGAGCAGCTGTCGATGTCAAGGCAGTCTACTCGCGCTCTAGCAAGAGCTCGAACGCCTTCGCAGAGGCTGCCCAAGAGACCCTCGGACTCAAACACAAGCTCGACGTCTACAACGAGGAAGAAGAGGGTCGTTCCCTCGATGCTCTCCTCTCCCGGTCCGACATCCAGGGCGTCATCGTAGCCTTGCCCATCACCCTACAGCCTGACATCGTACGCAAGGCCCTTGCAGCCGGGAAGCACGTCCTCAGCGAAAAGCCCGTGGCTCCGGATGTTGCGAGCGGCCGCACCCTGATCGAGGAGTACGAGACCAAATACAAGCCGCAGGGATTGGTGTGGCGCGTTGCAGAGAACTTCGAGACCGAGCCTGCGTTCCAGGCGGCGCGGCGCATTGTCCACGGAGGAAAGCTCGGGACAATCAAGTATTACAACGCGCGGGCGTACAGCTGGGTCGATACGCATTCGAAGTGGTACAACACCCCGTGGCGGACTGTCCCAGACGTGAGTGCTCGGAACAATATCGTCATTTTCGCCCGTTAATATACGTGCTTGATGATTGTGTTTCTTGCTTCATGGTTTGATGGTTGCGACAGTACCAAGGCGGCTTCCTGGTATGTCATTCCTCTTGACAATAGGCCTCGACTCGGTGCCTGACCGGTTGTTCTTTCGGGGCCCCGCTCTTGCCCCTATTAACAGCTTGATGGTGGCGTTGTAAGTCCCCGCACCCCCGCATGAATCATGTGTTCCTGGCTGACCTGCTGTTCCCGTTTCGCCGCCCTCCTCTTCTGGCCCACGCGTGGACTTGTACCTTCACTTGGCTTCGACTTGGCTTTGTGAACTACTCGCGTACTTCGACATCAACTGGACCGTGTTGTTGGATCCTTCCGTGACCGACACAGCACACGATCGCCGTGCTCCGCAAGGTCCTTCCTAGCAGCTTCAGCTCCGTCTCCGCGTACGCCTCGCTCGCGAAGGAGATCCTGAAGCCACACGACACGATCAACGCCGTAGTGCGCTCCGACGACAACTCGCATGGAATCGTCGAGCTCTCCTGGGGCGCCCCAGTGCAGTCGCGCGTGACCGGCTCGCGCGACAGCATCTCCATCACCGGGGATAAGGGCTGGCTCGAGGCGACGCGCGCCGGAAGCAACATCCGCATCACCGTCCGCACGGCCGTGCTCGACGAGAACGGGAAGCCCGTTTGGGACGAGGAAAAGCAACAGTGGAAGGAGGCGGAGGAGGTCATCGAAGAGAAGAGCTGTGGAGTGGAGAAGGAGATCGAGAGCTGGCTTCGGGCGACGGATGGCGAGGATGACGGGTTGGACGCCCCGGGTGGCACGCTCATTGACGTTGCGTTCATCGAGGCCGCGTTGAACAGCAACGGCACCCCCGTTGATCTGAAGAAGCTGGTGACTGGGTAAGAGACGTAGTTCGTATGGCCGAGAAGGGCGAGAGAAAACAAATGAGGTCACGACATCGACATCCATGTACGAGTAACCAATTGAACCCACCATAGACTGTAGTTCTACTTCGAACAACATCACATCTTATTGAACAGCACTTGAGAGTTTCTCCGGTAGGATGCAACCCCTGCATGCGCAAGACAGCGCCCGTGATTCAACATGACATCCCTTCGAACGGGGACGGAACTCAAAGTACTGAAACATCGTCGGGAGCGCGCGCTCGGACGCATTACGGCAATTACACCACACAGAACCGTGCAGAGAATTTCGAAGTCCCGAAGCCCGCGCATACCTCGGGGTATCTGCCACGATCTACACATCGGCATCTGAGTCTCTTTGCGTCGCGCCGTCTCGATAGTAGCGGCGTGGTGTACCATGCACATGCACATGGGTTCCCGCGGACTAAGTCGCCATCCCTGGACTGGTGCTGGGCCACGGATCGCGGAACGTGAGAGTAACAGATAGTGCGAGGATGGCACGAGGCACTAACAGATGTCGCTCCCATGTAAGGGTGAGGGATGAATGCACGGGCGCAGCGTTGGATAGCGTACGGGCGTCCGCAGAAATGTCGGTGACAGCATCGCGGGACACTGGCTCGGAAGTCGCTGTCGACACGACAGCTTGATTGACTTGCATGGATGCGCCATGGTTGGGAGGTCAAGCGGTTCACTGCGGCACCAGCCTCCATCTGGACAGTGGGGTCCAGCGTATCCAAATGTCTCCATCGACTGCGAGAATTGGAGCTGGGACTTGGAAACCAACTACAGAGAAGCCAACAAGGATCGTCGACTCACCGAAAAGACAGCACTGACGCATCGTGCGGAGGCTGACAGCCTTGGTCGCCGCGATAGGAGGCAGAAGTCACCACGGGAGTGGATGGCCAAAACGCCGGTGGGAGTCGAGCAGACCTCAAGGATAGTTTCTCAACTTGGACCACATGGTTAGCAGCCGTCTCGCTCTCCCACTCGGGTGCACACCCGTCGGGTCCGAGCATGAGTGGGTCCACATTGTCGTGGATGTATGCAGGACAGGTTCAGCTTAAACACTGGCATGCGCAGCGGGGAAGCACGCACCTTGTATGTTAGAGATGCTAACCAGCAGATAGCTATGTGGATTCCGCAGCTGAAGTGTGGGACAAAACCCGGGTCACCACGCGCCTGCGCAATTTTTTGGAGAGGCATAGCTGTAGGGTGAGAAGGGTACCATAAGGCTGGGTATCTGCTCCTAGGTCGTCGACGCCCTAACTTGGTCGCCTGATGTACGACGGGTTACTGTTCGTTATTCTTGTGGTTCGTGATGAGATGCTCTATGAATGTCGACGACGGAAGGAGAAAGTTTAGGTGCACACGTTGTTCGCTCGAATATGGTTCCTGGCCATTGAGGTATATGGCTCATGGCACTGGATCCCATGGATAGTTGAGCAGTGGGACATCAAAATATGCATTACCGAAAGCGATCCTCAAAGTTGGTATATATAATAGCTGAAAGTGCGGTAACTTCTCGCGTGTCCGCCAAGCTCTGATCCAAAAGCACGCCATGTCAGGAGCAACACTCAACAAAGGGAAAATACAAGACGCACATCCACAAGCTCGTTGGGCAACCCCTCGAGCGCCACGTGACACCACCTTGCCAAGGTAGGAAGCATCGCGGCCAGTCGTTCACGATGCTCTGCTTTTCCGAGGAAGTCATCATCATCTTGAAGGTGTGTCCCGAAGATATCTTTCTTCACCCCATTGAACAGCACGTCTGTCGCGCGATCCAGGCACACTTCGAGGACACGTTCAAACGAGCCGGACGCGACATGAGTGCGCGTCTCCGAAAGGAAGGCGTCGAACTTTGGGTCGTGGGTAGCCGCAAGCCATGTGGGTAGTCCGCCCTGGGTGAGCACATGCTGCAGGGTCTCGGGTGTGGGTGGGAGCAGGGTAGACATGAAGCTGGAATAGAACAGAGTAAGAATAACTCGGGTCAGGGAGAACGAAGAGGTGGCATTGTTAGCACGGCGTTCCGTGCACACGGGATGGATAGGAACAGAACGCGGCTTACTTGATTCGACGCTCCTTGCCCTCGAAGGTCACTTCATACTCTACTCGTCGACGGACGTCGCATATTAGTCGATGGACGTCTGCATCAGTCAGTTTGGTCTTGAGAGACACCCTGCAACACGGTCAGCGCGAGATTCACGAGCAATGCGTGTACTGTGGACACACCCTTCGAAGACTTCTTCCACGCCTCGTCTCACACGCTCGCCGACATCCTTCCATCCAACATGGAGGATCCACCAGCTGAGCGTCAGGTACTTCCGTTCTGTCTCCTCGCTCACGGTTTCGGACTCTTCCAGCTTGTCCGTTTCTGGGTCTTCGAGACTTCGGTCTCCCCAGAATAGTGAGTACACTGATGTACTATACTCCAGCTGTTCGCGGATGCGCTCGTCGCGTTCCTGCTGTATCAGGGATTGTATGTACTTTGCACGACCGAGGATGCTCAGCTGAATGTGTGTGAAGAGGGAAAGGAGGGTCATCGAATATAGTACAGTCAATGTCCGTGTAAATGCTACGACAATATCAGCAATGACGCATATAGGCCCCGCGTGCGACACGTACTGAGCATTTTGACCTCCCTCCAGAGCTCGGCCTTACTCCGGGTGGCGGGGCTGAGAGCATCCAGATGGCGATCGGGTGTTGCCTGCGTTTGTACTCAATACGAGGACGGTGCATCGAAAGAAGGATGGACATACCGAGCTCGTGGATGGGCCGGCCACGGACGAACTCGACATTGAAGATATAGAATCTGCGAGGCTCGAGAGAGGCTGAGACCTATGCGGTACCTCGTCGGTAGGGGCCGGAGATATAGCAGAGACCTGGGAGGACCCTATCGAGGAAAACTGGTCGACCCAGCTGGTGGATGATGCAGACATGTCCGTTTGTACGCCTTCTGCAGAAGAGACAACAGACACAGAACCATTGTCTGAACGGGTGTCAGGTTCTGGATTGGGGTTGTTCTCCACACTAGAAGTGACGCTTGACTCGGAGCGTGTAGTAGGATGTTGCTCCTGCTGCAGGTGAGCGGGAATGGGGCGAGCGAATGCCTGAAGTTCCTTGGTCACCCCTTCGACGTCCATGCCCTCAAGTACATGTTTTCCAAGGGTAGGAAGGAGGGCCATGACGGTAAAGGAGATGTCTTGTTGATTCTGCTCGAACCTCCGCCGAAGGCTAGCAACATCGTCTTCAACATGGTCGAGAATCTCGAGGACAAGGTCACTCACTTTTCCCGCGAAGCCCTCTCCTGGAGGATGCTATTCCTCACATCCTCCAGCCTCTCCGAGATATAGCGTCCAACGAGGTACGCGCCGCCAACGTACCCCGCTGCTTTCGCGAGCCCGCGCCGCCGCTCATGAAAGTAGTTTCCGAGGGCGTGAAACATTCCGAGATGGTGGTGGTAGCATGCAGCAAGGAGCTGGACGTCGCGAGTCTTGGGCAGTGGCAGTCGCCAACTCCGAGGATGCCAGGCTCGCCACCGGGCGAGTAGCCGGCGCTGCCAAACACGTGCTCGTCATTGTCGCCCACTTCCACCTTTCCTTTCACCATCACCTACTCGACTCAGCATGGTACGTTCTCGCTCTCGGCGACACATGTCACGACGCGCGGAGGGTCTGATGACTATGGCATAGGGCGGAGGAGCGAGATATCCCTATCCCAAGGAGGTTTGGTCGCCAGCTGGTACGTTCTCTCCCTATCTCAAGGCGATTTGCTCCGTCGCGCTAGAGACCAACTTCGAGCTCATTGTGAACGTTCCATCTCTCAGGTGGCTGGTGGACACGACCCTCGAACTGGAAGAGCAACACGGCGATCGCGTTCGCTGGAATTTTTGCTGTTGCTTATGGTGTGTTCACCGTCAGCGCAGACAAGGAGGTGCGTGGCTCCACGCTGAACTTGTTATGACTGCATTTTCCTAACACAAACGAACGCATGTACACAGCGCAGACTAGTTGAGCCGTCAAGGCCGATTCCATCAATGAAGGTACGAGTCCACTCCCCTCACCTCGCAGTTGCAAATGTTCATTTCTGTATCTTCCGATATTTCAGTGGACAACGCAGTACCGGGAAGCTAAGGGTGCAGCGCAATAGAGTAGTGGTGCTATCTTTGTCTCTTCGCACCATGAACGCCACCAACCGTGGTCTCGCAATCAATCACATTGAGGTGCTGGACGAGATAATTCAATATTGGGCATACAGACAACAAGAGTGTCGCATTCACTGGTGGGTGAGCGATGTTTCTATGGCGATCAGCGTGACCGCAGACGATATGGGCTTAATGCAAGCAGTCCTCGAATGTCCGGATATTCTCCGCGGGAGAGAGGCGGAATGCAACTGTACGTGGTTCGTCGTTTCTTACGCGTTCCATTCCCAGATACCCTGCGCAGAACGGCCCTCGTACGCCTTCGTCATACTTCACAGACATGACGCTACGATTCGTCTCTCGGAGAAACCACGCTTGGCCGCAACTATATGCCCTAGCTGCGACGAAGATCGGGTGACGTTCTCTGTCCAGACTTCGATGTATCGTATCGCAGAATATACTACTGCGCATGTCCTTGCGTTCACCAATTCCGGTGTATATCAGGATGCAACGCTCGGTGGGTCATGCTGTGATCACCGGGACTGACACAATTGCTGTCCTCGTCGGGGAGATTTCGATGGTGACCCTTCCTGAGGAACGATGGGGCCAAGGCTTGCCCGAAGGCTTGTTCCACAGTTCTGTGGCAAGCGTGACTGAGGAACAGAGTACATGCTCAGTGAGCCTTTTCAGTGTCGTCGAGCGTCCTCGTACATTTGAAGAATATTAGAGGCTGGTACTTGGTACTTAAAACATGTGTACCGAGTACTTACTACTGATAATCAGGTAACTACTAGGTTAATATCGTGGCGTCAGCGATACCGTGGGAAGCTGACGCTCGACGTCCTCTCTCGATACATCGATGACTGACGGGTATATTCAATCCTTCACGGTTGCAGGCTTCATTCAGACCACCCATTACATTGGTACAGGAGGTACAGGTGCGTAAATCATTACGTGGCATGATCAGCACAGTGACAGGTCATGCTAATGTTGCGGTCTGCCACCGTAGGGGCGTACGTCTGGAAGGCCTTCAACATATTGACTGGCTCGCAGCTCGCACTTAAGACTAAACCCATTCCAGCCAGTACTGGTGATCCTCCAGCAGGTCTGGTGCATGAAGCCGGCATCTATCAACTGCTCCGGGGCGCCCGTGAGGGGTTTCCCACTATCCATTGGTCAGGCGTGGATGGTAACCGCTTTGTTCTCGCCATGGATCTTCTCGGACCCAATCTTCAGTCGCTCCAACGTTTATGCAGAGGTTCTTTTAGCGTGCGCACAATATGCATGCTAGCAGAGCAGATGGTACGTCGTAGCCTTCTCGTTATCGGTGCGAAGAATGTAGCTGACACGGACACGAACGATGCAGATCACCCGCTTACAGTTCGTTCACTCGAGAGGTATAATATCAGGAGATATAAAGCCGCAAAATTATGCGATGGGCATTGGGAACAAGTGCCGCATCGTCCACCTCCTCGACTTCGGCCACGCTGCATTCTTCATCAATCCGGCCACCAACGAACACATCCCATTCCATACAGAACGTCTTGCCAGCGGCACCGTCCGGTATGCTTGCATGGCCGCCCATTTAGGTCATGGTGAGTCTTCCGAACAACCGTATGTTGCTGTCACTGACAAACCAGCAACTTAGAGCTCTCTCGGAGGGACGACTTAGAGTCATTGCTTTACAGCCTCGTAGAGCTGTATCATGGTCAGCTCCCTTGGGCAACTGAGCAGGAACTTCTTCGCGTCGTTCAAATGAAGGCAGGGAAAGAATTCGAGGAGCTCTTGTCAGAATCCTTGCCGGAGTTCAGAGCATATCACGCGCATTGTGCGAGTTTATCATTCGGTCAGGCGCCGGACTACACACTGCTCAAGAACCTGTTTCGGGAGCGCATGAGGATGGAAGGTTGGCATCATGACGGGGCGTTCGACTGGGAGAATGCGACCGCTCTCGAACGAGGTACCCTTGTTCCGGAGGAGTACGTCTTTGATTTGCGTTACGTGGAACGCCTTGGACTAGATCCGCAGTGACTATTGTGAGCGTTACGCTTGTTACCCTCAGCTGTACTTTGAGCGATTGATTTCTGGGCACTTGTGTACCTAGAGCCGATGCCGGAGACTCGGACGACGCATGGTGCACGCGAAGGCGGCGCTATGCCACTAAGATCACTTACATAATCGGATGTTTCAAGGCTAATGTTATTAATATTACGCGGCCGTAGTACGTGTCCTTCGACTGTCTTGTTCATCCACTGCTACTGAACATTACACGCGGATACCCTGACGCTAGTTTCTTGCCTCCCCCACTAAGTGATATCGAGACCATGCCTCATACCTTCTTGCCAGTCAAATTCAACCCAGCGAAATCCGCCTATTGGCTACCGTCTCCTGGCCAGAGGGCGGCGGCTCGGATGCCCACCCGGTGGTTCTGGGCTCTCTGGATATCCCTGCTCGATCCTGACAACTACGATGACAATACTGCTAGCGGAGACCCGTGTCCTATGTACTTATTCGTGGTGGCATCCACCCCTTCGCCATACCCGAACGTGCCCAAATCATCGTTCACTCTCGGTCCGAGAGTAGCTGAGGACACGGGCACGTTGGTTGGTAACGGTGCCGAGCTCCTCACCCACGCAAGCCACGGCCCTTTTGCCTCGATCGAGAGGGAAATCCATAAGCCGTTATACCTCCACACTGTCCCCGCCATCAGATTCCACATGTTCGCTCGTCCTCCGCTCGACTTCTGCTACTTCGCCTTAAAAGAAGAAAGTCTTCGCAAGTTCACCTCGGGTGCGAGAGAGAGCCTCTTGCTAGCTGAGCAGTACCGGGCACATGCACTCGAAACCTACGGGTACGATGCTATCAAGAATGGCTGGACTGCCCCCACCACTGACGCAGGTCGCATGAGGTTCGGCGACGGGCTGAATGACCCTCATGCCTACGCTTTTGACCTCGATGAATTTCCCATACCGGTACCATGTCTTGAGCAACGCCCTATGGTCTACGGGGAGCTCATGAAATATAGACAGTAAGTGGGCATTGTGAGATCTAGACACGTTGTTCTGACGCTTTGAGTAATGACAGGCTCTGCGTTGATTATCGGTGGAAAGGCGTCACCCCAACCATTGACTGGGTCCTGACTATACGCCAGGTATGCTCGACCGGCGCATCAGTACGCTCATCATCCGTCTCTTTGCTGATAATGTGGTCTCTCTAGACTATTCGCGAACGTCGAGCTATCTCGTCCACATCCCGAGAGACAACACTTCCTCACGAGCCGTGCCTCGACCCTGCTCTTCGCGCGCATGCGATATCTCTGTATCAGGCTCGCCGTATTGTTCAAGTTGAGACGGTGAAGGACGAACCCGGCTCGAACCAGGAAACCGAATTGGGGTCGGATCCACACTCGCCATCGCGCTCGCCACCGCCATCGCACTCGCCGTTGCCACCGCACTCGCCATCGTCACCACACTCCGCCTCATCCTCGACTTGGACCTTCGCATCATTCTTCCGGGAAACAGAGAACGAAAACCTTCCTTGGACATGGCCCGACCTTCCTGTATACTACCCCATCATTCCATTCGCTACGCCGAAATTAATCGCTTTTGATCTCATCGGCACACTGCTTGTACGTTGTTCCATACATCCACTCTGGCTGATCAGGGTGCTGATGTGTCTTCCCCCAGGATCGCCAAGGGGCCATTGTACAGGCGCTTTCCGTCCTCCAGTCTCATCTAGACGATACGAACGCTATGGGCATTGATGCGCTTCTTGAAAGGTTTATCACCCTGGAGGCACTAGCTGCCCGTAGCTCACGAGTGACGAACTCGCCAACATCGCTTCCTACGCTCGCTCGTACGGCCCTTTTCAATCTCTCACAGGAACTCGATCTGGACCTACATGAGGATGACCCACAGTTCACCCTTGCCCTGAAGTATATTCTTGACCCGCACCCGTACGTGGACGTTGAACATGCGTTGTCGACACTCGTCCAACGTGGCTACACTCTCATCTGTCTCCCGACGCACTCGGAGACCACTACGCAGCGGCTCCTTTCGCGTCTCCCTGATGTCTTCTCCGCCGTCTGGTCACAATCCGTATCGCTGCACGTCACCACCGATGCGGTGGATTTCTTCGATGGCTTTGACACATTCTGTCGGGAATTTATCGGAGCTAGTGCATTGCGCAACGAGGTCTTAGTTGTGAGCTCTAGCATTGGTCGAGTACTCCATGCCGCGACATTTTGGGGCCTTGGGACAGCACTGATTCGCAGACCAGGAAATTTGGAGGGGAATGTCGACTTCTCGGTAGGGGATCCAGAGTTTAAGGGTAATCCTATACCCTCTTTGGTGGTCCGCGGACTCGACGAGCTGTGTACGAAGGTTTAAGTTCGATAGTACCATGTAAGTAGTGGGGCTGAGGTAGACAACATCTATGCCAATAGGTTAGGGAGAGACTTCTCATATATCTGCGTGCAACACAGTTACGGAAAGAGCAGCAGCCTATCATGTTTCCACTCTGAGCCCGGTAAGCCCGACCAAACCACGTGACAGCTCTTGGTGGCACGGCGACATGAGTTTGTCAATGTAGGCGCGCCCACGTCACGGTAGTGTCTGCTCACCATGTCCACTTCGGACTATGTACATTCATTCACAGTCCGCGGAATCTATCAGGTCAAGTTTCTTCTCGGCGAAGGAGCGACAGGTACGTGTCGCCATGTTGTCCGGCAGTGGGCACCACTTACACCTTCTGACTGGTGTCTAGGGAGCGTTTGGGAGGCATTTAATATCCTGACAGGCCTCCGCGTCGCCATCAAGACTCAACCCATCCCTGTCGATCCCGCTCTTCCTCCTATTTTACCATACGAAGTTAAGGTGTACGACCTGCTCCGTGGCTCCGAAGGCATTCCAAGTATCCATTGGAGCGGCATAGACGGGAATCAACAAGTCATGGTTATGGATCTGCTTAGCCCTAATTTGAACGGTCTTCGTCGTGTTTGCAGAGGCACATTATCTCTCCGCACGATTTGTATGCTGGCAGAACAAATGGTATGTGCCTGTCATGACAATCCAAGCTCCGTCTCTCCCTAAATGACCTCGTGTCAGCTCGCTCGAATTCAGTTCATTCATAGCAGAGGCATCATCTCTGGCGATATAAAACCTCACAACTTCGCTTTGGGGTCATATGACAAAACTAGAACCTTGCACTTGTTCGACTTCAGCCATGCTCAATTGTTCATAAACCCATCGACCGGCGAGCACATCCCCTTTTCGACTACTCGCATCACCACAGGAACAATCCGGTACGCCAGCGTTGCAGCTCACAAAGGCCATGGTCAGTCACCTGTATCGTCTATCCTGGCACATACTGACTACCGACTCAGAAGTATCTCGGCGCGACGACATCGAGTCGCTCCTATATACGCTGCTTGAACTTTACCATGGACGACTACCGTGGCACAACCTATCAAAGCGGCGAGACGGGCTCTTTGACGATCACATCGCTGGAATGAAGGAAGGAACAGAGTTCCGTGACTTCTTGTCTCGTTCTCTCCCAGAGTTCCGGTCGTTCCATGCACATTGTATGAGCCTATCATACGGACAGACGCCGGATTACGCTCTTCTGCGCGGCTTGTTCAGAGAGCGTATGGGGAAGGAAGGCTGGCAGTACGACTGGATTTTCGACTGGGAAAACGGCTCTTCGACCGAGAAGGGTACCCTCGTTCCCGACGACTATGTGTTTGATCTGAGGTTCGTCGAAAGACGCGCTTTGTATCCCTCGTGAGATTGCACGCACACATACTACCTTAGGCTATTTGTGTACTAGTTCGCGTCTCAACGCTGTGTGGTAATGATCGTTGACCGCTGAGCTTGACTATTCAAGTACTCAACTAATACGATGCCGCCACCGAGTGTTTGAGCAAGCGCTGATGGATCAAGCCTCTCTTGACGCTCTTCTGCCACGTCGACCCAGTACTCTCCGACGCTGCCAGACAGCTGATGCTGGCTCATTCTATCCTTCCTGTCAAATTTGAACCGGGACGTTCTGCCTACTGGCTGTCCAAGTCGGGTCAGCTTGCCGCTTCCAGACTTCCAACCGAGGCGTTCTGGGGACTCCGAACAAGTTTCGCAGATCGCAAGAGAGACAACACATGGCCACCTTGGTTGTTTGTCATCTCATCATACCCGTCTCCCTTTCCCGTTGAAAATGCATCCTTCACTCTCGGACCGAGGGTCGTCAGCAAGACAGGTGCTATCGTTGACACCGATGCTGACCTCTCGACGACCAGCCCCCTTCCGACTTCGGAGAGGGGCACTATTCTGCCCTTGTACCTTCATAACATTCCGGCCTTACACATCAACACAACTCGTTGTTCCGGTTTGACCTATATTTACTTCACCCTTACTGAAGACAACCTCCGCACCTTTCATGATGGTGTGGATCGGTGCTTAGGCTCTGCCCTAGCAAAAACGGACGAAGCCGTTGCTACGCAACCCTTCGAGGAGGTCAAGAATGGCTGGTTCGCCCCTGAACAGAATCAAGACACTGGCGCACATATGTTCGGCGGTCCGCCGTCGGACCCACAGAAATACGTCTTCAACTTCGACTTCGAGGAGAATGCAAAGCTGCCGTCTTTCGAAGGACCATCAAGCGTATACGACGAACTGATGCTGTACAATCAGTGAGCGACCCTGTCTTCGTCCAGCCTCACGAGTGCTGACACGTTCAGACTTTGCAAGGATTACCACTGGCGTGGTGTGGACCTTGCGATCCAATGGGTTCAGATTATGCGCGCGGTACGTGCTATAGCACACTATGAACAGTCGGAACTTCGGCTGAGGCCCGCTTACAGAGTACCCGGAGCGGCTGGGTGCAGAACCCCGATACCTTTGCAACCACGTTGCCGACCGAAGTCCGTTTGGATGACGATTTACGCAAACGAGCGATGGAGTTGGCCGCCCTCGACAATCCTCACGCCCGCATCGCATCCGTACTAGATGCCAGACATGCGCAGCGTTTGGAACAAGCCCCAGAGAACGACCTTGACTGGACGGACAGCTCAGACTCCTCGGACATGTTCCTTCCCGGGAAGTTTTCGGACTTGCCATTCAGATACCCCAGTGCGGTGCCATTTGGTCCCACGAAAGTGGTTGTATTTGATATTCTTGGAACAATCTTGGTCCGTATTTTTCGGTTGCACTGTCGTTGAACGAACTGACGCACGATTACACAACAGGATCGAGAGAATGCCTTGAAAGTGGCGCTGGGTCCTTGGTTTGCTCAGTCGCCAGTCAGAAGTACCACGATACTGGGCCTTGTCGTCGACCGATTTCTCACACTTGAGGCCCTCGCGGAACGTGATGCGCAGGCCTTCGGCACCCCAACTTCACTTGCGACATGTGCTCGTTCTGCTCTGATCGACCTCGCCCGGGAACTCTGTCTAGACATCAACGTACGCTCTACCGCATTCATAGAGACATTGAAGTGCATACTGTCTCCAAAGCCATACCCGGACGTGGAGGCGGCTATTACGTGGCTGAAGCAGCGTGGCTACACGCTCGTTTGCCTCCCTACCCATTCGCCCACAACCATGCAACAGCTCCGTCCTTTCTTCCCGCCCGCGTTTGCGGACAGCGATACAGTGCACGTGTGGACAGAGCACATATCCGCACATTTCGTCGCTCCCTGCCCGCTCTTCATTCCCAACTTGCAGTCATTCTGCGAGTCCGTGGTGAAGGAAACGCTGCAGCCGTCCGAGATCCTCGTGGTGAGCTCGAGCATTTGGAGAGTGCTTCATGCTGCTGTCATTGCAGAACATGCAACTGCATTGGTATGTCGGCCTCGGAAAATGGAAGGTGGCGTGACCCACGTCGTCGGGGACGACCAAAACAGTTGTCCTGTACCATCGCTCTTTGTCGGCGGACTTATGGAACTTGTTGCTAGACTGTGAATCGTACATTGTATGCATTCTCTCTCGAGTAATCTATATTGGGCCAACAAAATTGAACTCGGGTGCGATGGCTACTTACTGTGCTACCGTCGGCCGTATGCTTGAAGCGATGAGCAAGAACATTGAAGCGCCCATGGATCCTAGGCGAAGTTGGCATCTGCCGGACAATCCTGTCTTCGACCCCGTACTCTCCTCCTCTGCTGTGATGTTCATGTCTCATTCTCTCCTACCTACTAAGTTTAATCCGGAACGTTCTGCCTACTGGCTTTCCAAGTCAGGCCAACTCTCAGCTTCCAGACTTCCAACTGAGCCGTTCTGGGGACTCCGGATATGCTTCACAGATGATGAAGGAGATAACCTATGGCCAGCTTGGTTGTTTGTCGTTTCGTCGAACCCGTCTCCCTATCCTGTTGAGAACGCATCCTACACTTTTGGACCGAGGATCATTCACGAGACAGGTGCTATTGTTGGTACCGATGCTGACATCTTGACTACAAGACCCATGCCGACCTCGGAGGAAAGGGCTTCGTGGCCCTTGTACCTTCATAACATTCCCGCTTTACACATCAACACGGCTCGTTGTCCGGCTTTGACCCACATCTACTTCACCCTTACTGAAGACAGTCTCCGTGCATTCCATGATGGCGTCGGTCAGTGCTTGGCCTCCGCCGCAGATAAAACGAAAGAAGCTGTTGCTACGCAAACCTTCGAGGAGGTCAAGAATGGCTGGTTCGCTCCTGAAGAGAATCTGGACACTGGCGCACATATATTCGGCGAGCTGTCGGACCCACAGAAATATGTCTTCGACTTCGAAATGCCGCCGGGTCAAAGGCAGCCGTCTTTTGAACGGCCATCAAATGTATACAACGAATTGATGCTGTACAATCAGTGGGTGACCATGTACCTGTCTCCGTCCTGCATCGCGAGCTGATGTGTGCAGACTATGCAAGGAATACGACTGGCGTGGTGTGGATCTTGCCATCGAGTGGGTCCGGGAGATGCGCGCGGTACGTGCTATGGCATACCGTAGACACTAGGAACTTTGGCTGAGCCCCGCCTACAGAACACCTGCAGGGGTTGGATGAAGAACCCGGATACCCTTGTAACCATGTTGCCGACCGAAGTCTGCCTGGATGACGATTCGCTCAAAAGAGCAATGGAGTTGGCCGCCCTCGACAATCCTCACGCCCGCATCGCAGCCGTGCTAGACGAGAGGGACGCGCAGCGTTTGGAACAGGCCGCGGCACCCCATTCGCCCTCAGGTTGGTCGGACAGTTCCGACTCTTCGGTCAAGTTTCTTCCCGAAAAGTTTCGGCGCTTGCCGTTCAGTTACCCTGTCGTGCCATTTGGTCCTACGAAGGTGGTTGCATTCGATATCTTCGGAACAATATTGGTCGATATTCTTCAGTTGTTCTGTGTCGTTGAATGAACTGACGCCGTGTTACACTTGAATAGGATCGAGAGCAAGCTATCACAGTCGCACTGGGCCCTTGGTTTGCTGACTCCCCTGTCAGACGTACCACAACGCTGGGCCTTGTCGCCGACCGGTTCCTCACACTTGAGGCCCTCGCGGAGCGTGACGCACAGACTCTCGGCACTCCAACCTCCTTTGCGACATGTGCCCGTTCTGCTCTGATCGACCTCGCCCGGGAACTCAACCTAGATGTCGACGTGCGTTCTGCCATATTCACAGAGACCTTAAAGTGCATCCTCTCTCCAAAGCCATACCCGGACGTGGAGCCAGCTATCGCGTCGCTGAAGCAGCGCGGCTACACGCTCATTTGTCTCCCCACCCATTCCCCGACAACCATGCAACAGCTCCGTCCCTTCTTCCCGCCTGCATTTGCGGATAGCAACGTGGTGCAGATGTGGACCGAACACATATCTGCACATTTCGTCGCTCCTCCTCCGTTCTTTACCACCTCTAAGTTGCAGTCATTCTGCGAGTCCGTGGTGAAGGAGACGCTGCAGCCATCCGAGATCCTCGTGGTGAGCTCGAGCATTGGGCGAGTGCTTCATACAGCTGTCAATGCTCGACATGCGACTGCGTTGGTACGCAGACCGTGGTATCTCGAAGGTGGTGCTGACTTCATCGTCGGGGACGACCAAAGCAGTTGTCCTGTACCATCACTCGTTGTCAACGGACTTATGGAACTTGTTGCTAGGCTGTGAATAGACACTGTATACATTTCTCTCTCGTGTACTTCACATTCGGTCAACATGAATGAGTAGTCACTGCGTGAGGACGGTCTGTCGGGACGTATGTCAGAGATAAACAGAGAGGACCCGAGATGACCTCGCGTTGTCTCGGGATGGATGTCCGAGGCGTCCTGGGCACCTCGGGCCGTCTGAGAGGCTGTCAATGCACCGTTTAGAGTCGTGCGCAGGATGTGCGTCTGCGTGTACGTTGTTGCTAAGTACTATAGCGAATGCAGCTTGTCTCGGGATGCCTCTGAGCACCATTCGCGCTCGCGCCGACCGTCCCGGAGCGGCCGCGCCTGTTCGATGACTTGCTTTCGCACCGCCATACTCTACCGTCAACTCTTGGCTCGTCGCAGATGTCTCTCTGGCTAGGCTTTCTTAGTAGCATAAAACAGAATTCTTCATCTCTGCCTAGTACTTCGCGCCTTTACGCCTGAACCGACTTCTATCAACATGGCCGCCACTCTTCCTTATCATTCTTCCCTGAGGCCCCGCACCTGTGTCTTGCCCGCAGCAGCCCTCGTGACCTCGCGACCTCACGTCCCATCGCCTCGACACTTGTCACCCACCCAAGAGCCTCTCAGGCTTCTTTGCCCAGATATGACTGCAGAGCAAGCAAGGCAGCACCCCACTGGAGAAACTGGTGTGGTTCCCTCGGAGCTAGTGACCATGGCATTGTACGTCGATAGCCAAGGGGTAAGTCCTGCTCGTGTTCTTGCTTCTTGATGGTAGATTCGGCACAAACCGAACCAAGCACAGGTATGAAATATTCGCTTCTTGCCTATATCGCTTGCCTGATCTTACTTACAGGACCTCTGTCGAGTGACAATGACGAGATGGCAGCGCGTCGGCGGTATATCGGTCTGTTGTGTACATAGTCGCATCTGTATCTGTATCGGATCTGTATCATACTGCAACAATATATCTCTTAACAATCTTGTTGCTGCACATCTGGAATCTGTGTGAAGTGGAGAACCACGCAGATCGTATTGCTGTCTAGGCTGTGTCTATGCTCGTTCAAGCTTGTCTCGTACCCATCAGAGGTCATCTCTGTACCAGCAGCCAGAGACAACCAGGAATAACCTCGGTTTCCTCTCGACCCCTGACGAGACCATCTCGGAACGGGTCGTCGGGACAAATCCCGACATCGTATCTGCTTGTCTCTGACCCCCCTCCCGAGAGACCCGTCTCACGCAGTGAGTCATTTCGGCGAGAGGTTTAAGTTGCGAGCCTGGGCGGGCCCCCCCGTCACTGGCGCGACAGGTCACATGTGACTGCTCGTGTCGTATCACGGGCGCGCTTTGCCCTCTTGTCCCAGCTACAGCTTGCTCCGTACCACGACCGCCTTCACTGTCTCGCATCTGTTTCGTGTCCCCATCGCTCGCATTCGGAGTACCGGTGCTACGTTTTGCGAACTTTGGCCCGCCACATGGACAAAGACGACACCATCTCTCTTTCGGAGGGCGAGGAGTCCGGAGACGAACCCTACATCGACCGCCGCGCCATCCTCGAACCACCTATCCGGAGTGTTGTCGACGCGCTTGGAGGATACGAAGGAGGCGTGTACAGCCTTGGAGATGAGTGCTATGGATGCTTGAAGGATTTGAAGAAGTACTGGCGCAAGGACGACACGGATGACGACCGCACCGTGGCGCGTATCTTCTGGGAAACACGCGTTCTCCCGAACGACCTCATCCCCATTCTGCTTGAGACTGCGGGAAAGGGTCTCGTCGAAGACAAGCGAGCTGTGGCATGCGCGGACCTGATGACCGCCATGACGTGGCCCATCGACCTGGCGGCAGAGCTGAAGGAGCTGGATGAAGAGCACGACAAGGGTGCGGATTACACGCAGCTCCTTCTCAGCCATCTCCATTACAAGGCAGCCCTCCTCCGACCTGGCGTGCTACAAGCGCTCTTTGGGGTTTTGCTGCCGTGTCTGGCGAGGGAGGAGAAGGAGAGGAAGGAACGGGACGTGCAGGTCGTGAACGTCATCTTGCATCTGGTGCGCAACCTCGCTTTCATCAAGGACCTGCCCCAGAATACACACGCGAGCGCGGACCAAGCCGAGTTCTCGACACTCCAGAGTAGGCTCGTGAAGGGCCTCTCCGAGTCGCACTTCATGGAGCTGCTCCTCACTATCGCATCCAACGCCCCAACGGACCCGCTCTTCAACCAGTGGAACGCGTTAGTGCTCGAGATCTTCTACCTGCTCTTCCGCGGTATCAAGCCGGTGTCCCTTGCCAGCGATCAAGCCAAGGTATGATTCATGTGCCATCATGAGCGCACAACCTTACCTGTTGGGTGCAGCAATCATCCAAGACGCTCGCCTCGCTGCTCGCAGCTGAGGACCAGCGCAAGCGCGAGTTCGCCCGTAAGGCGAACACACGGCACTCGCGATTCGGGACCACGATTGCAGTCACTATCAATACGAAGAAGTCCAAAGCACCGGACGGCGGCGACCATCCCGCTGCAGAGGCCGAAGCTGGCCCATCTCGGTCGTACGTGCTGCACCGACAGACTGCGTTGACCAGAGATGCCGGCACCGCACTGGACATGGCCCGTGCCAAGAAGCATAAGGCGGCGAAGAAGACCAAAGTCGACGAGCTCGGGCGGAACGACAACTTCTCGCTTGACGCGCGCGTCATCCTGCAGAACCTTGCGCGCTCGTTCATCGAGAACTGTTTCAACCGTGGGTTTGCTTGTTCCTCGCCGAGTCCGCGCACCAATACCTTTCTCTGCAGCGCTGCTATCTTCGCTGCTCAAGGATATTAAGGCGGAGCGGCCGAAGATTACGGAGAAGGACAACCTGAGATTACTTTACGTGACCAAGTGGTTCCTCGAGTTCTTCCTCTGCGAGCGCGAACGCCAAGCGGATGACGCGAAGTGGAAGTTCGGTCTCATCGCTGAGGTGACCGACCGGGCTTGGATCATCTGGGTGCTCCGCCGGATGCGCGAGGCGCAGGACGAGAAGGTATGATTGTCGTGATTCTGCATGCCTAACGCCCCTGCTGACACCACGGCAGCCCAAGGCATGGACTGAACTCCAGGCAGGCATAGAGTGCCTCACACAATTCATCATGATTGTGGACGTTATGGCGTCTACGCCTGCAAAGACATCGGACGACCCGTTCGCGCTGAAGGACGCGGAGAAGACGGACGAAGACGACGTCGCGGACGCCGCGCGCCTACTGCAGCAGCAGATCGTGTATAACGGTGAAGTGCTCGATATCTCCTTCGAGAGTATGCGGACATACAAGGAGGGCACGCAAAGTCTCGCATATCTCGACGCGAGCGTGCACCTGTCGTATGCCCTGTTACGCATGCTTGAACGCTGGAGCAAGCGCGGAGGCGGGGATAACATGTACGTTCGGAAGAAGGCGAAGCCTAAGAAGAAAGGTTTGTCTTCCATTTCCTCTTCCCGCTATTCCAGATGTCCCTGACTTCAGAAATGTCAGGGAGGAACGTCCCGGAGGGTGAGGGTGTGCCCGATGTTGAGGAGGAAGAGCCCCAACAGAAGGATGAGGACGAGGTGATCAATGAACAGATATTCACGTTCGATCAGTTCGAGCAGGTGCGTCCGCCCTAATGTGTTGTTCTACATAGCTGACACTGTCTCCTTGTCTCGCAGAGATTCGCGCATCCAGACGTGACACGGACGCTGCTAGCGTACCTTGCCCGATACAAGGAGTTCACCTTCCCAGAGCAAATGAAGCGCGTCGTCAGCCTGATGCACAGGCAAGCAGTTAGGCAGAAGGCAGAAGGGTTGTACTTTATGGTTCGTACCCATGCCTTGCGTACGCTGCGGTCAACACTGATGTTCCGTAGGTCTCGACTCTTTACCTCTTCAAGAAGATCATGGCCGAGGAAAAGACTCTCCCACGAGAGCAGCCATACAAAGACCTTGTCGCACTCATCAACTTCCTCCTACGCAAGTTCTTCAAGGCAGTGGAAGAAGATTCGTTCCTGATCGTCGAGGTACGCCCGTTAGCGCTGTTTGATCCCCCTGGCCCTGAGAGCAGTCACTCATCCTCGCCGACGTTTCCTTCCAGGCGTTCTTCCCGAAGAACCGTGGACATTGGAAGCAGTTCTCATCTATCCAGCTTGACGCGATTGGCCCTCGGCCCGAGACACACATGATCGACAATCGCTTCCCGCAGGATGTTCAAGTCAAGAAAGGCTACACTGCGAGCGAGCAGATTGGTATTGCCATGGCGGCCCTGGTGGAAAATGGGCAGATGGAGCTGATTGAGTGGACGAAGCAGGTGCGTCTGACTGTCGTGCCCTGAGGGAGAAGGAAGCTGACGGCGAGTATGCAGATACTGACCCTGTGCATCTTGCATCGTCAACGTACGATCGAGGACGTGGACGGGTCGTCGTCTAAGGCTATCGATCTCACGAACTTGGACAGCAGTGATGAGGAGGATGTGGATGCGATGTTGGGTCGACGAGGCCCGTCCGCGGAGGCACTCGCCAACATTAATGACTATCGTGAGTGTCTACGCCATCAAGGTAGATACGCAATCGCTGAATCGTTTCATAGTCATTCCATACGTCAGCGACGAGGAAGCAGACGCGGCTAACAAGAACCCTACCTTGAAGCTCCTTTTCCGGTTGGTCAACTTCAAGATCATGGACGAGGGCGAGTCTTCTGTGACATAGATGACGGCGTCCAACTACTGACAAGCCTGGTCGTATTAGATGCGGACGAACTGGAGTGGTACATCCCCTCTGTCGTCCTTCCCGCTCAGTTACAAATCAGCCTGAATGTCATCAACCAATACCTCGAGACGCCAATCGACCTGCAAGGCAAGAAAGCTGCAGACATGCTCACCAGGAAGAAGCGGCGCAGGCGCCGTAGGCGCGATCCGACACCCGACCCAGACGGCGACGACAGCTTGGAACTGCGGAAGAAGAAAGAGAAGCGTCAGAAGGAGAAGCAGCAGTACAAGTCGGCAGAGTTCATCGTGGACAGCGACGCGGAGATGGGCGACATGGAGGAGTTCCTGGCCAAGGAGCGCGCGCTGCGGCAAAAGACGTCTGCACTCGCGGCTGCGACGGGTCAAAGTGGGACGATGCGCGCAAGAGGGACGAAGAAGCGTAGGAGAAAAGGCAAGGACGACAAGGGCGGGAAGAAGCGCAGGAAACGTGGCATTGAGGATGGGGATGGTGAGGGCGGGAAGGAGTCCGATGCGGAGGACAGCGGGCCCGAGGACCTGAAGCAGAAGGCAAAGAGTGGGAGTGATTCGGATGAGAGCGATCTCGACGTGTTCGGGAGCCCCCGACACCTCTCCACCTGCGAATGAGGATCTGCCGAAGCCCAAGCCCCGCCCGCGCCCGCGACCAAAGGCGAGGGTGTCCAAGGCGTCGAGTCCCGATGTTGTGGATGCGCCGCCCTCCGCTTCGACGAGCCCCACATCCCTGTCGCGTCCGCGGTCGCCTTCGCATGGTGTCTTATCTGACGACGAGCCCCTGCCATCGTCGGAAGGGCGTATTGGGAAAAGGAAGACGGCGCGACTTGTGTTCTCGGACGATGAAGATTGAAGGCGGAGCCTCACCCTTGGCCAGGAGGCTCGTCGTTACTCAGTTGTTTGGATGTCTTCAGAGTTTGTAATGCTTGCACTTTCGACATGGTGTGCCTTTGCCGGTGTCGTCGTCGTAGGCGGGTTGAAGAGGTTGACGCCTACTACAATCCATTTGAAGTGTGGCTGTACCCACTATTGTAATACATATCTTCGGAGTTTCAAGTTATCTTTCAATGTCACTTATCGGAGCGTGTACTCTCGTTGGAATCTGAACTTTCATTTGACTTGCCTCTGCCCACCGTGACTGGCAAGGTTACATGTAAGACTCTCCAGCAGGATTGGACACCAGAGTCTATGGCATGCCCCGCACCACAAAGTCTTCGCTATCAAACCACCGATTTCCTGCCTTCTACGCGTGCTACCTCCTGAAGAGCATCAGGACGCCGCGTGCCACTGCGTAAGAGTACAGATAGTACATCCCACTGAATCTCATAACTGATAGCGGTTAACTCAGGACGTACATCGGTAGCACTCCTAGTCCTCCGAGACGCATCCGGTATGCAACAACTTGTATGCCACATGGGTTGACCAACTGCTGACGACCCATCCCAGACAACACAATGGCTTGATATCGCAGGGCGCATGGAAGACCAAGTGGAACCGCCCTTGGGTGATGCAAATGATTGTTCATGGCTTCCCGTCCAAACTCGCCGCGCTCCAGTTCGAGTGGGCCTGGCAGCATCCAAACGTGTCACGTCATCTTCGCGACAATGGTGGCCAGACCGTATTCAATCAGACTGGCAAGTTGAAGTATATGAACACCAACGTTCGGTTCGCGGCCATCCCTGGTACCGCTGACATCTAGCTGATAATAACTCGCGGCAGTGTCGCCCGGAGCATGGTTTCCTCACACCCATATAATACGTGGCCGCTGTCTGTGACGCTGTTCACCGAAGACGCAGAGAAGGCCTGGAATAACGCTGCGAAGGCCGCGGGTATGCCTCCTCTTCCTTCCAGCTTGAAGGTGACGACCGAGTTGGAAGGCGTGGATGGCAAGTCCGGCAAACCCGGTTTAGGACGCACAGAGCCGATAGACGTCACAGATGGTGAGTGGCAGTCGTTCATGTCGGCAGAAAGGGGCCATAATTTTATGCAGGTACCTTCACTTCTGAACACCTTCGCAAAGCGTCTACGGTTTTCTCGCCTGACAATGCCCTGCACTGTTCTATCTGTCAGGAACCTATTCAACACGATGTTGTGAGTTCATCATCGAAGCGTCCTAGCCTTGTCCACTAACCTTCGACAGGATCCTCTGTCCGTGGCGCTATGCCCGTCATCGCCTTGCACCGCCGTATCTCATCTTTCCTGCCTATCCCGTCACTTCCTCGACGCTCAACCTGCCTCATCCAGCGCGGACATCATACCTCGTGGTGGCGCGTGCCCGTCATGCGGTACCTACGTTCTATGGGGTGATATTGTTCGCGGGTGCTATCGACGCCGTGAGGGCGGCGTTGTCCCGGATGCGGAGCTAGAAGATGCAGACGACAGGGACGATCTTGGACAGCTCTTCGGCGCTGATTTTGTAAATGAAGACGAAGACGCGACCCCCGGGCCCACTAAACCTTCCGCACAGCCTCGTAGGAAGGCGGCGAGATCCCGCGCAGGCCCAGGCGCATCTAAGGGCGCTCAGTATTCGACAATGGCGGCCTGCGCATCTGGTGACGAGAGGGAGCACTTCGATCTCGACGCCATCAGCAGTGACTCAGACTCCGACGATGAACGCCCACAGTGGCACTCAACCACGAAAAGGAAGCCACCCTCATGGCCCGGTGCATCAAAGGCCACTTCGGCCAGAGCTCCTGTAGGTGAGGCGTCTGGGGCTGGGGCTGCGTCGGGCCTTCAATCGCACGAGCTTCGTGATCGTGGCGACGATGGTACGCAAGGTGCCTCCCACATTGAAGCTTCGAATCGTGCGGGCACGCCTGCGGTGAGACCCAAACAGATCACAGCCGCTCCCGCCGGACCAGTAAAGTTCGTTTTCACGTCAGCGCACTGCTTCTTGTTCTCATCTCAGGATCTACTGAACAACAGGAACAAGTTCCGAGCAGAATCCTCCCATAAGGCGCCTCAGCCGTCAAGGAAACCACACTCCGCCGACACGGGCCCCGTGGGTATCTGCCATGCAGATCATCCTGGCTCTGCCGGAATTGCCGGCAGAGCTTCTTGTCCACCTAACCTACGCAGGACTCCTGCCGACAACGGGGGATACCAACCGTCGGTAACCCCGCTGGAAATCGCTCGCGAAAAGACCAGATTGCGGCCGTTTCCCGACTTGCCACCGCTTTCACCGCCACATCTCCCGATGGGAGACCGAGGACAGGAGATGGGGTCAATCCATTATGAAGTGGTTGAGATATCTGATTGATGTTCCTGATGTTCTCGAGATGGCTGCGTGAGGTTCTCGCCGTCCACAGTCCACATACCACCTGCTGACATCCGTCTTGCATGCTTCTAGATGTTGATCTGCTTACCGTGCTCTTGCAATTACGCACATCGCCGCGGCTTGGATTATGAGTCAATAGGCTTTAGATCGAACATCTGTCGGAACATGAGTGGACACGTATCTTGGTGGGACGCACAGGTGTGTCTGCATGCATCACGCGCCTCGCCCACTCTTCCACCACCGCCCTCAGTGCTAATACTGTCCGTCTTCTCGTGTGATGATATCGGACTGCCTGACTACTGTTGTCACTTCTGACGGGCGCCCATCCTGAGAATGGAGAGTTTCGTCCGTGGCGGTGGTGAACCGTTTACGGCGCCCTGGGTCCTGGAGGTCCCGGTGGCGGCATCATACCACACTTAGTCAAGCGGGAACAGTGGACTCCCTGTCGGCGTGGTGGTCTCGGACGATGCAGCTCTTCTCGCCATGATTGACGCCGCGGCCGTGAAGCTTCACCACTGGTGCGCCTACGTTCTGTCTTGCCATACCTGGCCGAACGGTTCCCCAGTCTCAGATCCCCGCTGATTACAGCTCGGCTAGTAAGCGGAAGTCAGTCCCGGCGGCGGGCCTGAGGGCCATTTGCCTGACATGAATGCAGTGGGCGGGCGCACGAGACATGTCATTCTGGGCATAGATGGTATCTCCGGAGTGGTGCGAAGTCGCGAACTCTACGGCATGGGAATCACTAGGAGTTAATCATCACAAACGAGGTATCCTGTCCCTGCAGGACCCGCGCTGCCTGTCAGACTCTATAAGCATGGGCTTCTCATGACGAGCCTCTCCCTCCTCCGTGCTCAGGTGGCCTGACTCCTCCAGCTCACGAATGGTCTGCCGGACTGCTCGTCCAGCTCGTGGAAGGCGGTGTCGGTGAGTGCGCTCTCTTTGCTCACGCACGGTTCCTCATGCTCTGACTAAGCTCCATAGCCCGCCGTCACGCCCCTCGGTCGCAGTGGCGCACACTGGATACGTACAGATTCGCTCAAATCAAATGCGCTCGAGAAGATATAGTACCTCGTCGTCGGTGTCTTCGTACCCCTATCGGCAGTCGTTACTTGAGATTCGTAATGGACAGGAATACATGACTATGTTGCCGGTAGCTATAGACTCTTTCTTTTGGGCAGTCATCACGCTCATTATTTTCTTTCTTGAAGCCCATGACTACGGAGGAAGATTTATTGCAAGAAGACATGATGGAACAGCCTACCGAGTATACTTCCTACGGCCCCTTCCCGGAGCGTACGAGGCGACCAAGGTTTATCCAAGCCTTAGCAGTAAGCTCCCGCCTTGCATCCTCGGCAGCCTGTGCATTATGCTCATGTTTGTTGGCAGGACTTGCTTCGGAGGCTACGGGAGAGCTTCAGGAGGCGTCGATAACTTATGTCATGACCTACAGTATATATCACGTATCATACCCCCTGTTCCTTGCGTCCGCCCCATGCTGAAACACGCCAGTGCTGCTAACCTTGGTCCGCCGCAGTCCGGCGGGTGGAAGGCCACCAAACTCGCACGGTTCGTCGTATTTCAACGTCCTGATTCGCTGCCCATGCCTCGTTCTGTAGGACCACAGCGGCAATCTGAGCATGGCGGACGTCGGCGCAGCCTGGTGCTGTAATTCTTGACATCTGCACGCCGTCCGCTCCATGGCAGACAAAGCCCACTCCGGGCACTGTCGGAGCAGTCCACATTTCAAGGACTTGCCACGGTTGTTCACACCGCTTCAATGTCGTGGTTTGGTACTGCCCCCAGCGAATGTTACTCGAGGCGCAACGACCAGCGTTCATCGTGTATTGTCACAAGGAAGTGTACAGGTACGAGGTTGGATACTAGCAAACCGAGTCGACAGCAGTCAAGAGCAAATGAAATAAAGGAAAATCGCAAATGTCCAGGCACTTCGTGCCTCAAGATACAATATCGGCATAAACACACCCCACTCGCTCGGCCTCAGTCATCAGAACCCACAGGCTCGTTCTCGCTCGCCGGACGGCTCCTGCGGCGCATATACTCACTCTGCCTCGCCCGCTTCTTGATCATCGCACTGCGCATGACCTCCGAGCCCCCGCTCGCCCTCCCCGACTTGACGCCCCCGAACGAGCGGCGCGCCCCGACACTCGACCGCGTGCGCCCGCCGCCCGGCGACAGCGACGAGCCCTGTGCAGCAGCAGCCCGCTGCGCCCCGAGCTTCGCAATGACGCGGGAGCGCGAGACGCGCGGCTTGCGCACGACGAGCTGCTTTGGTTTCGGGGGGATCACGGCCGGGCGGGGGATCTTCGAGGGGGAGCTGGCTGCGTCCGTGGTGCCCATGATCGACGACGCCGCGGCGGTGAGCGAGGGGTGATGCACGGGCGTCGCGGCAGAGGAGGATTGGGCCGGGCTCGAGAAGTTCGTCAGCGGCTGGCTGAAGATCCTCGTGGGACGCGGCGACAGCGGGCTCGTGGCCGCCGCGATGGTGGCTTTCGAGGAAGACGCCGCCTGGGTGATGCTCGCGCGTTTGGGCTTCTGCGCCTCTGCGACGGCGGGGAGGCCAGAGGTGCGTCCGGAGGCAGATGGGCGGGCTGCGGCGTTCGTTTTGGCGAGGGAGCTTGCAGTGGGCGCGTAGAGGGAGGAGGGGCGTTTGCGCAGCGTGGGCAGGCTGCTTTCGAGAGACTTGCCTTCGCCTTTGGAGCTGCTCGTCGATGCGAGAGTGTTGGTGCTTGCGAAGCTTCGCCGCGTACCGATGGAAGAGACGGCCGTGGAGGTGCCTGCACTGCTTGTCCTTGTTCCCATGGACGACACGGTGCTGGTCCGACCAGTCTGACGAGAAGCAGCCGTGCCAGTAGTGGTGCTGGTGCTGCTCACCCGGGAGCGTGCAGTGCCCGTAGCATTGCTCGGGCGAGACGCTGTAGACTTAACAGTGCCAGAGGAAGCAGAGGGAGCGGTGAAGGGTGGGATGGGCGACCGCGCACGCGAGCTGGTCGACTTCGTAGACGTGACCGTCCCAGCAGCCTTCGCACCGCTCGTCGAAGTCGATGCCTTGGGTGGCGGCTTGAGCAGCTTGTTGGTGGGACCAGAAGCCTTCCGCGTGTTGGTCGCAGCCGCAGCATCAGCCTTCGCCTTCTCGCTCTTCTTGTCCACAGAACCGTTCGTGGCGGGAGCTGGGGGCTGTGTCGAGGCTTTCGGAACAGGGATGCTGGACGGAGGGGCGTTCGTCCCGGCAGGCTTGGTCTTGCTACCCCCACCCATGTTCCATACATTGCGTACGAGAGACTTGGCCGCTCCGAGGAACCCGAAGCGCGACGCCTTGCCCTTGGCTGCGTATACAGGTCAGTACACCTCACGTGGATGAACAACGTACGGCAGACTTACCTGGGGGTGCACCCATACTAGGCCTTCCGCGACTGCTCCGCCGCCTCGCCTTCGCAGCGTTGAGCTCACGCTTCGCCGCCTCATGCTCCTTCTGTTTCTTCTCTTCCTGCGCTGGCGGCAGCGGAGGCGCAATAGACACCCTCTGTCCCCTATGCACATCCCATCCCTCCGTAATCCTGATGCGCTTACTCGACCTCCTCGCACCAGCATCATCCTCATCCTCATCCTCACGCTCATCCCTGCCCGCACCCCCACCCTCCTCACCCTCTTCATCCTCGTCGTCGTCGTCGCCACCAAAACCCCCAGGGACAGCCATCTTCTTGCGTGTCCCCGCACTGATGACCCGCGCGCCCTGTGCGCTGCTGCGCCTCTTCTGGCCCGCGACAGGCCGCGAGCCATGCCCCAGCGCGTCCGACTTGCGCTTGTTCGGCCGCCGCGCGGCGTAGTGGTGCGTGATCGAGTCCATCTTGCTGAACTCGGCATCGTGCACCTTCGCGAAGCGGTCTTTCGTCTGCGTCTGCGTCTGCGCGTGTGCCCCAAGGTTGAGCCCGCTGAAGATGGACTCGGTCCCAGTCCCGGTCCCAGTCTGCAAGGAAGACGAGGGCTTGGGTGCGCCCTCGCCCTTTTGCGCGTTCGCCTCCGCGAGGCGCCGGTGCATCTCCTCGAGGATGGACTTGGCGACGCCGTCGAACGCGGCGTTGGACACGCCCGCCGCGGTGTTGTTGTCGCTGTCCTTTCCATCCTTATCTTTCGACGCGGCCGCGGGAGTCCCGCGGCGCGGCAGCGGTGAGCCGAAGAGGAACGGAGTGCTGCGGGGGAGGGTTGAGCGAGAGGCGGACGCAGCTGGGGTGGCAGCGGCGCCGCTAGGTGCAGGTGCAGGGGCGGCTCTTGGTTTCGCGGGCGAGAACATATCGGGCTCGTCTATGGGGCCCGGGGTGCTCGTAGTTGTAGTCTTGGCTGTGGACGTCGACGTCGCCACGGCCTTGCCCTTGAGGGAGGTCTTCGCTGGAGTGGTGGTAGGCATACCGATACCACCGGGCATGTACTCGTCATCGTCGTCTTCCTTGCGGGAGCTAGGCTTGAGATCTTCAAGCGGGAGTCTAGGGTACAGACTTCCGGTTTCCCCTCCAGAGGCAGCGTACGGAGAAGCGGGCCACATCGACAGTGTCCGCACCGTACCGGGGGTACCGACAGTGATGTCAAAGTCAGTCTGGACGATCGGGAGACGCGGCGGGCTCATATACGCAGCGTCGCCACTCGTCTTCGGGGCCGCGGGATGCGACACCAGGCGGATGGTGCTCTTCACCGCCGATCCAAACAGTATGCTCGTGCGCGGGGCGGGTCTAGGTGACTTTGGCACCCCCACACCATCGTCGTCGTCATCCTCGCCATCATTGACATCTTCGAGGATGCTCGCGTCGGGAGTGGCGAACTTGAAGTGGTCGGTTTCGGGCAGCGAGTCGGAGGGCGGGATCTGCGCGTAGGGAGTCGCGTGCTCGGCAAGCGAGTCGCGCGCCCTGCTGCTGCCGCTGAAGAGCTTGCCGGGGGAGAAGGAGGGCATCTTGCTGCCCTCTGCGTCGAAGTCGAAGTCTGAGCGGTGGTGGCTGGACTTGGAGGTGGCGCGCTTGATCCCGAGCGAGGTTGCGAGCGCTCGGATGGAGGACGTAACAGAAGCTGGCACAAAGCATGTTAGTATTGGACTTTAGCAGAAGACAAAGCACTTGCGGGATAAGCGCAGTTCAATGGCAAGACTTGAGCAGGATCAAAGGAAAAGGAAAAGGAATTGTATTGAAGAGCAACAACAGACGTCCAACGAGACACTGCTCTACTTCTCTCGCGAGCTACCATCTGGCGCTTCAAGTTGACGCCCATGGGTAGACCATAGAACCGACACAGGAAGACGGAAATGAAGTAGAATCTGAACGTGCGAACACAACATACGCCCTATATCGCAAGAGCTCAAGCACTCACCCTTCGACGAATGCGTCCCAAACTCGCCGCCAGACACCGTCCGGAGACTGCCCTTGGACGACGCGGTGCCCATCGTCTCGTCCACCTCGGCAATGTCCTCCATGACGACCTCCCACTGCTCGCTCGGGCGCGGGATCGAGAAGCGGCTCGTGAGCACGACGTCCTGCATCTCCTGCATCTCGCAGTCGTCGCTCTCCATCTCGTTGCCGTCCCTGTCCCTGTACAAGTTCGAGTTGGAGTTAGAGTTACCAGCGTTCATGTTCATGGATACGTCCCCGTCGGTGTTGTCGCTTTCCGATGGTGCGAGCACGGGCGCGGGATGCACAGGCATGCCTCCAGGGATCCCGTCCACGTCCACGTCCATGCTTGCGTGATCATCATCCTCCTGGTCTGCGAGTGGGTCTTCCTCCTCATCTGCAGCGGCCTCTTCAGGCGGGAGCTCTGCCGCGCGCTGCTTCAGCCTCTCAATAAGTTCCGAGTTCTTGCCGTTCGCCTTAATGGAGTGGATCTTGCATAGCTTGACGAGCTGATCGCGCTTGAGCGAGTGCAGAGCGGGCGAGTTGAACAGTATCTGCGTCGTCGTCGTCGTCGTCGTCGCCATTATCTGGGCATCGGTAGTGTTTTGTGCTATATAGTCTTCGTGTTGTGCGCGAGTGTAGGAGCGGGTGTGAACGTCGGGATGGCGGGAAAGGCGGGGAGGCGGGGGATATGGTTCGGGTTCAACAACGGAGCGCCCGATGCGTTCAAACGTAACCACGATCACCTGACTTTGTGCTTGGACGCGTCGCGCGTAACGTTCTCACGGTCTACGGCACGGGCGCTCCAATTATCCGTCTTTCTCGGGATATCTGTCCCCCCGCTTGACTTCAACCAGATATCCAGACCTGTAGGATACATCCATGCTCGTTGGATATTGGCGGATAGACGTGTAGATACGGATACGATGTCGCTAGTATAAATGAGCAGAAATACAGATATCTGGCTATCCCATGCAGGTCGAGACTCGTCAGCGCCTAAATAGCACTGTATACCAAAAAGGGTAACAGGCCCGTGTGTTTATTAGTATTGTCCGCCGCAAGGCCTTTGCTCTTCCACCCTCCACCACTTTCTCCTCGCCTCCCAACCACCACGGACCCGACCGCCTACGTCCTCCAAGCGACAACGACCACGACAAAGAGCAAGTAACAACCATCGCATCGCCCTCACCCTCGACGCGACGGATCGTCCCCCGGCTCTCGCAACCACTGCTCCAAGCCACTCCTCGCCTTTGTCCCCCGACGTCGAGGCCAACCACCGAACCTCTACCCCTTCAAACCTCGGGGCTCAAAGGAAACAGATGCAGGCAAGGAATGGGTAACACCCGACGAGCGGTACGCTTCGAATCTTTGGCTGCGAAAGGACTGTGCGCACCTCGCTCGGGTCCCTCACCACTCTAGTCCGGGAGGCACCACTCGTTACGCCCCAGCCGGCACGCCCATCGCTCCAGTCAGCGGGCGAACGGTCGGCAGCGACGCATAAATGCAGGAGAGCAGCGAGGCCCTAACCACCGTCGGCGTCGTCAGCCTCTTCGGGGCTAGGATCGGCGTGGTCAGCCACCGCCAGAGCACAACCACGAGTCTCGTACAACCAGGGAGGTCGGCTGGGTCAGTATCAGGGGTATATTGGAGCCAACCACCGGCGTTGCGGCGGTCATCGCAAGCCACCATCGCACAAACCACCAAGGGAGGAGGGACCTTAGCGGCTATGCGGCTTATGTCAGCCACGACCACCCACTTCGAAGTCGACCTGACACTCACTCACCACCTATCAGCATATGCATAGCATAGGTCAATTCGCACAAGCACACGCCAGATGTGAGGCCTGTCCGCCTACTCGAGCGGCCCTCGGGGTTGGC
This sequence comes from Lentinus tigrinus ALCF2SS1-7, assembly GCF_003813185.1. NCBI lineage: Eukaryota > Fungi > Basidiomycota > Agaricomycetes > Polyporales > Polyporaceae > Lentinus > Lentinus tigrinus. Next base: position 652,368 of record NW_027137918.1, read on the forward strand.
GCCGTCGGTTCCAAGATCGACACCACCACTGTATCCGGTAACCAGGATGTCCGGATGGCTGGATCGCTGCAGGGAACCGGTGAGCACTATGTCCACGTCTGTTGCTGACCAACTGCAAGACAGGGCAGGCTGGTCAGTCGCCTCACGCTATGGGAGCAGACATCCGAGTCTCGACATCGCGTATCCCGAAGCTCGAGGTGCTGCTTCAAGATAACCAGGTACTGAAGGACGATGACGAGCAAGAGCGCAAACCATTTATGAACTGGACGACCCTATATCAAGTGACGCAATATGCGATGTCAGCCACGGCCTCAACACGAACACGAACATGGAACATGGAACATGTCGCTCACCACAGGTTGATGACAGACCGACCTTGACAATTCGCATAAACTGGGCTCGCTGACAGTGACATTGATAAGATCCCGGATGCCCATACCATGTCCACCTGCGAGCACGATCGCGCCCGTCGACGTCCGGCACCAGGTCACTAGTACTGGTCAGAGTCTGCAGAAGTTACTGCTCGTGCAGCGCCGGGTCATGACGACGTCCCAGTGAGCGCATACATCCACGATCGCTCGCGCTGACCTCGCCTTGCACAACGCAGTTCGGACAACCCGCTCTGGTGTAGGGGACGCAAACGTCAAAGCAAGCAATCTGGGCACAACGCGCGGCAGAGGGAATGCTCAATGGAAAGACCGTAACCCGGTTCACCAGCATCAATGCATGGTCGGTCACCGGGATCCCCCGACTTTGCTCCAAGTCTCAACATGCTTTGGAACGGGGGTGCGCCTGGACCAACCAAGGCGAGCGGGAGAGCGGGCATGCAGCGAGGACCAGCCTGAGGCACACTCATTTCAGTCCATTCTGGCGCTCAATGCCGTCAAGCACTGCGTTCTATGAACAAGACTCAAGGAGGCAACACAAGCACAGGACGTCAATAGAGCGTATTTGCAACGAGTTGTAACTCGGGTTTGTAACCGGCGTCATAGCAGTTGATTGGTCCAGCGCGGGCGAATCGCCCAAACTTTCGCGGTTATAACTCGTTGCAAATACGCTCTAATAACCTATGTGCTCTTTCAACTTCAACTTCAACTTGGCACGAGCGCCTCAACATCGGTACTCCAGGCGCCTACAAGTGTCAAGATCCGGCATACATTGAAAGCAACTCGAACAAGCAGACTCAACCGGCACAACAAAACTAATCTGATGCATATCAGACGCAGCCTTTTGGGGATGACGAAAACGAAGCTCAGCTCAAGGTTCATAGAATGGACCTTGGATCGACATGGGCGTGTAAAAGACACATAGACCGCGAAGGAAGATAACGCGAAGGACAACTGGTTGGGCCGTCAACAACAAAACGCATTATAGTGCATGGCTTTCAAGGCACCGCGAAGATTCTGGAGTGATGGAGGCCCCACAACCAAGGAACGAATAAACTTTGGACTCCGGGCCACCAAAGGGCGTCTATTCCGGCAAGCGTATGCGAGACAAGGACAAGGACCCAAGTACGGGAGGACAGGCACTGGCGTGGTCTGGACATTGGAAACAATCTCGACTGCCACGCGCATCGAGCCCAAGATCAGGATCAGCAAAAGACAAAAAGGATGTGGCCAAAAAAAAGGCCGGCAAACGAAACCGAAACCGAATCTGGGGATCGACGATGGGGAGACAAGACTTTTGGACGATGGGTGGCGCGATGCAGATGTGTAACGCAACTTTGGGGAGGGACCCATGGGGCCAAACGGCTTCTTGCTGTTAACCTCGCGCTTCTCGAAGGCTCCAAGGATGAAAGCTCGGGAAGAACGACGACGATGTGGGCTACCTGTCAGCCGCTGGTCCCAAGGAGAATAGAGGCTGGCCGTAGGCATGCAATATGAACTTTTCCTGTTCAAGCGAGAGCCTCTCAAATGCAAAGAAGGGGCTTGCGGGAAGAGGGAAAGCAGCTTAAAGGCATTGGAGGGACATTCAGGAAAATGTACCACGAAGGGCAACAAGGAATGACATGACGAAGAATCAGTACCAACTCACTGCAAGATACCACCTGAGGTATGTCCCGACCTGCAGGCAAGATCGGGCTGACGTCCTCGATCATACGACAGGTGCAGTCTTGCCGCTTTGATAGGGGAAAACAATATTAGCCATACGGAGGGCGTATCGCCAACATGGCGAGTGGGTGGCCCGCGCATGCAGGCGCAGCGATACATGTCTCATACGAGGCTTTCACACTCCGCGACTGCCCCAAGGCAAGCATTGCTTCCTTTCGATAGGCGTAGATGCGCGAATGGAAAGTCAAAGCGGCGACGTACCTGTGCCAAGGTTCCGCAAATGTGCAAGCCCACGATTGTGCCCTACACCCATCTACCCCAAAGCGTACCTATCGACCTGGATTCCGCAAGACGGCAGTCGGGAGGGCTGTTCTGACGCGATCGGGTCGGACGGCGGGTCTTTGTCTTGTTCGTGCCACCGTCGATGGGGGCAAGAGAGGATAAAGCGCAGTCGAGACGAGCGAGGCGGGAGTCAGGATGACATAGGAAGCGCTGGCAATTGTTTTTGCGCTTTTGCTCGCATGGGTCGCGTGTGTCAGCGGGGAGAACAAGTCCAAGCGAAAACAAAACGACGCTTTGGTGGATTGCAAGCACGAGGGAGGGGGGAGTGCGCCTACGGAAGAGGGAGAGTTGCCTTTGGGGGCAGGTCTGCCAAAGGCACGCCCACGGTGCCAAACAACGGCCCACACAGGGAAGGCCCATCCAAGGCAATTCTGCACTGGCGCCCTGGCTCTCCTCTGTTGGACTCGCCCTCGTATAAAGCCTCGGGGCCATGCCGTGCTGCCCTCCCCATCATCCTCGCCATCTCGCATCCCGAGCCCTGTCCTCGTCCGAGCACCTCCATCTCCATGTCCACCATGATCCAGCCTCTTGGAAAGCGCTTCCTCATGCGCAAGAGCTCCAACGCCGAGAATCTCCCGCCTGCCGCCGCCGCAGCCTACCACAAGAAGGCAGACGCCCTCGTCTCTGCCCGCGAGGCCTCCCGCAGGCGCCGTGCTCGTGTCGTTAGCGGCTCGCTCCCTCTCAAGGCCAAGAAGCTCCTTCTGAACGCGCAGCGACGCGTCAGCAAGGCCCAGCACGCGGCCCAGCACCCCAAGATTGCCCCTGAGCCCGTCGAGCAGACTGCTGCTGCTCAGCCTGTTCCCCAATCTGCTGCACCTGCGCCTGCGCCTGCACCCGCACCCGCACCCGCACCCGCCTTCCGTCACTTCCCTCGTGCCCTCGGCCGCCCGCCGAAGGAGATCTGGCCGGTCCCCTTCCGTCGCGAGAACATCGACGCGTGCGACCCGTCTCTCTTCGAGACCCCGATGGAATACATCATGCAAGGCTTGGAGGTTACTGGCGAATCGTACGTACCATCCTATTTTCCTATCCTGGCGTCGTACTGACTCGTCCTGGTAGGATGTGGAACCTTGTGAAGAACACTGAGATTGACTCCTCGTCTATGGGCCACCAGAACGGTCTCCCCGACGAGATTAACGTCATCATCGCCGACCATACTCGCATGCAGGCCAAGACTCTCCTCCCCACGTCCAACCCCACGCACGTCCTCGCCATCTGGGACCTCCCCGTGGCGCACCCCGTCTACAAGAACGGCGCCGGGAACATCAACCCCGCCACCGGCCGGCGCAAGATCTCCCTCATGCCCGCGCACAACCTCGTCCTCGCCGCGCACTGCGCAAAGTGGTTCCCGCTCCCCAAGTCCACCAACATCCGCGAGACCCCGGTGACGAACGCGAGCGGCGTCCCGGGCACCATGCTCAACCTGCCCGTCGTCCCGCTCGCGGTCCCGCACCCGCCGTCGTTCATGTACCTCCTCCAGACGATGTACACCCACAAGGCGTCGTGGCTCCTCGACCAGCTCGTCCCCGTCCCGAAGCCGACCGTCGTCTTCCCGACCCCGGAGAACCCGAACCCCCGCAACCCGCACTACATCATCGAGACGGGCCGCCGCGTCGCGCAGCGCTACACCCCGCGTGCGATTATGGACATGATCGGCACCGTCATCGGCCTGTGGCAGAACGCCATCTACCTCGGGGTCAGCGACCGCCGCCTCTGGATCGGCATCGACTGGAGCTACGACATGCTCCTCACGGGTCTCGCGATGTCGCTCGGGCACCCCGAGCTGGTCCCTCGCCCCGCGCCGCAGGTCCAGTGGCCCGTCCCCGCGACAAAGGCTTGAGCTTGTGGGCTCGCAGGTTCTGGTTTCGGTGATTGACTCTGGTCTCCTTTTTCGTTCGTGTTTCGGTGCGGACGCGGGCGTGCGGTTTCTTTTTCGTTCATATTGATTTCTCGACTACTTTGGCTACCATTAACATCACACAGCATATATGCTACACTTTCCATCTTCCACGAACTCTCGAAATCATGCACATACTCATCCGACACCATATGCCCCTATGCGCCTCTCGTTATCATCATTATCATCGCTGTATGCCCCTGTCCATCCTCCTCCATCCTCCATCTTCCGTTATCATTCATCCGCCACCGCCCGTCTCCGCACCATATCTTTATTCCGTTCTCGCTGTTCATCTTTGTCACTGTTAAGCATACTCACTCTGGGGGTCGTTAGTAGAAGCAGAAGAACAATCGAAGTAGTATAGTCTAGTATACTGTAGTAAGTACCTCTGCGCACAATGTAGTATCTCGAATGCACCGGGTCTCTCTGTTCATTGCAATTGCTATGGGTGTGCGCACGCGGAGTTGAGCGGTATCGGAGGGTAAGGGGTGCATAGTTCGAGCGCTGCGTGCCCGGAAACCGGGTGATCCAGGTAGTGAATGCAAACAATTTCACCACGTTACCAGGGACTTATCCCGCCGAGAAAGAGAGCGGCTCGGCGTCGATTTACCGGCCCTACACCTTTCACGTGATTCCTCCCACGCTCTGACTCCGCAATTCCGAATTTTCTCCCCCACCTTCCCCCCTGCTCGCGCACTCTTGCTCAAGCCTGGCTCTCGCTGTCTGGTCTCTGTCCGGTCTGGTTGTAGGTGCAACCCGCTCGGCCTGTCTGGATTTGCTTTCTTGCCTGCTCACTGTTCGCCCGTTCTTCTGAGTCTGCGCTACCCTAGGCTTGTCTCGTATGCTTGGATCGCACGGCTGTCTATATGCAAGCTCAATGTCAGGAAGAAGAGTGTGGCAGATACATCTCATGAAGGCAGCTGGGGTTAGAGGTGAGGTGAGTTGTACTCCGCACGTGTTTCCATCCTAAGTTAACACCCCTTGTCGCTCACTCCCAGCTTCTTGTTATAGGCTCACTTCGTGAATGTGCCTCCAGTGCAACCTCCGGGATCTTCCTGAAGCACACTCCCTTGTCCTGCCCGCCCGTTCACTCTGCTCTCTGCCTGACTCCTCTTCCACCCATGCGGCCGTTTCTCCCTCGTTCTACGCATCCGTCTGCTCATCAGGTATGCCTCCGTTTCCTACCTGTGTTCATCTTGCTTGCAGTACTCGTCCGCCATAGGGTTCCTATGTCCCCATATGTCAGTTTTGTCATAGCATCTATGTATCGTAAAGTAATCGCCAATATATTTGTCTTAACTTGTATTGGAATAACTGGTAAATGTATCAGCAGGGTATTCGACGACTATCCAGTGAGTAACCATCTGTTTCGTGTTGCGCGAAACCTAGTGATGCCCAGCAAAATCTGGTTGAAAACTTCCCCAAATTGCACCCAGCGGGTGAAACTCGCCGTGTTCAGCTGCAATTAGTTCAGCTACTGATCGTATTGGTTGAGCTATTCAATCGTATCAGTTCAGCTACTTATCTCAGCTGCTGATAGTACCAGCAACAAACCGTTGTAACGCAAGTAAACAGCTGCACTGCAAAGAACGTATCGTTTCCGGCACTCAAAACTCGAAATGAACCAGCTTCCTACTCCTCTTCCAAGTGAGTAGCGATAGTCATTATGTCGTAGATAGAGGCTCCCGATGCTGACTCAGAAAAATATGCGAAAGCCAGGCTATCAGCATTGGCTTATTTCCCGCAGTCAGAAAAGTTAACATTTGGACTAAATATTTCCAAGGTATTTCCCGAAGCAGGAAATGGTCATATCTTCGCAGTGCAGGGTAAGCGCTCTCAGCCACAGCGGAACTCAACCGGTTAGGAGGTACTTGCGATCCTACTAAGCGCAGTGCTGTTGCTTTCTTGCCCTTCACTAACCGACCACACGAGCTCAGTACCACCTGTAAGCATGTTCCTGACTGAGGGCCACGCTGAGCAAGGCTGACAAGACTGCCCCTTCACCCAGCCGAAATTCCCACGCGCGCACTTCACATATTTTCAACCAGCCCTGTCCCCGCGATGCCGAACCTGCTGTTATCCCTCCAGAATATCTTACGGCGACATAACATGGACGACCGCCCACACCTCAGCGCTCTTATGCGCAAACCTGCGAATCACGCTTGTCCGGTCGACGAGTTCCGCACTCACTACGAATTAACGCTACTGTGGGCCTACTTCAAGGCTTCCTATCCCAACCCTCCACTCCTCTCTCTGTGCCGGATCGCTACCATCAAGTTGGTAAAAAAGAAGAACTCATCCGAGCATGAGTATACCCTGTCGTACCTCACTCGCGACGGACGCTCTTGGGAGGCGAGCTCATCAAGGGTCGGCATCTTGCGGTGCGAGCGCACCGTCTCCGTACACGACAACACCACCACCGCCCATACCCTCGGCTTGCTGAGGTCTAGTTCGAACGGTCATCATATCAAGGCATTAGATCAAGTCGTGATACTCGACCCAGACGCATCCGCGGGCAAGGACGACGACGTGGTCTACACTCATCACTTCGACCCCAGCACTGCGCCGTCCGTGTCTATGCTCATCGCTGCCGCTACTGTTCTCAACGAAGACTCACCGAACTACCTCCTTCTCAATCGACAATGTTACTGGTTTGCTGGGTTGTGCTTTCGCCTCCTTGTTGGACGACCTGCCGACGATCTCCAGGCAAACCCGAAGATGCGAGACCAAATGGTCGTGGCCGCCGACGGTCTCAAGAAGGTACCTTGCGCGGGAACATTCAAACACGTCTTCAAGCTCGTCACTGGTGAGGAGATTGAGCAGCACTGCGCTCGTCTCGATGATGCCTTCAAGGAGAAGATCCTCGACATCGACGCGGTGCTGGCGCCTATCAAGGAGGATTGGGAACAGAGGGGGAGGATGGTGCTGGAACTGAGGGAACTGAGGGAACGTGCCACCGGAGGCTCGTCCGGCGCAGCCGTAGGCAGCGGCATCTGGTGTGTACTCTCAGTTCTGCAGTGCCGAGCGGTCTCGACTCTTGATGTGACCGTCGTTGATGGCCGCTACAGATCTTGAAGTCAAGTAATCCTCGAATGGCTAGCATCTTGTTCAGTCGATGCCAACGGGCTATGTATCTGCAGTGAGTCTCCCGCTGCCTATCCGCTCAGCCCCTTGGTTGCATGGTCATGATACATCCTCATCGTATTTCTCCATTGGTCGTAGCCTCGTCCTCCGGCAAAATCTCAAGTCATCTTCTCTCACCGTCACTCGTTTCTCTCGGAGCCGCTGCCGCCTGGTTTTCCTCTTCTCTCGTCCTCGCATATTCCCACCACGTCCCAGGCTTCCAAGTTCCCCATGTACATTTTATTCGCTCGTCTCACCAAGTTGTAGCTTTGAGCTTTTCCGTTGTAACATCAATATTCCACAGAGCCCCAACTTCCCCGTTGTAGCAATATTAATTCCCAGCTTGCGAATCCCAGAGTGTTTCGTAGCAGACAGGACAGTTACCAATGACCATCATCAACTTGAAGGAGGTGCTAAGCTTGAAGGAAGAACTTGAAGGTGCGCAAAAGGGATGTTATCAGAGTGTTCGGCGACCCTGGCAGCCAACAAGCTCATGGCACTGGCAGCCGCTGTGACAGTCGGCAGAAGTCTCTTCCCGCCACACACAGCACCCTTACTGATCTCTAGCCAGTGATGTTGGTCGACGTACCCTGCGAATGGGCTGGGAGCATGCCCTTGTCTTGCAACCGTCCCCTCGAGGATTCATGCATCATGTGCCGGCCCCCAATATTAATGTCCGGCTTGACCGGAATGATATAATTGTAGCCACCGGGCTGTTTACTTATCCGGGCACCGGTCAACTTATACTTTCCGGACCGTTGTCCTTTCTTTTCGGGACTGTTTACTTACCGACTTGCGATGACCAACTTTGAAGCTCGCCTCCGAGTCGCTGCAGGTTGCCTTGCGTCCCACATATACATATCGCCAAGCTCGCTACTAGTAGAAGAGTCGTCAACGTTTTATGCTTCTTCAAAGACTCAAGCTGGGAACCTCGGACATTACAAGAAGCCGAAGAAAATCTGCCTCTGCTCAAAGAGACAGCCTACTAGTAGAATTCGAAACGACCTACCGCGGCTGCGGAGGTTTTTGCACAACACAATGCCACGTACGGTGTCACGGTGGCATAGTTCAAGTTGAGTTGAGTTCAGATCCAGAAGCCACACGTGTGAGCTTCGGATTTATGAGCGCGAGCTAACGCCACCCCACGCAGACACCACGTTTTGCTGAAACGCGTTCCCGCTGGGCAGGCCTGACGACGCCCTCGACTACTTGCAGCGTCCTGTTCGTCGTCAAGGCCGGCAGGGAAATTGCGCGGTCCCGACTCTCAAGATGGTTATATTGTTCACTGAACTCAGCGTCATTAGACTGGTGCGTCACTGCGACCCTCGCTGTCCGGACTCTGCGGCCGACCTCGTGCGGTGTTTTGCAGATGAGCGGATGAAGGGAGGGACTTGTCTTGAATGCCCGAGTTGAGTTGACTTGCTTGCGAGCTGCGAAGGTATGCTCAGATAAGCGGAAGCAGGATCATTCGTAGGCAGGTTCCTGGATCAGCCGCGCTGAACGCAGAAGACAAGAAGGCCGGTGAGCGCATAGTCAGTCATTCAGACCCACGGGCGGGAACCAGTGGCGAGATGGTGCTTGAGATGGCGAGTAGAGCCGATCAGCCTCGTGTCGTTACGGGTATGGACATGGGGAACCGGGGTGATGGCAGCGATGGGAAGGGTCGAGGTCGATACTTTGTCCGCTTGGGAGAATCATATCTCGGTGTTGACGTCCGTCCACGAAGTGCGGCGAATTCGCACTGGGGCGCGCACTGCGATGTGTCGTGTCTGCTGAAGACTCCCGGGCCGTGCGCTCTCTTTCTCTCCCTCATACGCTCACCTTCCTTCCCTTCGTTCAAGTTCCATCTGTACTGTACTATACTTCAACTTGCAGCCAACCGGTACCGGCGGCCTAATCATACAGTGAGTGATCCTTCACGCACTTGAAGGTCGCAGTGACGTCTCATCTGAGACGCGTCGCGTGACGTATAGCGCGTTTCTACTACGTGTCCTCGCGTTGTGCAATACATGGACGGTCATTCCCTTCGAATCTCCCCTCAGTGGACACCGCGGCCCCTCCAGCCATCGCCGTGGAACACGCCTCAAATCTCTCCTGTCTCAGCCACACCGCCAGATCTGCACCCCGATCATGCGCCACCTATACCCCCTCTGTACCTCTCGACAGTTGCGAGACCTACCCAGGAACCTAACGAGTACGCGTCTCTGCCCCGCCGTATGCCACAGCGAGACTGATTGCCTTGAATAGCATAATTCACGACTTCTACAATGTGGCTCCAGTGTCTTTCCGGCTAGACGCACATGGCACCGTCCCGCAAACCGTAGACATGCCACTCCTACACCGCTCGAGCAGCCGACCAACACATGCACTTGCTGTCCTCAGCAGCCTTGGCCAGCCGCCACCCGTCAACACGGCTCACGGACTATCAGTCCATTCCGAACACTCGTCGTCTGTGCATCCCCCTCCCAGCCCTTCATCCCCGTCCTCCCCATACACCCCCGTCCATGCGGACCCATACCTACTGCCAATCGACGCCACGCTATTCTCCACTCAGTTCGGCCATGACGTTGCGCGTTCCCTGGCCTCTGTCCTCCCGATGAAGCCCACCTCCGCTCTCGTGCGCCGGGACCGTCTGACGGGCACGCAGCTAGTCACCCTCCCCCTCATCCCGCTGTACGTCCCCCACCCTCCGAGCATCCCCCACCTCCTCCTCTTCGGCCAACGTCTCCCGATCTCCCGATCAGATCGACCTGCGAAAGAGAAAGAGACACCGAACTACTCCCGACCCACTATTTCCACCACCACCACCACCACCGCCCGCCCGCTTCCTTCTTCTCCTTCTTTTCCTCCTCCTCTTCCTCCCCTGAGTCCGAGCACGCTGGCGACGTACCTCCTGCCCATCTCCGCAATCGAAGAGTTCCCCTCCGCACCCGCGATGGCCGAGATCATGGCGCGCCAGTGCAGCGAGGAAGAGCTGCGCGACCGCGTCGTCTTCAACCAGGGCCTCTGGCGCAACGTCCTGCTGCTCGCGCCCACGGACCCCACGCTCGTCGACCTCGCACGCGTCGCGTGGAACGTTACTGCGGAGGCGCGGAGGCTGCGCCGCGCGGCGTCCCTGTCGAGGCGGTCTGAGGCGAAGAGCCCGCGGTTTCGCGAGGTGGAGCTTCCAGTGCTGAATGTGCAGTATGCGGATGCAGCGGGGTTGACGTTGAGGGAGGAAACGATCCAGCTTGCGCCTGTGCCCATGAGCAGGAGGCCGAGCCGCCGCCGGAGCCGCAAGAATCTGAAGAGCTAGGGGCCCGTCGGTCGCAGCGACCGTCTGTGGACCGTGGCTGACCTTGGCTGCCCAAAACACCGCGCTGCGGACGCCATCACCGGTGAGCCGCACTTCCGATTCGCCTCAATCAACCAACCGTTGTTCTTGTCTCCACATCTACATGTGTTTGCGGTACAGACCACGGACTTACTTACTTCTTAGCATATGGACTCCTCCCAACCCCTGCGCTATTACGTCTTCCTTGCTAATACTTCTGTCATCGACCAGTCACCACATCTTGCGCATATACACATACCTACTGTAGCCCGACTAGTATTGACCCCTCGCACTCTCTACATGCCCTCCTAAGCCATCACACATGGACCCTCGGACAGTATCCATACATACATACAGTCTCCCGCTCGCTCGCTTGCTCATGTTACCCTATACCTCATTCTAGATACCCTCTCAGATCTGAGTCCTTAATCATCATCCCGACCTCAATGGACATGCCCATGCTTACTCCATACGGCTCGAGTGTGTCGTTCAACAGGACCGCCGACGTCGAGTGCAGCGGCGAACACTGATATGTCCGTGGGCACTGGTCACTGGGTGTGCCACAAGTTCAACTTCGCTGAACAGCTCCCGCGAAGATGTGTCCTCCATGACATTCAATCATCAATGTGACGACGTGATATCGGTACCCCTAGCGTGGCTCGCGTAGGTACGTTGTGAGCTTCTTTCGCTTGCGGCACTACTCCGGTGATTTTCTGTCGCATCCAGATTCCAGATTCCACTGTCCAGGCTCTTGGTTCAGGTACCCGACGGTACCGCACATGTCGAGCTGCCGTTCAGAGCTGGCAGTGGAATCCGTCCCATGAGCCATGAGCTATGGTGATGGTACGCGATGTATCTGCTTACGGTGCATCTTACACCCTCCGGTGGCTTATTGAGCGTCGCCGGTTGTTAGAAAGGGGGGAAGAAGGGGGTGTATGTTCACGGAGAACTCACGAACAGTCGGGGATGTTGGAGATCGGTAGCTCCAAGGATGTGTTCCTGTTACTCTCGGGTGAAGAGTTCATGTATGGTTTCCATTGGCGTTCGTGTAGGCTTGAGGTTATCATGAAAAGATTCTTCTTACATTGCTATCGATACAGCTTCCATCCTTCCATCCGTAGTATAAGGCACACCAGCGCGGCTCGCTGCCTCTGAAGCGTATTCTGCGCAGTGCGTGGTATGGGTGTGGCCGTAAGAGACAGCTTTACAGGAAGCGCGATGGCTTCAGCTTGTCGATGTTCGTGCACTTGATCTTCCCATCCATGATAAGCTCCGCGAGTGCCTTCGCCGTCCCTGGTGCATTACAGATGCCCTGTTAACAAAAAACGCCGATCTGTCAGCCATCCTCTCTGCAACACGTCGATGCCAAATGGCCGCAGAGCTCGAGCTAAAGGCTCAAGAAGTGAGGTACGCACCCAGCAAGTATGTCCCGTAGCGATATACAAGCCCTTCGCGATCGCATCCGCCGGACCGACGATGGGCCCGCCCCCCACGCTCACGACAGGCAAGAAGCACGCCTGGCGGGCATCGACCGTCCCCGCGCGCAGCTCCGCCGAGATGCTCATGACGTGCTCCCGGATGCTCTCGCACGCGTCCTCGTCCACGCGCACGTCGTCGACCGTGTCCGGCACGGGCGAGTCGTCCCCGGGCCCGCAGCAGTACACCTCGTTCGTCGGCCGCGCGTAGATCTCCGGGCTGACGTGCCGCGGGCCTTTTGGGGCCACCCCGGACGGCAGCGCGATCTCGGTGAAGAGCACGTATGGGGCGATCGTGGTGCCTGCCGGCGGGACGATGGTGATGCTGTGTGCGCGGGTGCCGACGATGGGGAGTGAGGAGAGGATCTTGGGCGACCATGCTCCGGCGGCGAGGATGACGTGCGTCGCGGGGAGCTTCTGTGGTCCGTCTGCGTCCGAGTCGGTCGGCGTGTAGGTGACCCCGGTGACGTGCGGGCCCCCGGACTGGTCGATGTCGATGCTGGTGACCTTTCCCGGGATGTACTTGACGCCCTTTTCCTTGGCGAACTCCAGCATGCTGGTGGTGAAGAGGTACGGGTGGACCTGGGCGGTTGCGCCGGATGGTGCCATGGGTGAGTATGCCTCCGTCAGCTCGGGCTTGACCCAGTTGAGGTCGTCTGGGAGGCCGCTGGACTTGCGGGATTTGGACGCCGCGTCGGGGTCCAAGCCGAGGGTCTTCTCGAGGCTCTTGCGCTTCCCGCCTGCGCCAACCCCGGTGCCCGACTGGGCGAACGGCTCGCCGCGGCCCTCCCAGCTGCCGCAGTTGACAAAACGCCATCCCCAGCGGTCGGCGCCGTTGTACTCGTTTGCGAGCCGGACGTGCTCCTGGAAGGAGACGTGGACGAGTTCCTTGGGATAGGCCCACTTGGCGACGAGGCCGCCTGCTTTGCCAGACGCTCCCTGTGCGACGCCCTGCTTGGACGCCTCGAGGAGGGTTACGGTCGCTGAGGACCGGGCGAATTGTGGATGCGAGGCGAGGTATAGCGCGGTGGTGCATCCGACGATGCCTCCGCCGATAATGATGATGTTTTTGACGGTGCTTTCGGAAGACATGGTGGATGGTTTGCTTCGACGGGTCCGCTGCCGTTCCTCGATCTTCGATGGAAAGAAGAGGCGTGCGAGTGCCTCGGTAAGCTGGATGAAAAGTACCGAGTCAGCTATGGTGCATCACTTGAGTTGTCGCCCGTGGTTACTCACTATATCTTCTTGTAGCGGTTATGAAGCTGCGTAAGATATTGACGATATCTCACAGCATGCAGCCGCGCCAATGATACGGTCGAAGGAGAGGTTCAAGCTGAGGGTAATCGACAACAGCAATAAACTCCGGCGTCTGGGTCTTGTGTTCTAAAACACATGACGTCAGTTCCAGAATCGGACCGAGGGGCGCTTACGCGTAGCTTCGTACCACCACCAGCTCCCGCTCTTCGCTCGGGCTCTTTCGTCTTCGACTAAGTCTTGGAACAATATGTCAAAGGTGGAAGGTGAAGCAAATCGAGCAGGGCAATGAATCCTCAAGACCGGCTTGAAATATGCCAGTGATGAGTACCTGTGCAACTCGCGTTACGATATTTACTCATCGTGCTGATAGTCTCTTCGTTAAAGAGCATGTACCATACGAAAGTCATGATGTCTATGCTGTGTCTGCACAGGATGTCCAATTGGAATCAATGCCGCCGTTACTGCTCAAGAGCATACTAATAGATCCGAAGCCGAAGCTGCTCGGCTCTCCACACGACCAGCGAAGACTCTGTCACGCGTCTGCGCCGGTTCCGTGACCCCTACCGACTACCACAGGCAATGTCAGGCAACTTCGGGGAAGGATCGGCAGGCTCCCGCGTTCCTGAGAGCGAGGATGTGAAGCGTGTATGGGACGAGTGGACGACAGTCTGCTCCGAGCTCAAACCGTACGCCGAGAACGAATATGCATGATGGCTGGCCTACGCATCCCGCAGAATTTCTTCTGGACATGCATCCTGAAGCTGGATGGCAAGCACACTGGTTCGCGTCGGGCAGCACGCTCAATTCTATGGATGGTCTTGTGCGTGAAGTCTTACCTGTACCGCCGTGCGGCTACGTTGTGTTCTTCTTTACTAGCATACCCTATACCCTATATCCATGCTTCTTTTCTCGTGGTCTTCTCTCCTTCGATATCGTGAAAAGAGGGAACTCGGGCCTTGGCCCTCAACATGCTAGGGCGACGACACGTCCTTGAATAGTCCCTGCGTGTATATTTCATGTATAAATTGCCTGATTGAGGTACAACCGCGGGTGACCAACGATCTGAGATAATGAGACTCGAGACGGAAGCAATAAGGAAGTAACAACCGCGCTGGCGTCCTGCTGAAACGGGTAAAGGATGGGCATGGGCCATGAGGTGATCCACCGCCGATAATCAAGTTCAACGACGAGAGTATGGCGTAGCGGATCCACCTCGACTTCTGTCAATCCTCTGTTTTGGAAAGGGCGTATATCGACGCTGCGGGAATGCCTCTGGAAAACACACAGACACTGGTGAGCGCGCTCGCGCGGTACAGGACAGGGCGGAGTAACCTACCGAAGCTCGAGGTCTGACTCATCCTCACGAACCGTGGCTCCGCGCAGTGGGACGGATGACATTCCGTTCACGTAGCGGTGGGCACCCGTGGTAGCCTGAGAGGAGCTCGACATGCTTCAATGGACGTGCTTCAGCGGGCATTCTTCGAGCACCCTGACGATCTCCGGACAGACTTCGGATATAGTATTAGAAGTGAGGGCTGTAGCCATCGCGGGCTAAGTCGAGGATGAGGCGTACTGTCGAGCGCACGTGGCAGCGAGTTCTGCAATGCGTCTGTGCAGCTGGGTCTAGAGAACTGGGGCTTGGCAGTGGAAATTAAGAAAATCAGCGTACTCCGCAGCGCGCTGTGGCGCATGTCCGACGGTAGCTCGAGGGCTTTGGCCTACCCAGCGAGCAAACTTGATCCTGACTGCGGAGAATCATTAGTAAATGCATACGCAGGCATCGAGAGTCTTACTCAACGAAGTAAACCATCAGGCTCGGAGGCTCCCGGGACCGGTCAATGCGATATCAGTAGGACAGCAGACACGATGTTGCACAAAAAGGCACAAAATTGGGGAGCAGAAGTTCGGAATGCTTGGCCGAGTGATATCCCTTGGGTTCGATGGGCCTGTGGAGAAGAATTAGATCGAGACCGGCGTCAGGTTCCAAGGTTGAATTCAACGGCGAGGTTTAGGTAGCACACTTTCGTAACCTCTCAATAACTATGTTAACAAGAACGCAGCCTGTCTTGTGCATGGTAAGATGTATGAGGTTTTCAGGGCACAGTTTGTGGGTGGAAACATGGCGGAGATGCAGGGTAGTTCACGGTCGATGAGTGTCCTCACACGATCACGTGGCACGCGTTGGGCGGCTACGCGCTCCGAGTCGCTCGCAGTGGCGGCACACCAGGTTGACTCCCAGTGAAAACGCCGAAAGAAATTTCAGATATATAGTGAATGTTCGGCAACGGGGTGATGGGAGTGCGAGGCATCCAGTATGGTCTCGTATGATAGTCAAAAATGAGACTGTTTTTTAAACATGCATGATGGGGGTGAACAATATTGATATTCGGATCACATGTACCACTATTATAATCCATATATCTACGTACTCTCACCACACATATTCGATCCCTCTGAAATATACGGATACGGTAGAAGCAATTCTGATGAATCATGCTGATATATAGTGAACTTCCAGTGCTGGGATTATAGTGCATTACTCAAATATATCTGTCTACTACAGAAACGCTACGCTATGAATCTGGAATCACGGTGTCTGTGCAGACGTAGCGGGGTGGACGAGAGCGGGTGGACGACAGGCGTGGGTAGGCGACAACGGGCGACGAGAGCAAGCGGGTGAGTAGACGACAAGTGCAGATGGGCGAGAGGATGGGCGGGCGAGTAACAAGAGTGGATAGGCAAGTAACAAGAGCAGGCAGGTGAGCGACAAGAGCAGACAGGCGAGCGACAAGAGCAGACAGGCGAGCGACAAGAGCAGACAGGCAGTGAGTCATGGAGGCGGGCAAGAGCGGATAGATGACGCGCGACAGGAGCGGGCGGGCGAAGGTGGGCAAGGACAGCAGGCGGGCAGCGAGCGGGCAAGGACAACGGGTGGGCAGCAAGCGGGCAGGTACGAGAGCGGGCAGGCAGCGAGCAGGCAGGTACGAGAGCGGGCAGGCAGGGCGACAAGAGCAGGCGGACCAACGACGAGAGCAAGCGGGCGAGGTGGGCAGCGAGTCATGAGGACAGGCGAGAGCGGGCAATGAGAGCGAGAGGTCGACGTGAGAGGGTGGGCGACGAGAGTAGGCGGACGATCGTGACCTGATGATGAGAGTAAATGGACGATGTGAGGTGAGGATTTTGACATAAGTAGGTATACAACCAGTCCAGGATATGAGAGCGAGCAGGTGAGATAGTGGGTGATGGGGGCGGGTGGATGATGTGCGAGGGCAAGGAGAGCAGGTGCGGAGACGTAGCAATCAAGCAGTGGAGTCAGTGACACAAGTTACAGGCAGTCTTCTTTGTCTCTCTTGAGCTTGAGAGTTCCGGTTTTGATGTTGAAGTATGTTGATGTTGGGCAGCTAGGAGCATAGATGATCGATGAGCGACTCAGTGAGGGGAGCAAGGAAAGAGCGCAAGGACTTGGACTCGGAGCGAAGTTCGTTGCCTGTGACTTGAGATCAGCTGACGCTCATACCTCCGACAATCTCCGACACCTTCCGACCAATCGGGGGGTCAAAACCGCACATCTCCGCTATGTTTTTGTACCCCTTGGAAGACACATTTTGAGGCTCAATCCGGGATCTTCAGACGTTACAGATTTTCAAGGCATATAACTTCAGTGTATTCCGTGCAAGCAACTGTAGTAGTGCTACGTTGAGGCTGCTACGGGACCCGGTGGCCTACTAAGACAATAGGCGCCGAAAAAACGCTCTATTGATGTGCGCGCAGTGTACCGAAAGAACATACCCGAAGCTTGGTATGAAATCGTGATAATCCACTATGTTTCTGCGGTTTCGTGACATCGAGGAGCAAGCGGACAACAGAGACGCGCATACCGCCTCCTCGTGCCCAGAGGCGCCCAATATGCGGTGTTCTTCCGCACTCCTTCCAGAATCATTCAGCCAGATTCATGAGACTGTCGGAACTATCCAGCATTGTTCAACATATATTTTCGCCATTCTCACTGGGGTTGACTCCGGACCTCCACAACCTGACCCTTTGTGTCTTTCTCCGACGAAGGACATGGCGTCCGCCTCAGAAACAGTCTCACAAGGATTATACACTGCAACACTTCAGGCAATCTCTGCACCGTCGGAAACTTTGTCCTACAGCTGTAGCGTTGCTTGCTGGTGAGTGTTCGAGCTAAGTCTTAGTATGGTGTCATCAACGGCGCGAGGTACTATTGTGTGCAATTCCTAGTCTCAAGATCCATGAATTCTGCATTGCTCCATGTGGAGGAGATGATAGTTCCATTCGATGCACATGAGAGACAATCTCCGCCACACAGTGCGACGCGATCGAAGATCAACGACAAAACGGCCAACGTGACGACGACACTGGCCATGGCGCCCGACCAGGCTAAAACTATGCTTGAATGCGCATATAGGCATGCCCATTGCCGACTGCGCATAGAGGTCGTGCAAATAGCGCATATAGTCAGTAGGTACCGCTCACTTGGATACTGGCCGCGCGCAAGACCACCTGACCATCTGCAAGCAGCTAACGGAGGCACGGGAACGACTCTTTCAAAAGGCCAGTGAGTGCGTTGTCTTCGCGGAAAGATGCCGAGCTGTGGATGCAGTAGTTCGGCGAGGTGCGTAGTGTGTTCGTCATGGTCCGACTGTTATGTCTAACGTACTCCAAGGATCAGAGGGTCGACATCGGGAGTCTAGTGCAAGCAGCGCAAGAACTCGAGTCGTGTCTTTCCGCACGCACGATCAATACGGGACGCCACAATGCCCCCGCGTACCCAAGCAGTCTTCTCCCGGGAAGTCGCGTGCGGAAAGGAAGCTGGATAGGAAGACTCTCGGGACCGGATATGCCATACGCATATGCGCACGGCGGGTTCGCCCGAGGGCAGCTCTATTACGGTGCGTAGCGTGATAGACGATTTAGCCTTTGTGCGCTGCAGAAGCCTCGAGGACTCGGGAACAGCGCAGACGTACCGAAGCCTTCCGTATTCCGAGACTCGAGGAATTCTCTCGCCCATGATTGGTGTCCGAGTCGACGTGTATCCCCGATACGTCCGTATTCAGTGCATACTGCAATAGAGTGCGATTCGAGGCGGAGGTCGAGCCGCAGGCCTGTGAGATCTACGGACCCGGGCCTGGGGCCAGTACGCGAGATGAAGCTTCTTGCTGTGCCCCGTCCGTCCACTTTCCGTCTCGGGGGCTCGGGACAGTCCGCGGCGATCTCGCGACGTTTAAGATGTGGGACGACAAAGATGAGCTCATTCCCAGGAGGGTGGGGCGTCGGGGAGAGTTGGAATGGTTCACGCCTGGGTTCCGAGACTATACGCGCTCCCGACGATGTCCTCGTCTGCGGCTCCCCGAGAACGTCCTGGCGCACTTTCCGCACCCTTTCCGCACTGTTCATCTTTCCCAAACGAATGCACAGACTAACCAAGTTCATCGTATGATTGCAGGTGCTCCGTCGTTTCTTGCACCACCATCATTCCGAGACATCCAGTCGTGCAGCAACGTGAAATAATGCGGGACGCCCGACGGACAGGCGCATCACCCGCTCAGGCGTTCGAGAGCGACCGATCAAGGAAGACAGGCCGGCCGCGACAACATATCGTGCGGTCGCGGACGACGCTACGCCGTTTTGGGTTCGCTGCGCTGACTGAATGACTGCTCAGGGCGGGCTTAGGAGAGATCTGAGGGGCGATGGAGGCGATGGGTGGCAGAGAGAGTTGACATGCAGTGACGCGTTTATTCAGGATGGAGGCTCATGTGGCCCGGAATGCGTTTCCCGACCCTCACAAGCCGACGGTACGTCCACTTATCTTTTGAGCAGACTGCGCGGGCTGCAGCGGTGGAAGATGTGGATCGGAATGGATGTGGGATAGAGTGCGGGGTAATGCGGGGGTGCTGTGCTGCCGTCGCTGTCCCGCATCGCTGCAAGCCTGAACGATGAGGAGCAAGGGGGGAATCCCGTGTTGCAGCCTGGACGAGGTCTAACCAGTTTGCGCGCTCCTGTCGTTTCAGGGGTCCTCAAGCACGAGAACTCACCGTGACAGCCAAGAGATGCACAGTCGCACGACGGCCCAGGAACAAAAACGACACTCCGACCTGCTGTTCCAGTGTCAAGGCCGGACCCGAGCGCAATCATTTGCAGATGGACGGGAGCCTGCTGGGCATGACATACATGAGAAAAGTGGCATGCTCCGCCATGGGCGATACGGTCGGAGGGTGATCGACCGCTCTATTGCCTCCAGCCTGCCGTATCTGCCCCGCGTCTTGCGCGATTGAAGGCACTCCTCCTGCGCTGTGGACTGGTGTGGTGCAGGATGCGAGGAGTAGGCGGGGCGCGGGGTCGGAGACGAAGGACGGCTGGGCAGGAGCGGGGAAGAGGGCTAAGCCATTCGCGGAGGCTACCCCGCACTCCGGAGCGCTCATGGGGATGCCGCAATCGAGCAAGGGCGACCTCAGGGGCGTCCGTCTGGCAATGGCGCTGATCTAACTGGATCACGCGCCCACGCGCTGCGTCTGTATATTAGCTCCCCTTCGTCCCGCTGGGTTCGCAAACTCTCTCCGGCCCCTCTCTCCCCCTTCCGCTCCCATCTCACACAACCTCTGCGACCCGGAAGCACCATGTCGGCTGAAGACACCCACCACCAAGTCCCCAAACACCCCATCGCTCCCCGCCTTAAGAACGGCGAGAAGAAACCTCACATCGACCATCACGATACCTACAAGTCCGTGCCTTCTCCTGATCGCTCCATCCGCGCGCCTTGCTCACCTGCCTACCTTCGCACACAGGCAGTTCCACGGCGAGTCTCTTGGTCACGAGAGCGACAAGTGGTGGGCAAAGGTACGTCGCGGATCCATCGCGCTTCTCGACCCAGATTCTCATCGCAGTCCCCGATCGCCCCCCTCTCAATCAAGGTCGCGCGCGAAGCTCTGCACTGGGACCGCCCCTTCCACACCGTCCGCTCCGGTAGCTTCGAAAACGGGGACGTCACCTGGTTCCCCGAGGGCGGTCTGAACGCGTCCTACAACTGTGTCGATCGCTGGGCGTTCAAGCATCCGGACAAGGTATAGTGCACCATCTCTCGTCCCTATCTCAAGCTCGTATTCTCGCGCCATCCGATGGGGCTGAGCGGTCCCGTGGGTGAATGTACGGAACGAGCTTTCCGTCCGCGCGGATGTCTTCCCCAACGTCGTACGAGGATGCCGGGACGTGGATTTGACACTCGCTTGCCCGTTGCCCGCGTTGGGGCGAGCGAGACCCCTTCGCGGGACGCGGAACTCCGGGCCGCATAAACTGCGCGCAGGCGCTCGTCCACACGGTGCCGAGTCACCCCTTGGCACTGTCGCAGAGTGCCCGTTGGATGGCGAAAGATTCTCGCGAGCTCGATCATGTCCATATGCTCACACTCCGATTCTTGATATCTAGACCGCGATCATCTATGAAGCCGATGAGCCCAATGAAGGGTCAGACATCACCTATGCCCAGCTCCTGCGGGAGGTGTGCGCCGTCGCGAACGTCCTCAAGTCGTGGGGCGTCAAGAAGGGCGACACCGTCTCTATCTACCTGCCCATGACATGGCACGCCGTCGCTGCCTTCCTTGCGTGCGCGCGTATCGGTGCGGTTCATTCCGTCGTCTTTGCGGGATTCTCCGCGGAGTCCCTCCGTGACCGCGTGCAGGACTGCAAGTCCCGTGTGCTCATCACGTCAGATGAGGGCCGTCGTGGCGGTAAGACAATTGCGACGAAGGCGATTGCAGATGCGGCGATCAAGGAGTGTCCTGTGGTCGAGCATGTCCTCGTCCTCAAGCGCACAGGCAACGAGGTTCCCTGGACAAACGGCCGTGACAAGTGGTGGCACGAGGAGACCGCCAAGGTGCCCCGCTACTGCCCACCAGAGATCATGTCCGCTGAGGACCCGCTCTTCATCCTCTACGTAAGTCGTTCCGTCTGCACCAAAGTATCTGCGCACATGGACACTTACGCCGCATTATCTACGCTAGACCTCCGGTTCCACTGGCAAGCCGAAGGGTGTCGTTCACACTACCGGCGGTTACCTCCTCGGCGCCGCTCTCACCGTCAAGTACGTCTTCGACGTGCACCCGGACGACCGCTTTGCATGCATGGCAGACATCGGCTGGATCACCGGTCACACGTACATCGTGTACGGTCCGCTCGCGAACGGTGTCACCACCACTGTCTTCGAGTCTACGCCCGTATACCCCACCCCCTCACGCTACTGGCAGACCGTCGACAAGCACAAGATCACCCAATTCTACTCCGCCCCCACCGCTATTCGTCTGCTCCGTCGCCTCGGTGAGCACCATGTCCAGGACCACGATCTCGGCTCCCTGCGTGTGCTCGGTAGCGTCGGCGAGCCGATCAACCCCGAGGCGTGGCACTGGTACAACGACCATGTCGGCCGGAGACAATGCGCGATTGTCGATACGTTCTGGCAGACAGAGACGGGCTCGATCGTCGTAACGCCGTTCCCCGGTGCGATCGAGACGAAGCCCGGTTCGGCGACGGTGCCGTTCTTCGGTATCGAGCCGGTCATCCTCGATGCGCAGACCGGCAAGGAGCTCGAAGGCAACAGCGTCGAGGGCGTACTGTGCCTCAAGACGCCGTGGCCGTCGATCGCACGCACGGTGTACCGGGACCACCAGCGCTACCTCGAGACGTACATGAAGCCGTACCCTGGCTACTTCTACACTGGTGATGGTGCTGCCCGTGACGAGCACGGGTACATCTGGATCAAGGGCCGTGTCGATGGTGTGTCCTTGCGTACAATTTGCTACCCAATGTTTGCTGACCACATTGTGTGTAGATGTCATCAACGTCTCGGGTCACCGTCTGTCCACCGCTGAGATTGAGTCTGCTCTCATCACGCACGCTGGCGTCGCTGAAACCGCAGGTAAGGGCCCATTGACTTCCATCTGTGAAGGCCTGATGCTCACCCATGTCTTCACCTCTCAGTCGTCGGCACAGCAGACGAGCTCACTGGCCAGGCCGTCTACGCGTTCGTCACGCTCAAGCCCGAGTTCAAGTACGACTCGAGCGACGAGGGCGGCCTGATGAAGGAGCTCACCCTCCAGGTGCGCAAGGTTATCGGCCCCTTCGCCGCGCCCAAGAAGATCTTCGTCGTCGGCGACCTGCCCAAGACCCGCTCGGGCAAGATCATGCGCCGCGTGCTGCGCAAGATCGTCGCGGGCGAGGGCGACCAGCTCGGCGACCTGAGCACGCTTGCGGAGCCCGCTGTCGTGGACAACATCAAGGAGAAGGTCGCCGCGCACGCATAGGCGTCGTCGTCGTCCTGTCGTCCTCTGTTCTTTGGTGTTCGGGTTTGTAGTGATGTTTGCTTGCGGAGGTAGATTGGGATGTGCTGCGGAGAGCACCGGTACATATATGTATATCCTCAGGCGGTTTGAGATCTTGAAGTTACGTAGCGCTCCGTATTGTACGATAATATGCTGGATACCAGGCAAATGTACATTGATATTCTATCCCTTGTTGTTGCGTGCGTTCATATCTGAAATAGTACGGGAGGGCCCCAGATACAATCGCAAGTAGATGATAGTCAAAGCTCATTCAAATAGTGGGCATCAAGATTTTCTCGGTAGCAGGGGAGTCCGACTCCGTTGCTACCACCGTCGCCGGTTGACGGACGACGGAAACAACGCATGCTCTGAGTGCGAGAAGTTTCCATAAGATGAGAATAACCCAGCTTTTGCTCCATGTTATGTGCGACCGTCGCGAACAAAAGGATAGATCAGTAGAGGCTCTGCTGTTTGTCCTTGGCCTCAGTCCGGTCAGTGCGGTCGGGATGCTGACTCAGCAGCCGCCATAACCCCTCCTAATGAAACGCGGTCGTTCGACCATCTGAACAGCGAGGGCTCTGAGACGGTACCCCACCACCAAATGATTACGACGTGCGTATATCAGAATTCCCTGCTGGACGTTTCTCACATTTTCTACTAGCTTAGAAACATTGAACTTGGACGTTCTTCGACTCATTATGTTAGAACTCCAGAAGACCCGCACTCAAGGCACCCTGAGCTTGCAAGCCCTCACGCTCTGCTCCCGGACTCTGCGCGACATCGTGTACCCAGTCTTGTTTTACCGGTATCGCATACATCCCGAACACTTGCCCCCCGAACGAATACGGCGGTTTATTGAGTAAGATTCTCAGTGCCTTCTCGTGCTCTTGTGTTCACCTCGTATATGTCAGACATATCAATCTCCAAGGTACACTCGGCGGCTCGGACTCTGTCTGGTTGGGCCCACTGCTCGATTCGCTTCCTTCTCTGAGCACAGTAACTTTTCGGTATTCTACTGGAATTGCATGTGATGTGCTCAAGCTTATTTTCTCTTATCCTCGCATCGTCTCCATCACTTTCGCAGCGAGCGTCAGCTTTGGCCTCATCGACTCCTACCCTGTTGAAGAACTTGCTCAAGTCCCCATATCGATAACTCATCTCTCTTACTTTGACGCCACTCTGTGGAGCGAATTCAAGACGGGAAGGCGGGGTCCACAAGATCTTAATACGATATTCTCTCGGGAAGCCAAGATTTTAGCGGCCCTTGTTTCCGCCACATATAGCACCCTTGCTGATCTCACGCTCCCTATGCAATCGGCACCAATACTCTTGATGGCGACACTTTCCTGGCCACGACTGCGCAGCTTGTCGCTCTCCGGCCACTACCTCACATCGGATCAGGCAGAGTCGCTACCGGTCCTACTGTCGTCACTTCCGCACCTGCAGACGTTGTCCTTGCTGATCGCTAGAGAGGACAGTGTCTCCCGGGCACCCGTACTCGGACACCACGCCTCCCCTTCCACCGTCCTCTCAGGGCTCCACTCTCTCACCCTGGCATACCCCGACCCAGAGGATAGCATCTTTTCCGTGGACACGACAGCCCTCCGCCATCTCTCGCTCCGAGACTGGCCTCGTCATTACACATATTTTACTTTCGAGAACGATTATACCAGCTCTTGGGCTTCTCCCATCCTGTCCTCGGACGAATGCCTCTCTATCCTGCAACGCATGGACCTCCCTCAGATCACGAGTCTTGAGCTCGTCTATGAAGTGCAGGGCCCGGGGTCCGACGACAACCTGCTATCGTATGTCGCCCACACACTTCCCAAACTCTCATACTTCGAACTGCATCGATACCGAGCCAACAGCCGTGACCCGCTTGACTACGTACGTTCGCGTCTCGTACCGTCCGTGCAGCCGCTGATTCGTCGATGATAGATGCACGTCGTAGAGCTCGCAGCTGCCGCAGCACCGCATGCGCACGTAATGCGTCTCAATCTCGATTTCCCCGAGGACCACGGTCCCCACTGCTCGAAACACCCCGAGCGCGACGCGTGGTTCGCCAAGTTCAAGGGCGAACTTGGCCCGAATATTGTCGCACTCCTGGAGGAACGCTGCCCACTCTTAGAACACGTCGGGCTCCTTTACCACGGGGTGCCCACGTCCACGTGGGTGGAGTTCCATCCCTCTCGCTGTGCGGAGCCACGATTCGTACTGGACGACAAGGACCCTGAACGGTGGTACGTTGTACTGGCGCGCCATCTGTACGTGTGTCAGCGAGCTCACCGGAGTTTTATATACAGGGATAGCCCTCCGATACCGAGTCGTTGGTACGAAGGTCTCGAGCAGATGCCCTTGCTCCAACGACGTCGACGCGAAGCAGCCCCGCCATAGTACCACTAGCCGTGTTGATGTATGCCTGTGGGCTACTCCCTGGATACCCGTTCTTCTCCCGTCTCGTCATGTACAATTATGCTTCTATATTGTCTTCGTTCGAATGCCACACGTCATTTCCATACCACATCTCGTTCGTTCATACAGAACACACTTGCATGAGTGGTGCGTGGGTGTGCGTGTACATAGCCGCCCTACACTTACACCGTGTCTGAGGGTCAGGTTCGACCTCGGAAGATATCTTGAACTTGAAGTAAGTCACTCTGCATCCCGCGAACTCATCTCCTGTGATCTTGCTCGCGCACACTCCACGAAAATGAGCCTCATATACTCTTGACTCTAGCATATACAACAGTCGAACAACTGATCGAGCTCACTACCACCCTCAGCCGCATGCCGATACGTCGGCACCTCTTCCTCATCCGACAAAAGCATCCTCCAGTTCTTGATGGGCACTGGAAGAGTAGCTGTACAAGCCGTCCTCAGCAACCGCGTACCGACAATATGCAACGGGGACCGAAACTCACCTTGGGCCCCACTGTCATTTCGATACGCAACCATGCTCCACCCCTTCCTGCGCATCCTCTCGACGCGCTTCCTGCTCAGGCGGAACCGCACACACGACTGGTACTGGACGTATTCCTGCGCCGTCAGTATGAAGAACGTCCCTGGCGCGGGACTGGGGTCCCCCTCGAAGATGTCCCGCATGTTGTCGATCACGTCCTCGGGGTCCATCTTGCCCGGGCGGTAGAAGATAAGGTGCGTGACGGGTTCGAATGGCGAGCAGTACATGAATGGAGTCGGCATGAAGCGCGTCGCTGGCCGGACTTCTGCTTGCCATGTCGCGATGTCGTCAGCATCGCGGGAGAAGTCCTTGGGTAGCGCAGCGGTGATAGGAAAAGGGACTGCGTAGTACGCGGTTGCAATGATCGTCTCGAGCTCGACGAGCCACGGATCTGTGCGCACAGAGCGCGATGGCACACGCTCGGCGATGTGGCTGACGGGGATGGGGTACTCATCGTTGAATGGGACGATGTCTGATGTCATGCGTCCGCTGAGGACACGGCCAAGGAAGTCGGAGAGCCAGTGTCCCGGGTAGCCGATGCGGTGGAGGTGCATGAGAAGACCGAAGAACGCGACGAGGTTGTGAGGGAGACGGACGTTGCACGGAGGCGGCTTCGTCCGCCCTGAGAAGAATGTGTTGAACAGAACGCGTGTGAGCCAAGTAGTGAGCTCGTCACGCGTGGCTAGCTCTGAGAGCGGTCGTGGGAGCGAACTCGATCCAAATACCAGCCGGGAGGATATATTGCTGGAGTCGACAATCTTGCAGCCTAGGTATCTTGGAAGCTCTTTCATACGAAGCAAGGTATAGCTGCGAAGACGCGTTAGCACTTCAGCGGCGCTGCAAGACTGGGCGACATACGTGTGTATGAACTCTTGGTCATCCTTCCAGACAGGCGTGTTGAGGAGAGAATTGGCCGCCGCGGCTGCTTGATCATCGTCTTGCAGGTTTGGCACGATGTGAAGTATGGTGCCCAACGGACCGTGGGTGTAATCCCTATAATCCATGCATCACTCATTCGCTTCGCAAGCGGAGGAAAACCGAAAAGAGCTCACGGAACGTTGCTCAGCCACATCCTAAGATACTTCCTAGGGAACTGCGGCGGACGGGCGTCATCGCCCTGGCACCTCATCTTCGCCAGCTCTTCGAACAGACCTCCGCAGACGAACTCAAGAGTGACGTGCGTGCCGAGCGTATCCAAGGCCCCCGCGACCTCCTCGAAGAATGTGTTGCAAACGTCCCACACGATCATATCCAACGCCATCTGGGTACGAGGTCGGTCACGGACGTTCCATCGGTGGAGCTGGTCCACGACGTCGTATATATTGATCATCATGTCGGGGTAGCCATCTCCTCCCGCAAAGTACTCGGGGTCTTCGTAGCTGCGATCCTGCGCATAGATACCAGTTTGCTGAGTGCCGGAGCCAGTAAGTTCAG
This sequence comes from Lentinus tigrinus ALCF2SS1-7, assembly GCF_003813185.1. Taxonomy (NCBI): domain Eukaryota; kingdom Fungi; phylum Basidiomycota; class Agaricomycetes; order Polyporales; family Polyporaceae; genus Lentinus; species Lentinus tigrinus. The sequence goes on from NW_027137918.1 coordinate 679,550, forward strand.
ATAGCACGAACTCACGAAGATGGTGATGTTAGGCTTCCAGTCGTTCTCGACGTGAGCGAATGCCTGGCGACCAGAACGTCAGAACACGAGTTTTCCCGTCACGAAACCTCCGTCTCGACTCACCTTGCGCCTTGCGGACGGGTGAATCTGGCCGGTTTCCTCAGTCTGCGTCCATGCGGCGCTGAATCCGGGGTGCCTCCGACGCAGCTCCCTCGGGGGCAAGTAGACTTTCATGCTGTCGTACCAATCCAGCTCGTGGGTGCTCGTCGTTCTTCCCCACCTCAAGTTCCTGTGGGATTCGAGCATCTTGCGGGTGGACTTGGATGACGTCATCCAGAGGTCGAGCACGTCCAGAATTGCAGGGATTGTGTCGGAGACGACATGCAAGTACGGAGGGAGTGTCGGGGTGGGAGACGTGAGTTGTTCCTTCAAGTCCTTGAACAGCGTCTGTAGCCTGCAAGGGGTATCCAAGATAAGTGCACGTCAACACCATACAAGCCGGAGGACAAGACCTGCGGTAGCAGTACGACGGCATGGCGACGCCGCAGAAGATATACATGAGTGTCGCCTTGATCTCCAACCTGGCTGTCGCGTTCTTCGTGTGGTTGAGCTGGTCCAGGAGGAGGAACATGGTGAGATCGCGAGCAATGGTAGCCGCATGGATGTCTAGCAGCGTCAAGTGTGTATGGAATACTGCGCGTCTTGCTTCGGGAAACTTTTCAAATACCGAGGCGAGACCACACAAGGTGGACATAACGTGACGGGCTACAAAGAGGTATCAGTCTAATGTAGGGAATTGTCGTATGCGTGAACATTCACCGTCGCCGACGCCGCCGAAGAGGAACGCAACCTGCCCGAGCTGCTCAGATGACAGCTTCTCGAACTTCACGGGATAGGACTTCTCGGAGCCCCAACCCTCAGTCAGATCTATGAGGTCGTCGGTACCGATCTTTCCAACTAACTATCAGGTGGAAGACGTGGGAGATCGGCTCGACGCGACTCACGGGGAAGAACTCCTTGGAGTGATCCCTGGAAGTTGTCTCGTCAATGCCAAGTCACTCGACAATAGACAGCATAGCGAACGCACATTGGCTTGCAGAACAAGGGAAGACGCGACAGCGCACCGAGGGACTTCTCTCTATGCTCTGCGAGGAGGGAGATTTCTGACTTCACTGCCGCCCACTCGCCCCAGGCGCTGTTCAACGTCCTCTTTGTTCTGCTATCCGCAACTTCGTATGTCATCTTCCGAAAGTCGTCAATCTCGCGCTTGCGCATATCGTATTCAGTGACTGTGACGCTTCCGCAACGAACGCCATGACATAGAGCCTTCGTGACTCGGACAAAGAGTCGCACTATAAGGTCGACCTTGGGCTCCGGGTCTTCTTTGAGGAGTCGTGAGGCGCGGAGCACTGCATCGATGCAGGTCAAGTAGTCTCCGATCTCAAACAGAGCTGCGCTGAGGTTGGAGGGGTAGACAGGGTCACTGCAGTCCGCTTGCTCTGCCTACAGTGAGGTTGGAAGGGTGAGCCACCCGACAATGCGGGAATAGAAAACGCGTCAACGATCTGCAGAAAGTCTGGGTTGCGTACAGGAGTAGTCAACAAACCTGAGCATAGAGCTTAGAAGCCCTGTATCGGCATTGGTATCAATGCACCGACCCGAGATGAGGTAGGAGATGACCGTACGTACTCTTCAAGAGCGCCTGCTTTGAATAGCTGGTTGCCCTTCTGTTTCAGTACAGCAGCATTTGTCGACATCGCGGCCCCCATGATCCAAGATAATCGTTGAATTAATGAGGAAGTATCTCGCACAAGGGAAGATAGGTGGTGAACGTCGGGGGTGTCCTTTGTTCTTTGTCCTTGCCTCGACGCGTCCCGTGAGGCGCCGGTCTTACGTACCGGACGACCGAATGGATTCCTACCCATCCGGGCAGTCTGAGTCTAGGTGTCTGTCCAGCAACATTGATCAAGGCAAACCCGTGTGAAACATCTTCACCCTTGGTCGAGTGCTCATTCACACGGATCAGAATGTGCTGTAGAAGGTTCCAATACCGTCGTCTTGGACATTCATGTCCCCGCTGGACCAGACACGCATGTCTGGCTGAGAAGGTGTCCGTTCCAGATAAGATAGGTTCAGTAACGTATCTGCACAACGAAAGTAACGCGTCGTCAGAGCGAGATGGCACACACGGCGGAAAGGACTTACATTCTACCGGAACCTCAGCTGCCCTACGCGGTGTCGGGGACCTGTCGTACAGAACCATACCGGGCGGAGAGCATGCGAAACCATGAGATGCACGAGGGCGGGGCCTGCGGCTTACATTAATTACTTCCTCACTGAATTGAGGAATACGCGACTCACAGTCTGCGGCGGAAGCTGCGCTCCAATTCCATGACCTTGTGGGATGCCATTTAGGAGCACTACCGTCTCTCGCGAGGATATTCAGGTCAACCGCTGTGTGGTGTTATGCGAGCTCGTGCACGATAAATCCTAGTCAACGTCGCCTGGCCAACTCCCACTAAAGTTGCTCTCAGGTCCTTCTGCACCTCACCGTACAGAATACGTTGGCGAATGTTGCTCAGAAAGCACGTACATTCGCTGAGAGTAAGATTTTTAAGGCGATATTCTCGGACCAGGCGTATGGAGTAGATTGAAGGTGGCGGTCGACAGCCAACCTAGCCGCGGGGTCCGCCAACATAGCGCACGGACGCGTGTCACGTGCAGGATGAGACGCGTCTCGTCGGCGTCGCTGTCAGCGTATCGACGCTGCTGCCTTCAACAGTGACTACGCGTCCCTCTCATTCAACTCTTTCTTCTTGACTTTGCAACCATGTCGACACGGTCAGGGCGGCTCAGGACTTCTACGCGTGACGGGAAGTCAACGCCCAACTCGTACTTCAACGGGAAAGCTAAGAAGATAGCGGACGACGACGACGAGCTCACTACACCCGAGGAGGATGAAGACTACGAAGAGGCATCAGACAAAGATGCGACAGACGATGAGTCGCTACACAGCGACGCGTTGGACGACGAGGACGAGTTCGAGACAAGCAAGGCAAGCAAGAAGCGGAAACGTGCGTCCGCGTCACCAAAGAAGGCACCTTCCAAAGGCACACCCAAGGCACAGAAGCAAACAAAGAAGAAACGTTCTGCATCCGGATCGGCCAGGAAGAAGCGCAAGACGAAGGGGAGCGAGGATGAGGACGAGTCGAGCGAGTTGGAGCTGGAAGATGGGCAGGAGGTGGTGGGCAAGGTTGTTCAGGCTCCGAAGACTGGACGAGGTGAGTAATGTAAAGGCACTTCCACTGAGGCAGACATGCTGAAAGGCCGATAATAGTGCCAGCTGGACAGATATCCAAGAACACCCTCGACTTCTTGTCGGAACTGAGGAAGCCAGAGTGTAACGACAGAGAATGGTACGTCTTACTCTCCCCCTAACACGACTCCTATTTACCATGACTGTCATGTAGGTTCAAGCTACATGGTTTGTTGCCTGCCCTCTTATTTGGGTACACGACTAAATGATCCCGGTTATCGTTCGCGCAGAGCCCGTATATCGCCTCGCAGAAAGCGAATGGAAGGCCTTCGTCGAGCATTTCACAGACCTCCTGGTGGACGCCGACGTGCAAATACCCCACCTTCCTCCCAAGGATGTCGTCTACAGGATATACCGCGATGTGAGTACTCCATGCCCTTGTTTGTTCTGTCGCCTTAACGAACCGTCTTTCCAGGTCCGCTTCAGCAACGACAAGACTCCATACAAGACTGGCTTCTCTGCGAGTTTCTCGCGCAGTGGGCGTAAGGGCATCTTTGCTAAATGTGAGTGAACCGATAGCTCCTTGCTGCACTCTCAGACGTATTGACATCGCATGCTATAGACCATATGTACGTGAACTGCCTTGTGCCGTAATCTATCGTGATCGTGCTGACTCGTATCGACGTGCTCGTAGTGCAGGTAGTCCAGTATACTCTACGACTTTCATCTAATACTGACTAAGGCTTGTACTATATAGTCAAGCCAGGCGATCAAAGCCTGATCGCCGCAGGGTCCTGGTGTCCGGGAAAGAACGAGCTCGCAACCATCCGGTACGTCCGTCACCCTACGTGTGACTGTCCACTGACTTCGTCCGCCAGGAGTAACATCAAACGTTCCTCCCGTCGGCTGCGCCAGGTCATCTCGGCCCCTGACTTCGAGGCGCTCTTCGGGCCCGCACAACCACACCCTAAGGGCGAGCGGCAGAATATCTTCGGGATGGAGGACGAGCTCAAGGTCGCCCCCAAGGGCGTCGATAAGACGCACAAGTACGCCTATTTGTGATCCTGGCCTTCGAGTCTCCTATGCTGACGTAGTTGCAGGGACATCGACTTGTTGAAGTGTCGCTCGTTCGCCGTGATCTACAGGTGGGTGCACGATGGGCGGATGACACACCGCATTTCCAGGGGAGGATGCTGACGGAAGCGGTGTGATGCTGCAGATTCACGGACAAGCAGGTCCTGCAGCCGGAGTTCAAAGAGGAGCTCGCGAACGTCGCGAAGGTGATGCGACCGTTCGTGCATTGGTACGTCCTTAGTTGCAATTTTCGTGTCGCGCGGCCCTAAAGCAACAGTGTGCAGCTTGAACGACTTAATGACTATCCCGAATGCAGGAGACAGCAGCAGTTCCGAAGACGAAGATGGGGGCGAGCAAGACGAGGATGAGGGAGAGGAGTAATCTTGCCGACTATGTATCGGTGCGTTCTATCTAGTATTTTGTTTGTGCTTTCTTGAATCTGGAATGTTTGATGGTGTTGCGGATCCTATACGTGTACTCGGGCAGATGCAGAGACCTTGAGCCGCGCCCTGAGACAGGCAACCAGGACGTCATGGGAGACATTCGCAATCCACCGGCAGTGCTCGAAACAAGCTACAGAAGGCGCGACTGTCCAAGGCGAAAATGCTTTAGTCGGGGATGCGCTTGAGAATCTCCTCCTGAAAGCGCGCGAACGCTCTACGGCCCTCCCTGTAGAGGGTCGGCATGTTGATGTCGAAGATGCCCAAGAGCGAGTACGCTTCGTCGTCCACTCTGGCAGTCTCCCGCTTGGCAGCCCATGACATCCGTCTTGCAACGCTGATCTGGTCAAGGGCCTGGCGATGTGCGAGATGGCCTGATCGACCCCGGTGATCTGTTCGACGACTTCTGATGAGTTCCTACGTTTCCCGATCACAGTCCAATCCTGGGACAAGAACACCAGAGCGCGGGGAGCGATGAGCTCCCGGAGGGTCCATTCGCGCGTGAACCATTTGCTCCGGGCTGAACACTTGTTCGTTCATGTATAGCATTCCTTGTATTCCAGAATATGGCGCGCCCAGGCGCCTCACTCAAGTCAGAGATCAAAACTTATGTCTATTGGCAGAGAACATCATCAGCACATGAATGACCCCGTTACAACGTCAGAATACCAGCAGCGACCATGGGCCGCAAGTCCACGTCCGGGAAGTAGCCACGAAGGAAGCTCGCAACTCGGGTACTTTCCTGCATGGAGAAGCGGACTCCGACCATCCACAAGCTGCGCAATCGGGTGGGTGAGGACCACCGTGGATGCATGTCTACGGCGGTGCATGCAGGGATTCCTTTGAGTTCCGAAGGATGAATATCCTGCATGAGCGGTAAGTGCAACGATTGAAGTTCCGGACAGAACTTGGCGAAGACGGAGAGGGAGGAGATTGACGGCAGCGTGACGGCAGGCGCTCCGCCGCGAAGTCTGACCTCCAGGGTCCTCAGATACGGCCAGGAAGTCGCCATATCCTCCAAGTCCGCGTCCGTCATCGTGACCCCGGCCGGGTCTTCGACCGAAATCGAACAGTCCGCGATGTGGCGGAGTGTCAAGAGCGGTCCCACGTACTCCTCGAAGGACCGGGCGTGGGGTGGGATGAGAGCCGCAGATCGCTTGCACTGAGCGCGCACTGTCCGGAGCGACCGCGCAAACCGCGCGCTGAGGATAGACGAGCAGCGTGTCCATCCGTCTGCGTCGTATTCCGGCAAGGTCACGGACATGGTGATCGAGTGGAACGACGGCGAGTCGACGGCGTTCAGGATGTCTTCGATGTCGCATGGGGCGCCTGCTACGCGGAGGACTTCTAGTGATGATAGGCAGGCGATCTCCGAGTGAGACCCGTCCGAATCATGGGACCTATGCAGTGGGAGTGGGCCGTTCCGATACGAGCTGCGCAGGACGAGAGACAAGGAAGCGAGTCGTGGTATCTTGGAGCAGAGTGATAGAATGACAGAAGTAGGGGTCGAGACTGACCCAAGGTGCAACGTGCGGAGGTGGCTGAACACGACGGATGGCGCCAGGGAGTCCGGAAGCTCGATGCCCTCGAGCGACAACTCCTCTAAGCATGGGGAGAGTACGCTCAACGTGTGCAACAGCTCTCCGTAGCCTCCAGGAACGACATGCCTTGAAGTCAAGGCAGCTTCCATATCATGTCGGGCGGGGTATTCCGCTTGAACGTAAACTGTGATGCGCCGAAGAGGGGGAGAGAAGAAGGGGAGGCACTGCGCAACGTGCGAGAACTGCAACCACGAAAGCTCTTCAAGTCGAGGAAAGAGGGTTGTACTGTGTAGCGTGGCAAGATCCAGGAGAGCGGTGAAGGTTTGCTTGCCAAGCCGATCCTCAGGTCCTTCAGCGTAGCAGTGGACGAACTTCCTGACGCGCCGAGCGTAAACCAAGAGTCGCGACCATTCACTCCCGTCGATAGCGTCACGAAGCATCTGTCAATGTAGCGATCATGACAAACTGGCACGTTTGATGAGTGATGAGATGTCGACATACAAAAGTGGCCTCATTGCCGTTGTCGTTCCTCAGTTCCGCGAATGTACGAGGGAGGAGTCTGATGAGCGGCATGAGACCGGACATCTTATACCATAGAGCGTCAAGGGCGGGATCGCTCAATGAACGCGATACTCTAGCGCAGCGCGCCAGCGTTGGTCGACATCCATTCGTCGGGAGATGCGCCAAAATGCTCCGGATGATCTCATCTATGAACCAGACCTGGCTTACAGCCATATCAGACATCGGTCTTTGAGCAACTTGGGAAACAAACCAAAGCACGTCAGCTTCACCGAGGCCGAGGCTGATATCAATAAGATGACCACTCACCGAGCGATGATCGTAAGCGAGGTTCTTTTCAGGAAGGGGGCCTGTATAGAGGGGTCTGAACCGAGGGGTGTTCATCTGGAGAGCGGCATTGCACGACCTGGTTATAACTCTTCGCGTCTTCCCAAATTAACGTTTCATGAATCCCTGCGCCCCATCGCCTCGGGGCCTTTGACGCTCCTCTGGAGGCTTACCCCTTGGAAGGCTGTCAGCCGGGACAGGGTGCATTGCGCGGAGAGGAGCCAGCGGGCGAAGTACCGCAGCGGTAGCGAGCGACGGCGATTGGACGTTGTATCGGCCCTTCGTGACGTAACACTAATGCACGCTGATCGAGGCGACATGCGTACTTGACTTGTGCCTCATGTAACTGCAGCGAAGTGGGCATTGAGGGGATAGCTCGTTGCGATCAGTCAGACCAGCCAGGAAACGTCGACGTCCTGTGGAGCGTTTGTGTCAGAACTATTCAACATTTCGTCGCTTTACTACATCCTGATATATGAACTACAGCGAGGTCTTTCTCTCGGTCACGGACCTGAGCGAGAGTGCGAAGGACATCAAGGAAACGTACCAGCGACCTCATGCCGAGCATCTCTGGCATCGCAGAAAGCTGCTCCAACAAAGGTTCGCGTTTCAGCCGTGACAGTGCGATCGCAGCGTGGGAGACGCGAAGATCAACGTTAAGGATAAGGTCGAGCTTCTCCCTTTCCATCGGCGCAGAAGACGACATCCATGCATCGGCTCACCTGGGACACGTATGAAACATTAGCTTGCGGCCTCTCTATTCGCGTTTGTCGACATCGCTCAGAAGCTTCCTCTTCAGCGCATGAAGTAGAGCAACCACGTGGGGTAGAGCAGCAACATGACGTAGTATTCACAAAGTCAAGCCAAATTGCCTTGTTGGTAGTAACTGTCCTGATGGCAGGAGGCCAGAGTTGGTGGTGGTAGTCGCGAAAATGCTATCGGGCCCTTCAAGCGCCCATTTCTCGCCGTCGACCACTCGGACACCTCAGACTTAGAGTTGAGCTTGACCGGCGACCTCTGGATGTCCAGAAATCATCTTGGTATTGTTGAAATATACACAGAATTTGGTTTGAAACAACGACAGGACTCGACAGTGGTCACCCCGCCGCTGAATACCGGTGAAAGTACACTGGTTGAAGGCCGAGACCGTACTTTCGGACGCATTGACAAGTTACGATCGCACTCGGTGCATCGTCTCTCCTGGAGCAGCTCAAAGTCGCGTGTAACTTACCTATTAGTGGCACAACGAGCTCCGACTCGGAGCGCTTGGAACCGCAGAAGAGCTCCAGAACGCGGCGCCGACCGTGATGTACAAACGGCTCAACTGCGCGTGACGGAGCATTCGTAAATAATCCCGGTACTGAAGCATGGAGCCAAGACATAAGGGAGCTTCGTATGAGCATGCTGTGATTGTAGGACCGAGATGCGGAGCGTATGTTGGTTGGTCATCGTGTCTGTTCAGCGTGAGGTCCGAGCCAACTGGTATGTCCTCGAGCGAGGTAGGACCATGAAACGTAACAGAGATACGCAATCGGCTCCTTGATCAAGTTCTCGATGATGAACATTTTCCTCCTCAGGCGGGGAGGCAGACTCGGATCTGATTCGGACCCGTAGCTCCTGAGCTGCGATCTCAGAAGCCAGTAGTACCTGCATGTGGGTTTTCCAACCGCGCTTCCGCGCAATGCGCCAGGTAAAACCTGGCCCACGCCGAGATAGGTATCCCATTCCAACTTTCTCTTTGAAGATCGACACGTTCTCCCGCGGGCCCCCCAAACTCGTCCATCAGCCGTTTGTACCACCACGGAGGACGAAACGCAATGCTCACCCCTGTAACAGGGCGAAAACGCTCGTAGCAGGTCAGTCCGAGTCGAAGGTAACTTTTCGCTGGTCTTTTACCTCCTTTGGGCTCAGTTTGCCGTGAAGCGTTTTGTAGTACAAGCCAGGTGTCCGAGCACGGACCATAGTAGTCTTCGCGGAAGTCAAATTTCAGGCGGACAACGCGCAACTTGGAATGCGCGGATATTCCGAATCACGATATGTACCTGTCGTTTGCACTGTGAGCAAGTACGGCATGAGAGCAGGATATGGATCTAGCATCGGCCCTTTGCGATTACCCTATTTCTATCATGGCGAGATTGCCATTAATGGCTCAAACCTGCTGAGTCATCAGGGCGCTTCCCATGATCTTCTTCCCGAGTCACGGTATCTGCGTGCAAAGTTAACCTCTCCCCTTGCTGAAATCAGTCTTAGTCTTTGGGCCCCATGTCTTGTCAGGAATCAAAAAGACATCCGATGAATTGCTCAGCAGCTGGCACCGCGTGCGCTCCCCCCCAGCCTTGTCGTCCACCCGCCTCATAAGTACGTCGGTGCCCGCTAAAGCCCGTTTTGCAGTATAGCATCTCGCATGGTGGAACCACGTAAATATATGCTAATTCCTAAAGACAGAGATATTCACACTGATAAAATAGTACATCTGTCCAGCTGCGGTCACTGGTGTGTATTTCCGCGAGACCACACATCACTGATCTCAATTCGTGAAACAAGACATGCGGGTTCTCTGTCTCGCCTGTCGATATTGACTGCTCACGCCTCGTGGATGGATATAGACTCCAAAGATACGGTCTCGCACGGTGCAACCGTCCGAAGCCTCGCCGTAAGGCATTGGGTGAGACGCGTTTCTCCCTTTCCCCGTGACCCGATATACGACCTCTACTCTTTTCAGTACGTCGTAGATACGATTGACCCTCATCTCCTTGTGTGCTCACAGGATGAATAGGGACTTTAGCTTCAAGATTTACCGGTGGTATGAGCAACTTCGCTCGACGTATGTCAGGCTCTGTCTCTTCAATGCCCTGGTTGCTCGAAGGAAGACCTTCGGACGGATCTCGCTGAGAATAAATCGCGAGGATGGATGCAATGAACGTAACCCAAGGGTAAGGTTGTCGCCAAGGACCTTCGCAATAGGTTTGAGATGCCACTGGCGGCCAATGTGCCACCACCCTAGGCCGCGTATGCTCCCTCGCTGCTAAACGCCATACATGCATTTATACCCTCTTACCTATGTGCGCTCTTCATCGCTCTTCATCCCTATTCATTGCTCAGATCCATGCCCCTCCATCCCACCATGGCCGACACCCTTCCATTGCAGGGTGAAGTCAACCCACGGCTCCCCACCGAAGTCTGCGAGAATGTTATTGAAGCTTCGTACGACCGATGTTACCACCTCATTCAGAGCTCTCTGGCGACACTCTCAAGCTGCTCCCTGGTTTGCCGCGCATGGCGTCCGCGCGGCCAGAGCCTTCTCTTCGAATATGTGCTCCTTCGAGACAAGGACGCGCTCTATCGCTACGCGGAGCTCGTTAACTCATCCCCCAAAGTCGGGGCATATATGCGTACGCTCTCCTTTCGAGGATACCTCCACGTTCCGTACAGCCCTGCTGTATTGTTTCCCACAGTCCTCCGAGGGAAGCTTCCCAACCTCTCGGAAGTATACTTCAATGAGTTCTCTGCTGACGCGAAGGCAGCGAAACAACTACCCGAGGGCAAGAAAGAGCTGCCGTCACTGCCTATCCACCCATACTTTCCTTCTCTCCTGGCTTGCATCTCGCATATCCGCATACTCCACCTCTCTAACGTCAGGTTTTCCTCGTTCGGCGACGTCGCGCGGATCCTCGACAAACTCTCCAATATTCAAGAACTGCATTGCGAAGGGTTATCGTGGGCTGTCCTCGGCCAGGAACCGCAATGCATGGTGAAGCGCGACTTGTACGACTCTCGAACCACATTCCTCCCAAGGCTGGAATTTTTAATGGTAAGCTCTTCACTTATACTTCTCGTCGGCTTCTGTTGACAATCCAGAAGTGCCTCGATATGGATGAGCAGGGCGGGCAGAGGTTGCTATCTACGGTGGGCGCGTCTCTGAGGAAGTTGTGGATCAAGTTCCCCAATGATCCCCCTTCTCGACCAGTCGATCATCCTGGTGAGCTATCCTCTATCTTTACACGAAGCATGCACGTCTTATTTTGCGCTCCCTTGAATAGTGGTCGAGCAGGAAGACCCATTAGTACCGGCTATCCATCTGGAATGCTTGCCTCACTTGGATCGTCTCTATTTCTGGCTCGCACCATTTCCACAGCCGCAAGACCTCACCCTCAATTCTCTCCGGGATACTCTCGCTTCATGGTTGCCCTTGGTTCCCACGGGAGGTCGTCGCGGCGACGTATCCTCAACAGAGCGATACCTGTACCTTGGACCTTGGTATAGACAGCTCTTCAAACGGGACGAATACCTTGAGCTTCTTCGTGCCATCGGCCGGGTCGTGGAAGTAGCGCTATGCAGGCCCTCCGACGACCTCCACGCCGGGGGATCCCAGACTACTCAGAACACGGACAACGGCGCTGAAACGGACCCCTGCAGAATAACAGTCGTTGTACACGCCCTCGCGGACCGGCTCGAGTGGGCGGAATGGTGGAGGGCCGGCATCGCAGAATGTCTCCCAACATTTACGAAGTGGAACCGGCTGACCGTACTACCTGTTCATGCACGTAAGTGAACTTATTCACATGACTGTCACTTTCAAGTTCTTCTCGAGGGACGGGGTTGGATTGAGCCATTTGAGCTTCAACATATAATTCACGCTGAACCGCAAACCCTGCTAGATAATCCAACCGATGCATGGATAGACTACGAGCAGCTCGCGCCGGTGCAGGATTTACTCAAGTTGGACTCGGCGGATGTCCTCGCCGTAGCTGGTCCTTCCATCTCAGAGGACATTACCAAAGATACAAGGCAGTCAACATATGCGCCGCTCGGGGAGGATGATGGGAGTACAACTCGGTACAGCCTTCTTCGAGTCGCCCCCTTCAACCCGCACATACCGGATTTTGACGGCGTCCAGTGAAGGTGCGTCTCCTTCTCAAGCTGTCACTTGGAAGCCTCTTTCCCCCACCTCGTACTCAACATTTCTCATCAGTCCCTTTCTCGTACCAATTCTCGTCCCGACTCGTATCCGTTTCGTCCAACCATCACTGGTTCCTTCTTATGTCGTCGTAGCACTATGATACCTTGAACGGTGCCCTACTGAGGATCGTTAAAGACAAGTGAGTACGTCCTGTCCGACTCAGCGCGCTGTCGGGCCTTGAATCATGATCGTTCTACCAGATGACTGCAGTATTATCGGCTCTTCCCCGCCATCCTTGCTCATGCCTATCAGCCTACCAACCGAAGATTCAGACACAGGTCCATTTTTTTCCTCCCGCCTACCTGTCTACCACTCAGTATGATGGCTGGTTCCCGTAGACGTACTCAAGCTCCCGAATGATGAGCTACGCTACCATCCCGTTCGTACGGTCATAAAATAGTTCACGGACCAGCCGAATCCATCACGCGCCCGCAACTTCATGACATGACGAGACTACGGTACTACTCCTGTTCGTCCGCCTAGCCTCCTAGCAGCAAAGGAATCTGATCACTTGCAGTTGTTGACCACTCCGTTACCCGCGAGCACAGCGTTGACAAGCTGAGTGTTTGCCTGCGCAAGCAGGGCCGATGCGGTAGGGTCCGTCCTGTAGGCAAGTGTCATGAGCCATCTTATCTTTTGCGCGGAGTGTTGTAGCCCACTCACGAGTTGAGATCGGAAAGAGCGGTCAAGACCATAGTGAGGTTGCCTCCGACCTGGTCGCGCAGACTGGGATCGGCGTTGTCTCCGTTGATGAGGGCGAGGAGGATCTGCTTGATCGCGCCTCCTGCACCGGTGGCGCCGGACTGCATTGCTTGAATGTCCGCATCTGTGGAGCTGTTCCTAGAAATATCCAGCCTTGGTTAGCTTGATGCTCCGACTTCTCTGCAAGCCGAGCGGACACATACGCAGCGACAAGACCGGTGGCGTTTCCCAACGAGGAGACGGTCGCCCCGAGCTGGGCGACGTGGAAGACAATCTCGCCGCGGTCGATGTTGCATTCGAGGTTGCCAAGCTGGCGACGAGTGGGAGCTGTCCGAGAAGTGGTGGTTCAGGCGCAGTGTGTTCAGCAATCGCAAGAAGGACTCACCAGCGTGCGTGAACATGAGTGCCGTGAGGGCGAACAGACCAGCCGTCGGGTAGATGCGCACCATATCTGATGGTTAAAGAAGAGAGGTAGAATGAAGGTTAAGAGAAGAGCAAACGACTCCTGGTCGTAGAAGCTGAACGAAGAAGCGAAGGTGAAATCTGGTGTCAGAGTAGGCCACACCTTTCAGGCTTTATAGTATGCTGGTACATTGCGGAAACGGGCGGGAGAATTGTGATTGACTGACTGCGCAGGTCCACGGCCTCTGTGTCACAGGCGCTTGCGCTGCGAACTGCATCAGAGTGCTGAGCTTTGCGAGAGATGTCAAGTACCGCAGTTGTGTTTGAACCCGAACACACTGCTTTGCTGTGGGCCCGCGGTTTGCCCGTTGTCATTGAGCAGCCATGCGCAGCGCCAATGCATACGCATTGAATATTCGATGCCGAAGCAGAGTCGCATGTCAATCAAATACACGCTGTAATAGTACCTGCGGACAGTTCGTTGAGCTCGCCAATCAAGTACATATTGATCACAGAGCCAATACGTACAATATACAGTACGCCTACCGGTCCACCATGGTGGACAAAATGCTCCGCAATACTGCGGGGATGTCTGCGGTGTTCGATACTCGGTACCCGCGTCCAGGAAGATTCTTCGGTATCCTACAAGGATCATGAGTGAGGAATCAACGCGCTGCGATGATCAACGTACCAAGACGCCTCTGCGCCTTCTCCAATACAGATCAACGCAGTGTGAACCTTGGGGTTGCGGTTCATGACTCGCTGGAGATCCTCGGCGGTAATGTTGTACCGTGCGAAGTTGGCATCCGTCAGGGCAATGACGAACCAGTCATCTACACAATAGTCAGACGAGCGAAGTATGCATTCACAAGCGACGTACCAGCGTCGAATTTTGCCACTTCGGTGACCGCCTTGTCAATTGCTTCAACTGCGATGATTTTGGTGTTCAGATCACTACGCTGCGAAACTTGAAGCGAGATTCCTGAACGTACCTGTGTAATCTCCGGCGAACGTGTACTGCGTAATCATCTCCATCTTGTCAACGACTTTCCACCTATCATTGATCTCCAAAGGCGTGTCGGCCTCAACCAATGGTATGACGGCGGAGTCTCCAGACTTCGTCATGGTGTTAGCACCCATCACTCTTGGCTGACTCGCAGTCGAAACAACTTACATGACCGTATATCTGCATATCAGATCAGTTCTGCGCACAAGTCGCAAGATCAAAGACAACTCACATCCCACACATACTTCTCCTTCCGCGTGAGTCGGTCGAAGGTCTCCATCAACATGACGGCTGCAGTTGTGTCAGTCTCCGACATAGCATCAAAGTGCCACATATCTTCGTACCTGTTTCCATGCTTCGCTTCAAACGACCGTCAACCTGGAAACGATACCTGGTATTGAATTGACATCAGCGCACTCCCGCTGCACGGTTATGCACCACTCACATCGAAGCGCTGACGTCGAAGAGGAACCGGATCCTCTTAGGCCTAGCGAGTTGGGAATCTGTCAGTTTTTTGGCCTTCGAATGAGGTCGGCACGTCATTACATACTTCATTTGCGGGCGACCCATCTCCGGTTTGGCCATGCCGCGTCGCTTGTAAACAGTCGCTTCGCCAGTCAAACCCTCAGTGAGGCGGCTGTCGTCCAGTTCGCCATCTGTCTGACGCTTAACCCACACGCGCTCCTCCTCCCGCGCCGCGAGGTCTGCCACATCGTTAGCATATGAGCTACACAGCGACAAGGAATACTTACTCTCAAGGAGATCGTGTAGCTGGGCGATGTGACCTTCGACAGCGGCCAACAGGGACCCGTACCCTTTCGCGTCGCCAGCGCTCATGTTCAGCTCCTCGAGCCTCCGAGCGAGCTCCAAGCGGGCCATCTCTCGGGCCCTTTCCTTGATATGGTCTGGAACATCGTTCTTGAGCGCGTCCGGGATCTAGGCAGAGTTGAGCATGACTCTGCGAATCCCAGAAAAAGACGTACCTGATGGATATCATGGCCCTTGAAGAGACGCATGTAACCTCCCCTTCCTCCTAGACCAGCTGTGTCACGCCCGCCCGTCTAGATGATGACGGTGAGCTCTCAGAACCGTTGTGAAGATACGAAGCAACTCACACCGCCGGCCCATGTATTGCCTCCAGTATGGGCCTCGTTATTGGGGTCCTCCTTCCCGAACTTTGGCTCGGACAGGCTCGTATCTCCCTTCGGCTCGAACTTCAGATCCAACACCTGCTTCTTGGCTGCCTCCCGAGCGGCGCCGATGCCCAGACTCTTAACAACCAAACTATACAGATGTCAGCAGCGGATAACGCGGCGGTTCAGTGAAGAGCCATACCCGTAATGGTCCAAAATGTCTGCGAGCTTGGAGATCGTCTCCGGTTTGTAGACGTCAAAGTCGAACACATTCCTGAGGGCGGCTTCTAGTGAATCGCTGGGGTAGGCCTGCATATGACGGACGAGGTTCAATAGTTCTGCGCTGAAGTCAATCGCCTGTTCGCACTAGCTGACGTTAATACTCACCTCGAAGCGAATACGGGTATGTAAGAGTCCCACTCTCGTAGGCACGGCGAAGGTCGTGGAATGCAGCGACAAGCCGGAGGATCACGTCCTCGCTTAGCTGTGGCGCTAACTGCGCGAGCAACTTCCGCTCGCTAGCCATGTCCGGATTTGTGACGGCGTGGCAGCAGAAGTTGTCCCCGAGTACCTGGAGGAAGTGATTCCCCAGGAACGCTAAGAGTAAGCGTATGTATCAGCGATAAACGAGTGATCTTCAGCTTATCCGACTCACGATATCCAGGGCGGTTGGCCAGGAGGATGAGTCGGAAGTTTGGATGGACGACGATATCGCCCTCCCGCTCCTTCACCTGCCGTACACGTCGGCCGTCTGCAAGGCTGAGCTGGCCGTGACCTGCGAGACTCCGGAAGATCGCGACGACGTGTTCTGCAGCCTTGTCCGCTTCGTCTATGACAATTACTCTCCCGAGGCTAATTGCGCGGAGGAGAGGCGAGTCCGTATACTTGATGACGCCGTTCTCTAGCACTGTCTGGAACATTAGCTGGTTCACTGTCGTATCTCTATGCAGCTGGATGTATTCTCTAGGGCGGCCCAGAAGCTTCGGTGCAGATGGTCAGTACGATCGACAACCAAAGCCATTAGCTAAAACTGACCTGGCATAGTCTACAGACAAATACTTCAATTAGCTGCTGAGGTAAGCGAGACGAACAGACTCACCGGTCGATGACCTTGTTCTTTCCAACTCCCTATGATCACGTCGCCGTTGCGTCAACGACTCCGGATGTTTCCTCGCAGGATACCATTCAACGTACCTGGTTACCCAGCAGAACCAAATGCTCGCCCAACACCTCTAGATCTATCGCCAAGTCACGCATCAAGCCCGTCTGCAGGCTGTTGTCGTAGAAGTGGTCCATATGCGGCACATGCGACACGCCCTCTGGATCTTGAGATCGGTCAAAGAACGGAATGAACGTCGCCCCGAG
Organism: Lentinus tigrinus ALCF2SS1-7; assembly: GCF_003813185.1. Taxonomy (NCBI): domain Eukaryota; kingdom Fungi; phylum Basidiomycota; class Agaricomycetes; order Polyporales; family Polyporaceae; genus Lentinus; species Lentinus tigrinus. The sequence goes on from NW_027137918.1 coordinate 696,275, forward strand.
GCCCTGACCCTGCGGACCACTGGGCGGCGGGAACCAGACACCGCCATCGCGTACCTCGGGCGGGGGGTTAAACTGTCAACAAGCCGCGTCAGTGAAGATCTCGACAAGAAGCACACAGATGAAGGATTTGCCGCAGCGAGCACCGTGAACGGGAACACCGAGCTCGCCGGCTGCGATCACGCAGCCCCCGAAAACACCGTGCAAACGAAGTGTGAAGGCTGCGTAGGTACTTACCGGCTGAGTGCGCTTCTTGATACCAGTGTCCTCAAGGATGTTCTGTAGGTTCATCGCTTCCGTTGCAGGCAAGAACTCCGCCAGAACCGCGCGACTCAGCAGAACGTGCAGGTCCTCCGCTGCCGCAGGGAACTTCGCGATGCGCCGCGCAATGCGCATGAGCGCACGCGTGCCGAGCTTCCGGTTCTTCTGCACCGCGTCAGATGTCATGCTTGAGCGGTACCTGTCGGCGAAGCGGAGGAGTGTCTCGACGACGGGCGCGGCGCAGCCTGTCTGGAGCAGGATGTGTGCCTCCTCCGCGTGCGACATGGGCTGCGCGGGGACTGTGAAGAACATGTTCGCGTGCTCGTCGCTGAGCCAGTCCTTGATCGGGAGCGACTTGGACGCTGTGCTGATCACCCGGAAGGACGGGTGGGCTACAGAGAGGTCGGGCGAAGGCTTCTGCGCAGGAAGGAGTTATCGAGCTGCCCCTGACCGGTCGTTGAGATGCACGTACCTCGCCATCGAGGATGCGTCGGACGATGCGCTTCTGCTCCCACAGCTCGACCTCGCGGTCCTGCGCAAAACGCGCGAGAGAGCCCGCAGTCGAGCCGATCACGTCCAACCCAGCCAAATGCACAAGCCGACCTTCCCATGCACCCTCGACCAAAGGGCTGCGTACAGTCAGCGGGTGTGGGTCAAACGTGGGCTGGGTAAGAACATACCTTGGTTCCCAGCTCGTCGCTCCGCCGTCCTCGATCTTTCGCCTCATAATTAGCTCCCGCCCTCCCAGTTCCTTGTACATGTGCACGTCCTCGAGTTCGTACCCGAGCACAGCAGAGAACGTGCGCACAAGCAACGTCGTTGAGCACGAAGCCGTCGATGGCAATGCGGGGGGAGTATAGGAGATGTCCCATCCAAGGGCATGCGATTGCAACAGAGAAGTGAGCAAACCCATGAACCGCGCACTGGGCACAAAGCCGAGAAGCTCTGGGTTCGCAAAGGGGAAGGCGAGATACTCATGAGGCCCCGCAGGAACAGAGACAACGACCTCCCTGCCGGAAGGGCTGTCAAACGCAATGGATGCAGTACGGTCGTCCACCCGGTCGATACGTGCGAGACGGTACCCGAGCAGACCGTCGTCATCGTCCATCCCAGCCAGGTTCGGGCTGCCTAGTTCACCAAGGCCGGCATCCTCAAACTGATGCGAGAGCATCGCCCAGGCGACGAAGGGGCTGTGGATGAGCGCAGGATGGATGGACAAGACTAGCCGCGAAAGCTGCCTCTGGGAGAGAACATCCGGAGGGGGGAACATGGACAACAGTGCCGTCGCTTTCGCAAGAGCGGTCTGGGGGAACGCGGGGAGGGCGGACTTCGCAACGGCGTCGAGGCTATGGTGAGACTCGCTCGCTATCTGCGTAGACGCGATGATGTCGCGCAGCTTCTGGTATAGAGGTAGTGCGAGGATGGATGCAGATTGCGGGTCCTTGATGCCCTGCAGTGCAAGCAGCGCACCCATGGGGTCCACAAAGCGCGCCTGGAAGCGACTACGGAAAGGCGGATCGAGGGGATAGCCAGGGTAGGGAGGAACAGGCGCGGCGATAGCAATCACACGGAAGTTCTTGTGAGCGGGGATAAATGTCGAAGTCTCTGCTTCGGTGCCGTCAAGTAGCTCGTAACGGTGTGGATGCACGATGTGAGTACCGTCGTCCAGATTCATCTCTCTGTTCTCGAGCAGGTTGTTGAGTACCGGCATAATCCCGCGTTCGGCCTTCTCAATCCCCTCGAGGATGAGGATACGCCCATTCTTGACAGCTCTGACAGCTGCACTGTCGACATATACCAGGTTGCCGCCAGCGCGTATCTCACGACCTTGCTTGAGTTCCGTTTCGCCAACATCTCGGTGGAGCGCGACGAACTCGTACTCGGAGTTGATCAGCCTAACCAGAGAAAAGGCATCATTGCTTGAGCATTATAGAGCTGTGGTACAGAGCGTGGAGGGGTGGAAACGGAGGAGCGTGGAGGGGACATGGATGGTACTTTGATGAACACTCACCGACAAAAGGTAAGTGCCAGCCGTCGCGCATACGGGCCTGGCTGCGAGAGAAGGAAGATGTCCTGCCCAAGGAGGTACTTCTGAAGCATGAAGTGAAGGTTGTCCAAGTTGAACAGGTTCGCTGTGTCGAGTAGGACGTCTTCGCCATGAGGGAGACGGCTCGGCTCGGACGCGGTAGGGACGTCAAACGAGATGTCTCCCAGTTTCAACACGCCAATAGGTTTAGGAGGGGGTGTAAGTCCATTGAGGACATGCTTGAGCCTCCTGTGGGCCATAGTTGGGGTCGTACTGGCAAGGTGAGGATTGTCTACATGGTATTTCTATCCTCGAGAAGTCCAACGACGTACCCCGCGAAAGTTATCCGTTCCCTCGCTCCAGGAAGGCGCACACACCTCCTGATGTTGAATCCAGGTCTTGAGAACGTCGTGACGAGAGTAAGAGGTCAAGATATGTGCTCATGAATATCATGTTCCCCGCGTCCATCGCGGTTCGGGCTGAGTGAGATGCCCGGGCCGGTTCCGTATCCGGGGTACCAGCGCTAATTCGTGGGAACATCTTTGCACAGCCACCATGTTGAGGGCCTTGAGGCGCCCGAGTAGAGGTGGTCGGCGAAGGATCTCTCTCGAAGTGTGCGACCTTTGGTGCAACCGTCACTTTTGCAAACGACATCTCTCCATATTGCTATGGTTGGCTACTCGGACACAAAGTTGAAAAGTCCATGAATGTTCCGTACGTGTCAAGGTCCAAGGTGCGCACAAACAGTCCCAATGTCCATCCCAAACCCGTATCCCATCTCACCGCTTACTTGCAGTTAGAGACGACACCCTCGCCGGCAGTCGCAGCGTCGCCGAGCTGCGTGAGGGCCTTCTGGAGGGTCGCAGAGACAGTGGTGTCGGACCTGTGAAAGTACACGACATCAGCACTGCTGCATCTGACGGTAACTCGAGGGAGAGGAGCAACTCACGAGTTAATCGCCGTGAGCGCACCTTGCGCCGCGGTCAGGTTCCCGGCGACCTGGTCACGGGCGGCCGCGGGCGCAGTCTGCCCAGTGAGCAGAGCCTTGGCGATGACACCGATTGCGCCCTGTGCGCCCGTCACGGAGTCCTGGGCGGTCTGCACGCTTGCGGCCGTTGCGGCGTCACTGTCGTGCGTCAGGCCAGTAAGTAAGAGTACGAGAACTTAGTGATCAGGATACGTACGAGGCTGACTCGCTAGCGAGGTTCTTCAGCGTGCCCTGAAGACCCGCAAGACCAGTGACGATTTGCAGGCGGTTGATGTTGCACTGGAGGTTGCCAATCTGGCGTGCCACAATCTCGTTCGCAGGAGCTGGAGGGTCCAGGAGGCGTCAGTAGAGCGCAGGTGCTGCTTAGGGCGGAAACGTACCGGCGTAGATCTGGGAGCCCGCGAGGAGCGACAGGAACGCGAAGAAGAACACAACCATGCGCGACATCATCTTGAGCAGCGAGGGTAACTAGGGTGGCGTCGAGAGAGAATGGGTCGTGGAAAGGAGCTTGCACTGCAAGGACAGGACAGAACACTCAATGGACAGCACCAGGCCGCGAGGAAGAGAGAAGTGGGCAAGGGATGAGGAGCGGTATGGTCTCTGCTTCCGACTTATATCGCTCGAGGCGCATGTAAACATACCCGGACGCACTGCATAGATGAACGGCAGCTCGAGGCGGCTCGTCATGGAGACGCGAATTGCGTCGGGGATGAGATTCGCAGAAGCACGTCCCGGTTTCCGATCCACGCACACTCCATTCCCGATACATGCATAGTGTTGTGAGGCCTTACTTAGCAATGATCATTTGGAAGAGCGAACGAGGCGATGCACGGGGGAACGAACCACACGCTATGCGACGCGGACATGCTTCGGACGCTTCTTTGTACTGACCATCTGCCGTCAAATGGCGTAAGGTTTGGCACAACGCCGCTAGCTGAGAAGAGAACGAGGAACGAGGCTGAGAAGAGTTGAGAGCACAGGACCAGCTCCAACCGCCAAGCATCCAGGATACCATGACGATGGACACCAGAAACCTTGAAGGATGGCGACGCACTGATCCAGCGGAACCGGCTAAACTTGTACATGCCGCATTCGCCCCGGCATCCAGATTGCATCTTGCGACTCTTCCAGCCGGCAAAGGACGACCGTGCTCCTGCCGGACGCGGTCAGCGAAAGTAGCCGTCAATTTCTGGCGTAGAACGAGAATTCCTGTCAGTGCTGGCTTGCGTTTAGCAGTCAAGACCGTCCGGGATCGCCGACCAGAGATGGTTGGAGGACGCGTGCTCCAGAAAACCGTTGCTCCCCGAGCATGCAGTGCTGACGGCACGTCCTATACTAGGAGGTGGTGAAAACCCCAGTGGTCGTTACGTTTAAGGTTGAAACTTTGCAACCAGCGCTAATCAACGTTTTCCTGATTCCGAACTACGACCATGCCCATTCGCCGACTTCTGTGAAGCTGAAGTCAGGTCAATCCTGTTACTCTATCTACAGAAGGCATGTTCGACAGGATATCCGTCGCGATAGATTATGAACTGACACGTATCCGCAGTCCCTGTCTTGTCCGTCTATTCGACGGCCGAGCGCCCAACGTAACCATGCCAGCGCTCAGACAATCCAGCCCACATGCGGTATGGTCAATCGCGGAGGTCGTCCGCGAGGTTATGGAGCAGAACGCCGAGAACGTGAGCACGCTCTCGAGCTGCGCACGGGTGTCGCACGCCTTCTCCGAACCGGCTCTCGAGGTCCTGTGGCGGGAGCAGTCCGGCCTCAACCGACTGCTCTCGATTCTCCGCAAGTCTGTCAAGTGCATTCCGATAGCCATTGACAACATGCCAGGTTTTACGATCAACCGATATGTGAGTTTAAGTGTTTCTGCTAGCTTCTCTGTTATTTTTGCTGTGTTAAGGACTGTAAGTCCTGGCTCTGCGCGTCTTGGTGACCGTCCCCCGTGCACCATGAGGCTGCTGCGCGTTGAAGTACGTCTCCTAGGACGACTACGCACGGTTTCTCGATAGTTGAGTGGGAGCCCAGCTCTTCCAGGGCCCCAGGGCTCCGCATATATAAACGAAAGGAGATGATAGTGATGACTTCCAAGCGACGCGTGCCCAAGTGCATTCATTTGTGTTGCAGAGCGTCACACGTATACTGACCGTCGTTTTATCCCACTGTAGGTGATCTCTGGACCCATAGACGACCTCGAATGGTCTCGGTTTCAGTTGTACGCCAACCTCGTTCGGGCCTACTCGACGAGTATCTGGGAAAGGATGGACGACATCTTCGTGGCAACGCTCCTCGACAAGTGCGCAGGCAAACCTCTGCTCCCGCGTCTGACGTTCCTCGGGTGGACCGGACAGGATGATGGGATCACCTCCTCAGCTTTCCTCCTGTTCATGTCACCCATGCTTCGCATCGTCCATGTCAACTCCAGCGGCTTATATGTCACGCCGCCTGCCGAGTTCGAACCTTTGTCAGAAGAATTCACTATCGCCGCTGCCCTGCGGCTCATTCACGCACGAGCGCCAGCCGTTGAACAGCTCAAAATTCCAGCATGCCACCTGTGTTCTCTCAAACCCATTTCAGACTTCGTTCACCTGCGTTCTCTGTGCATAGAGTCTGAAGACCCGAGGATTTGGGAGAAGATCGCGAACTGGCTACCAAACCTTCAGGATCTCACCGTGTACATGTTCACTCAGATGCAAGATGAGGATATCCAGCGAGCCAGGCGGCTACCTGAGGCACATTTCGGCCAGCTCACCCGCCTGTGGTTCATGGCGGATCCGCGCATAATGCCGATCGTGCTCGATCTCATTCGCGCGCCCCATCTCAACAACCTCCAGCTGGACACGGAGCTCAGAGATGACCTCTGTGTACACCTCTGCGATATTGTCGCCGTCCGCTTCGTCCGGTCCCTCCGCATCTTCCTGCTGAAGCTCGCCAGTGACGGCCGCGACGAGCATCCGCGACAGTTCGAAGCGCTCTTCTCCCCACTATATGCGATACGCCATCTGGAGCACGTCACCGTCCAGGTGACCTTCGACACGAATCTCGCATTGACCGCGGACGAAGTCACGCGGATCACAGGGGCCTGGCCAAACCTCAAACATCTGAAATTCTCATCCGTACTGTTGTCGAAATCGGAGCTGGCTGCGCCGCGCATGCCTATCACCGCGCTAGAGATATTTGCGCGGCGGTGTCCCCAGTTAGAGGTACTCTTCATGCCGCTCCCGAACCCTGCCCCGCTGGCCGACCTCGATCTCGCGACGGTTCCAGCATGTTCGAATCGTCTGCAGCGTATCTACTTGTACTCTGGATCGGAGTGGCCGGAGGATTTTGCCGACTGGGAGAAGGTGGAGCCCTACGTTGAACGTCTCTTCCCTGGTGCTGTCCTGATCCATGAAGGTCTGTAACTGGACGACGACTAACCCCCAACCAAGTCTCAATGTGTAACTAGAAGCAGAGTTGCATCCACAATCAGCTCTGCCTCACACCGGGAGCCCGGGCCCGTCCTAGCACCCGCATCTAGTTACTCGCGATGTATATACTGCGGGAAGAGTAGATTTCTGCTTATCAACTAGTAGCACCAGTGGTAGTCGCAGCAACCTCAGACATCTAACGCTCCCATCCTCTGATTTGGCGGACCCCGAGCTGGAAACGCCGCGCATGCCTGTCATTGCGCTGGAGACGCTTGCTCGGCAGTGTCCCGGGCCCAAGTTGGAGATGCTCGTCGTTCCCATCCAAGACCCGGCGCCGCTCGCTGGCTTGGACATCGCTACCATTCCGGTGTATACGACCCATTTGACACATCTGCACCTGGTCTCTGGGGAGTGGCCGCAGGACGTCATGGAGAAGGGAAGGCTATGTATGTCGAACGGCTCCGATTCCCAGAATTACGGGTTGCTGTCAAATCGGGTACAGCGTGGCGGGGGCATGACTGTCGGCAGCGGAGGAGGATATCGCCCGCGATACCAACGATGCGGTATATCTTCGATATCTTTACTGTTACCAGCAGTAAGCGTCGGGTTAGAAGCACTACAGGAAAGTGCGCACAACGTACTCTCGTTTGGGATCATCCGGATCCAAGAGGAACCGCGGATCTGCACGACGGCAGCAGCGGAACTCCGCCCATGTCGAGGCCGGGACACAGTGGCAGAGCAGCTTGACGGACTCAAGCAAGGGGCAATGCTCCTCCAGCATCTCGACGATCTCCCATCCGAGCTCGCCAGTCAGCCTGGTGAACCATTTGTCGCGGAGCTTCCAAACGTTACAATACGGGCCATGGTCCTCGTGAAAGTCGAGATTGAGGCGGAGCCAGCGGATGGACTTCGCCGCTGCCAGACGTTCCACGATAGGTCTCTGCATCACAAAGTAAGTACAGATGTCGACACACATAGATGACGAGGGAGACTCACGTGGTCGACATGTTCCTCCCGGTTCTCCCGATATCGGTGAAGTTCAAGCGTTGTGAGCTTCGGAAATGAGTTCGCGACGTAGTCGAGCAGATCGTCGTCAGATCCTGCGCTGAAAGCCAGGTATGCGAGCTCGAGGCTCGTCAGCTGCGGCAAATCCATTCGCTGTAGAACCGACAGGCACTCCGCGGCGGACAGCAGAGGGTGGGCCCAACTGGGTGAATTCCGGTCCATAAAGCCCAAATGGGCGTAGTATCGCGGCCAGTCTCGAAGAGAAAGATGTTGGAGGTGGGAGGCGTCGATGGAGAAGAGGTCGTCATCTGGGTGGGGGTAGGCTACCGTGAGCGAGCGGAGCCCAGACAGTGCAGTAGAAGATGCGGAGCGATGTCCGAGGATGAAAGGGCGGTCTAGAGATGCGTGTCGGGCGACTCGTATCGACAACCTCCGCAGCTCCATCAACGATGAGAGTAAGACAGGTAAAGACTCGGCCTGGTCGTCGTTGAGATACCGACCGAAGAGCGATAGCTCCTGTAACCTCGGCCAGTTACACGCCGCCATCAACCTCAAGGGCGCCGTCTCAAATGGCAACGTCAGTCGAATAACTGTGTTACGCAGCTTTGGAACCAGACCAGCCAGGCACTTGGCCTCATGTGCGAACACGGCGTTGAGGTCAACCGGGCGGACGCCCATCCGAGGTTTCGAGACCGCCATTTCTCGCCACATTTTGGGAGTGTAGACGAGGGAGGTAAGGTGGACTGCGTGGGATGGGAGATCGTCGGAGGGGTAAGCCTCCACCGACCTGAAATTGGCTGACACGCTGAAGGTAACAGACATGATCCTCGGTCGGGCAAGGATGATTTCAAGAACATTCCATGCCACACCGAAGCTTTCCTCAACTGTTATCTCCCGCAGGGAGGGTAGGATGTCCAGGAGATGCTCGATCCAAACGGCAGCTTCGGCTCCGATGAGAGTCTCCCAGATTATGATGTGACTTGAGCGATAGGTCGTCGTTAGTCGCATGCGACTGCAGAATTCCGAATACTCACCGAATGTATTGGCGAATGTGCTCTGGTGGATCGGCTTTTGCATAAGAGAGATAGCTGCGAAAGATGTAAGGTGCGGCAACCTGTTGTAAAGTACGGGAGCAACAGGCAAGTGCTCCGAGAGCGATAGTACCATCCCTCCTCAACTCCTCGCAAATCAGTCGGAGTATGTCTAAGTTGATAGTGCTCAATCTTTGAGATGCTGAGTAAGAAATTTGGATACAACGAGTTCAACTGGACCGCTACTTACGTGGGGGGACTCCGAGCACCATGCGTTCGCAGCACAGAGATTCCGGTGACCGGCGCTGAAGATGCCCGTTGTCCGTGGGGGGAACTTGGGGTCCCCCTCCGAGGGAAGAGCACGTGGGTGAGGCTTTCGAGTGTTCTGCTGGCCGGAAACATCTGTCACTGCATGCTGGTTGGAGTCGGAGTCGGAGTCGGAGGAGGTTGCCAACAAGAGGATCGAGCGGGAGACAACAACACTGCTTAGTCAGCTATCGGCATCGTACCGCTTAAGCGCCTTGCTCTGGTCTTCGAGTACTATGAAAGACATCCGGCCGCCGAAGTATCGAACGCGTGTTTCGCACCAAGGACACAACAAATAGTTTGTTGTGCAACGCCCATGCATGCCCGGATGCGGGACTGCGACGACTGTCATGCGTTGCCAGGTGAGCCCCTGCCTCTCAATACAGGCTTGTCTCTTCCATTTCCCGCTAGTAGCAACCAGTACAACAAGAGAGAAAGAACAAAGTATCTATTGTTTCGAAGTTGGAGGTCTTAGCGTCGGCTCCAACATAGATATGCCCTGCCGTGTTGTTCTCCACCTATATAAGAGGTTTGCGTGCGTGATGGTATCCAACAACACTCTACTATCCTGCTTCACTCCTCTCGCTCCCTCCTATGTCTTTTGAAGACAGCATACTCATTCTGCGCGGTCCGATTGTCCGCTCGAACGACCGAGCGCAATTTCAACGCGCTTGCCATGTGAGTACTATGTGCAGTAACCTCAAGAATAATTCACACTGACCGTGCATGATCGCGTTCGAAAACAGACCAGCTTCCTGCGCTTTTTACGAGTTAATACCAAGAAGCCCAGTAATTCTCATAAACGCACTCTGTCGCAAGCCTTCAGTCTCGAAGAATTGTCGTCGAAGCTTCCCCATTCCCAGCGAGTCAAAACTGAAGTTGCTCCTCAAAGCCCGCCGGTGGGCTCTTCGCGCCGGCAACTGCATGCAGTGAAGCGCTCGAATTCCTCTATAAGGGTACATTCTCTCTTTCCAATGTTCATGCTCCACGGTATGAAACGTCACTGAAACTTCGAAGCTCTCCAAGATGGGTGCCAAGTATTCCAGGATATCCAGGGTCCTGGTCAATCAATCTGCAGCTCCTGAAGTTTTCAATCCGGAACTTCCGATAGATGACCCAGAAGTGTTACGGGAGAAGCAACAGTCGGTCACCACAGCGGAGAAGCGGTCGGTTTGCAAACTCGATTATCAACCCGATAGTGTTAATACAGACGGTGTCGTCAATGGCGAGTTCCCTTCTCTTGCCTACTCGAGCCTTCGGCGAGCGTTCATTAACCGTACCATCCCCACCAGATGTTATATACACACTTCCCCTTGTGAGTATCCTTCACGGAACTTTGAGTACTTGGGACTGCAATATCTGAACTGTTGTTCAGCATTTGGCCAGAAAGCAGAATCGTTCGGAGCTGGACCTCTGGGGTGGAGGAAACCCTTACCAACTGGCGATCGACACTGGTACTTGCTCTCTATTCTAGGTCGTTTCGCGGTGCTGACATCTACTCACTACAGCTGACTGTAGCTTGTGAGTACGAGTCTAATCCTCTAGATCTTTGAGTGCGCTGACTATTATTGGCGGTAGCTGGTTCTATGAGCTTAAGTTCAAGAACGTTACAGATGTCTCAGAGAGACCTGACGGTCAGGTCGATTTCAAAGAAAGCGAATGGTCAGAGGACAGCAAGCACATAGATCGCAAAGTTATTCCACCGGGGGACAGCGCGGCCGTCAAGGAGGACGGCTGGGCATGTTACGGAGACACCGGCTCAGTACGTAAGTCCGCTCACTTCAATTTGTACATAGCATCTCGATAGGCAGGACGGCTCACACTGATTCTGCTCACAAGATGTCCGACGATGGGAAGACGACCATGATTTGAAGTTTCAAGCTCGCACGTGGGATTGCACGAACAACACATTCGCGCAGACATTCAACTGGCTGTTTTTCCCGCGTATCCTCGCAGATTACGCGAACGACACAGTTGCCACGCAGGCGTCTGACGGCAACCTGGGCATGGCAGTCCCGGGGTAAGCGAATCCTTGTGCTTTCCAACTCTCCTGACGTTACGCACAGATGGCGAGCACCCTGGAAGAAGGTCAAATTCTGGAATCGAGTAGTAAGTGTTGACACAGCGCAATACTGGCACCTTGCTCATCGTTACTATCATAGACGTTCTGGGATATTCTACGTAATGGGCAAGAGCACGTCGAGACGGTGAGAAATTTGCTCCTTCCCCTGACCGTTTGACTGAAGGTTGAGGTGCTACCAGCCAATGCAAGCCACTGTTAGGTTGCTCTATCCAGACGACGACCGCGAGGCCGTCGCCGCTGAGAATGTGTATGCACGCGAGTCATCTCATCTAACGGTTTCGTCACTCAAATTGAACATGCAATTCTAGACAAAGCTTCCTGTACCACGGCAAGGGCTCTCCCTGTGGAATGCTGATGAACGGAACGATGCTACTCCCAAATTACAGCCCGCCACTCTACATTTTCCCTCACACCGATGCCCCGACAGAGTTCCACTTCTGGACGTTGCAGTTCCTATCAATGACGTTACTGGAACCCGTCCAGGACGTCCCTCATCTCGATCACGAGACTGTGGACCCAACGCAATGGGTGGCCAAACGCATCGCGATCAAACTTGGAGAACCATCTGGTTCTGAGCCCGACTCAGCGAGGGAGGAAACTTCGCCTGGACTCCGTGTTATCTTGGACTCATGTGAGCATCACCTTCGGTGTTTTTGCGCTTAGAATTCACGTGTCTGTGATACGCCATTCGAATAGGTTCCGCGTCTACGGTGCTCCCGAAGGGTGTGCTCCGTGCGATCTGGACCAACTGGTTCGAGCAGCCATTGCAGAGCTTTCCGGCAGAGACCAACAATGCCGCTTGCCTCTGGCACAATGACCCCTCTAAATTCGCTCGACACGACATTATCTTCGAGTTCATGGATTCCCGCGGCACTGTGTTCGACCTTCGATGCTCCGCGCAGGACTTCCTCACGAGTCCGTGGATGGCGAAAGGAGAAGATACCCGGAGTGCACAGTTCCAAAGTGGAGACGATGATCACCCACACTGGATATTGGGGATGGTGAGTCATCATCGCGCCGCATCCGATGCCAGCATTCACGACCTATGTACAGAACTTCTTCTGGACCACACTCCTCAAGCTCAACGGGACACATCGTGGTTCACGTCCTGTGCCAGGCACGGCACACCCTTATGTCCAGTTCGCTCCGCAGCGCATTGTTCGCGACGGACAGCTGGTTGGAACCGCTTGGGACCTAGGGCTACACAAGTATCTAGCTCCAAGGCACCTGGCCGAAGTGCATGATCAGCCCGAAATTCACACTGACGAGTAGTAGTCCATTCTATTGTGGTAGCAATGTTCTCGCACGTTGTTGATGAATGCCAAGAAGGTTCACCTACTACTCTTCAGCTTCGCCGGTGCGCTGAGCCACGAAAGAATCTAAACACCTTCAAATTTCAGCACGACGGAGGCAGATGTGAATGCCTTGATGCTCATCCCGCATGAGCATGGACATGTGCCTACTAAGAAAACACCACCCCGCCGTCCATCACGAACTCCCACACCACGCCTTGCGCCGGACCTGCGCCGTGCCCAGGTCGATCTCCGTCCCTGCTCTTCTGTGCTTCCACCTAGCTCTCCGGTCGATCCGTTCTTGCGTTGCTTGTCATTCTTGTGGCATCATCCTCTGCACCGTGTATCGTTTTCTCTCGTCATCGGGACCGCGAGCAAGCCACTCGGACGCCATCACGAGACCGATAAATCCCGATACCCACCCAAGCATCGACATGCCTCAAAGCACGACAGACGGTTCATCGTGCTTCCACGCCGGCCTCCATATAGGGACCGCCCCTTATTGCCAGGTATTCACGGTGATGGAGACAACGAAGATGAATAGTATTACACTGCCCATGGCCATACGTGCGCCACAGGACCAAGAAAACACCACCGTGACCCCACCGTCCATCACAAACTCTTACAGAACGTCTTCCCGCGCCCGACCTGCGCCCTGCACAACTCGATCTCCGTCGGGACCGCGAGCAGCGACGCCATCAGGATGCCCGCCGAGTCCGCGAGCCCGATCGAGCCAATCTTGAACTCGCGCTCCTGCTTCGCGCGCTCCGCGTCCGCCCCGGGCGAGTCATGCTTCTCCTGGTTGATGCGGAAGAACACGTTCACGCTGTGATTCATACTTGTGTCAGGATGAGAGCGCAGGGAAGAAGGAACAGAAGAGGGATGGGTACGCACTATGCGAGACCGCCGCAGATACCCTCAATGCTAATGAGCAGGAAGACAAAGACGAAGCTCGCGCCCTCATTCTGATCGCCGAAGATCCCAACCGCAGACTCGAACGCGAGAGTAGTGAGGATGAAGCCTTGAACGATCGCGGGCACGGAAAGGAGGCGGCCGGGAAGCGGCGGGAGCCCAAGCGTGATCGACGACCGCGACAGGAACACGGTCGTCTGGTAGACGAGCTATACGAACATGTCAGCGATGGATGGATGAGAGCGAGATGCGACATGACCTGCCTGCCAGAGAGGGTAGTAGTCGCGAATCGAGTGGATGAGGCGGCTCATTAGCCAGTGCCCGTCTGCCGTCGGCACTGGGTAGACTAGCGTAGGTGCAATACCCTGTCGATTGGCTTCGTGTCAGGAGACCATATGCAGGAGACTGGAGCGAATGTACCTGATTGATAGTGTACTCGAACTGCCGCATAGTTAGCATTCCCTTGGTCGAAGGAATCAAATCAGGCCGTCGATGCTTACCAGATAGACACAAACTAGCAAGACGAGGGTGAGTAACGCGTGGTTAGACAATAGACGCTCAACTCACATAGAGGCAACATATACTTGGTTAGCATGGGCTTCGCAAGCTTCCACTTGTCTTGCATGGACAGCGCGATGGGCGCCGTGGCGATCGCTTCTCCTTCGGTGACCAGAATGGAGTCCTCCATGTTCTCTTCATTCGGAAGTCGAGTATAGGACACGGACAAAGGTGCTCCTTCAGCATCGTCGTCGTCCGACGCTACTGCGGAGAACTTGTCTGGTCGCGGGAGGATGAAGAAGTATGTGATGGGGATGACGAAAGGCAAAATCTGACAGCGCCAGGATCAACCTACGAAAGCCGTGTCTCGAGGGGTAACATGACTTACCGAGGAGAGGCCCACTCCGAGACGCACACCTAGGCCCCTGAGTTCCCACCACAAGAACGCGCCGACAAGACCCGCGCCGCCAGTACCAGATGCAAAGTACCTGCATGAGAGATCGTCAGCCTGAGGGACCAGTACGGTTAGCCTTTCTCTTACCCGACGCTATGACCAGCCATGGAAGGTGGATGGTAGCGAGTTGAGAGTTGGAGGAAAGTGAGCTCGCCGAGACCTTCGCACGTGGGTCAGGACACGGCACATATGGACCATGATGAATTCAGAGTGACCTACCGGACGAGAAGGAGGCAAGGCAGATTCCCAGAAGCCTCATGTAGAGCGTGTCAAACAAGGCTACTACCTACCGAGGGGGCTTGATATGAACACGACCGTAGACGGACTAGGACTTGGTCACTTACCATCATGCCACCCACGCTGATTGCGGTGCAGCTTATGAGACGTCGGGCGTATTGTATCCGTCCCCTGAGCAAGTACGGCCATCCGAGCTTGGCAATGAGGGCAGGAAAGATGTTGCAGAAGGCAATGATGCCCTTGGGCGTTGAGGGTGGTACGAGGTCGAGGGCAGCAGATAGGATTATGACGTAGAGTACTAGGCATAGTTGCAGCGCGGCGGGCATGCACAAGTAGGAGTAGACTCACCATTGTTGATTAGTCCAAACAAGAAGAACGATAGACCGAGGAGGCGACGCAACTTTTGGCCTTCTACGAAGTGTATCAGAGAATGCGTGCGAGGAGAGGACGTGGATATATTACAGTCCCAGTTGAACGTAGTATGGCTATCCGAGACAGCACACAGGAGTAGCTGTGATACATCACGTCTCTCCTTGCTCTCAGACACAGATTACTCACCTCCTTTGATCCCATTGCTATCCGCCAACGATTCGCGGTCGCCTTCCGATCCTAGTCTGTTCATAAGGCGTTCGGGACTGTAATTCATCGCATTGGCGGCGAGTAGGATTCACGCGGAGTAACAAATCAAGCAGGTGAAGAAAATAAGGCCGTCGACTAGAAGTAGAGCCAGGAAAGATGATACAAGTAACGGAGGACGAGGGAGGAGGCTGAGGCGCTGAGGCGTCGTCTATGGATCACGTGGGATGGCCGTAACCGCGCCGCCTGAGGCTTTTGTCAAAGTTTTGTATCTGAACATGAACTTGCTCACGCATTAACACATCCTCGCCGAAGGACTCAAGGCTGAGGCAAGCGATGCGACTCGCAAGGTGCACTGAAGATGATAGATTTTGCAGAAGAATAGCGGGAGACCGCTCACTGAGCATGAGTACGACTCGGAATACATCCCATCATTCGCTATACACAGTACGTCCATATATTCCTAGTAGTCAAATGGTGAGCGACGAATACCACTCCTTCTCGAGTTGCACCCTGCGTGACAGACTTAAGGGATTGAGATCTTGAAGACCGTTCAACAGATGAAAGTGTCTATCGATATCAATCCTATCTTTGACTTTGTACTTCACTTTAGTAACAATGGCACCCTGCCCTAAAGCATCTATTAGTTACTCCGACTAGTCCCGCTTTCAATCTTATTTAACCTCGTCTATTACCCGGATATTATGTACACTTTGTTGGATTGCGAAGCGCAGGAGAACCTCCTACCTTCAAGTTCGCCCTCTTCCACCACCATCTCCTGCCGTCCATGTCGCCGCTGCGATGGATCAGAAACGCGCCAAAACGTACGTGCCCTGCCGTCGCTTGCCTGCGAACGTTGACCAGCTCGCGATAGCTTGGAGGCGTTGGAAAAATTCATGCAATCCCAGAAGGACGTGCTCGTCAGGACCAACGCCGACATAGAACAACTGAAAGCCTTGCGGAAGGATGTAGTCGTGGACCCTCCGCGTAGTTTGGAGGGCCTGAATAAGAAGGTGCGTGGCGACATCGACTCTGTACGGAAGGCTCGCACTCATCGCCTTGGAAGCTCAACGATCAGGCCTTTCGGCTAAGCAACCAGACGGACATCATGCCGCGCCTGCCAAAAGACATAGACTGGTCCGTCTTCAACGGCCTAGACCCCACACCATTCAGGACCATGGCCACTAATCTGCGCAACACGCACGCGGCACGGAACACCCCTCCCCATAAGTCCCTCACCGCGCCATGCTCCCTCCGCCAATTGGTGGCTAGCACACGGGCTTCTGTCGTTGACCCTGTTCTCAGCACGTTTCGCCTACCAGACGATCTCGCTGCGCTGTCTTCCGACGACGAACCTGATCCCGAGGAGCTCCGTCGTGCGCGTGAGCGCGAAAAGATCCGTGAGCTCAAGAAGCGCCGCATCGTCGGTGATTCCGGGGCCGTCGCGTTCGCTGGGCTGGGACTGCGCACGTCAGTTGCGGGAGTGTTTATTCGACGGGACCAGGAGGACGAGAGTGCGGAGGTGGACATTTCCATGGGCGAGGATGGGTCTACGTCCGCCGCGGGGTCCGAGCCTGTCCCTATGGCCGTGGACACACCCGCGACTAGTATTGCTTCCCCCGCGTCGGTTGCGCCTGCTCCACAACACACTGCTCGGGAGCGCCGCACAACCCGGAAAGCTCGAGTGGACCCCAAGGCAGGCGCAAGAAGTAACACGACGAAGGCAACGCCGAAAACGAAGGCTCAAACCAAAGTCAAGGCGGAGCAGGATGACGAGGTAGACGCTACCCCTGCCGGACCCTCGTGCGGCAAGGATGGGAAGCCGAAGTCTGAGACGTACAAACAAGCTTGGTCGGTTTCTGAACAGCATCTATTGGAACGCCTCTTGGAGGAGATCCCCGAAGGCGAGAAAAACAGGTACGTCTGTCAGATGTTCCCTGACTTGCGACCGTGGCTGAAACGCCGCCACGCATTGTCAGGTGGGCCAAGATTTCCAAGGCGATGAATGGGCGTCGGACGGCGAGACAAGTAGCGAGCCGGGTCCAAAAATACTACGAGAAATTGAAGCGGTTCGGGGTTGAGGTCGGGGGCAGCAAAGCTGGTGCGAGCGGCTGAACGTCGTCAGCTGGTGTCAACGCGCGAACATGGATCATGACTAGTCCCCCTGTGTATTTTCTACTACTACGTGTAGCTATAGCATCTCTCGTTGCCGCCGACGATGTCCCGTACACCAGCAGACGCGCTCGGCGTCGTCGTGGTTGTTCCCCGACGACGGGACCTGTGCGATCATCTGACCAGATCATGATTCTTCTCTTCACGCGGCATACTTCATCCCCGTACAACGACGTTCCTGGCCAGCACATCCTCTCCTTCTGCACTCTCGTTCTTGGCTTTCTTGCATAAATCACGACCTGTTCACGCCGGACGACATGGCCCAAACCCAGCAATTTGATCCCAACAATGCACAGAATCTCGTCGAGGTGTGTGCGCGCGCTCCAGAACGTGTACGCGACCTGGGCTAACCGAATGTTGCATCGTCGCAATCGTAGATTGAGAAACAGTGGGTCGCAATCGTTCGAAGTTCTCGTAGACCGCAGCTTGATGTGCTACCACCTTAAGGTTCGCCGTGAAGGCTGTCGAGCACGCGCAGGTGAGTACTCGAACCCTGCCTGCACTCGCGCGTTGGCCCCTCATCTCCCCCGCCGTCTTGCGACGCGCCTCGTGCCGTGTAGACGTACTGGAACCTTCTTGAGAAGGTCAACCCGAAAGACCTCAAGCTCACCAAGTACGTTCCATCTGCGAATACCCCGAGTACCGGCTCTCAATAGTCCCTGTTGCTGCTATTCGCGTCGTCTCTCCTGCGCACGCCCGCCACCATCATAATTCTTCAGGATCGACGATGAAATCTTTGAGCACACGATGAAGGAGTTCCCGGAGCTCGCGGAGAACGACTACGAGAAGCTCATCAAGATCGACGAGGACTGGATGAAGAGCGAGGAGGGCAAGAAGCGCTGGCGGAACTTCATGCAGCAGTGAGTTTCCCTTTGCATTTGCGCGTACTTCTCGTGAGCAGGGTTGACCAAGCGCGAACTTCGCAGGTACGAGAAGAAGGTCAAAGACTTCAACTTTGGCTCGCTCATCCGGACGGACGCGCGCCAGGAGTACAGCGAGACGAACACAATCTTCGTTACGCGAATACAAGTGTGTATCCTTGCTTCTATCTTCTATCTATCATCCTTCCTTTCTCATGTCCCCATCTCATTACCGTGTTTATGGTGTCCATCTCGCCTGCTGACATGATCTTGCTTGCGTAGTTCTATGTCTTCGAGATCGCGCGCAACAGACTCGGGCTGAACGACAAGGCACACGAGATCGCGAAGGAGGAGGCGGCGAAGGAGAAGGAGAAGGCGGAAAAGGAGAAGGCCCGTGCGGAGCGCGAGAAGGCAAAGAAGAAGAAGAACTGAGGCTGGCTGTGGACTGCGGTACGCACCTCTCACTGTTGTCTGAGACATGCAGAACTTGGGTTACGGCGGTAGTCCGCCTGTTGTATATTTATGGGACAATGGAGTTGCATTCGGACTCCATGTCGGGCACGCTGCACGCCTCAGCGTGCAAGGCAAATGAGCAACCATACGGTTTGAAGCATAGCGATATAACGGGCAACTCGAAGGCAATTTTCAGCCATGCGATGCTTGTTCTCTACCCACAGATTTCTTCCTTCTCCCAAGCATGTCCAGGTGAGTGACCACTTTCAGTATGACCAAAACCAACCCACTTATGTATACCACAGTTTTGGCCCGTCTAGACTATCCAAAACACTGTACTACGGAGACAGGAAACATGTAAAGCAACATCTGAGACAGTTGGCGGCAAGTGCAAAATCACTGCGCGAGCGCCCTCAAGCCCTCGTCGAAGGCCTTCACAAACTCCTCCGCGAACGCATCGTCCACCGCGCCCTCGCCCCACGTAACCGAGATACCCAAGCCTGCGGCAGCCGTCCCCGCCGGGTTCACCTTTACCGCCGCCCCGAGTGTCGCGTCCGCTTGCACGAAGAACATCTGCTCAATCCGCCACTGACCCGGACCCGGAGCAGCTCCGTCCGCCTTGGGTTCGGGGAACGCGCCCAGGTTCGACAGCTCGAGGCCCGCGGTGCGCTTCTTGCCTAGGCGACCCAGTATGAACTCCTCGTACTTTCCGTGCAGGTACCTGACGAGGCCCGCGGTCGGCGGAGAGCGCGGGAGCTTGCGCTTCAAGGTTGCAGTGAGCGCAGCCGCCCTGCCCCACGGGAACGCATCCTTGGTGATTGTCGGGCCAGGCGCGGGGCGGAAGAGCGGGTGGTACACGGCGTAGATCGAGACGTGGTTGCAGATCGCGGACGGGGGCGCGCCGGTGAACCGGCGGAGGGACATCGGGATGATGGTGGAGATGTATCTGTACTTCTTGTTCACCGGCTGCGCGTAGATGAGGCGCGAGAGGATGACGAGCGCGAGGGTGTGGATGGTGGACGTGAGGGTCGCTTTGTGCTCGCGGGCGAGCTTGATGAGATTGGATGCCTGCTCGGGAGCGTACTCTAGTAGACGGACTCGAGTGACAAGCGTCGGGGGCTGCTGGGCAGGGTAGCCGGACCATGTTTTCCCTTTCTTGCGATCGACGAAAGGGAACCGGGACTTGAAGAACTCCCGCACGAGCATCCGGAGTGGTACCGTCGTGTCCATGTCGTCTTCGAGAGCGGGCGTGAGCGCTGCATCCTGCGGCAAGGAAGTGACGATGCCGGTGTGCCCTGACGGGATGTCATGAATGCTCCTCAGGGACGCGAGCAGGTTGTGGTGAAAAGCATGGCCACTTTGTCCGTCGCCGAGGGCGTGGTCGTACGCGTATACCACCATCCCGTCGCGCAGAACAAAGAGTCTCCACAAGGGCATGCCCTCTGGATACTCCATGGGTTTTGCGAAGATCTCCTCAAGGAGGGTCGACAGGTCCGCGCTATCCTTGTCCACGAACGTGACGACGCGTTTCAAGTCTACACTCGGCAGGGCGAGCCATACTCCCTCTGGAGACGTTGGGGGAAGGCGCGCGGCTAGAGCTGCGTTTTTGCGGATCGCATCTTCGAGCGCGGCAAAGAGCACGGGCTTGCTGAGCGGAGTGGCGGATGGATGTGTGTATCTTGCGCAGACAACGACGTATCCGATGAGGTCCAACCGGCTTCCGGTGATGAAGAAGTGTTCAAGCCAGCCTGAGCAGCCGAGTCAGCCATTTTCCGCTGAATACCAGTAACGCGCGAAGAAAAGGGAGGAGGTGGCCATTCTCGACCGGTGCTGCGTCCTGCGAGGGGTCGCCACAGTCGCCATGTGCCAACGTCAGATGCACAAGGACAGGACCTTCAGCCGTAGCCGCATATGTGTTTTCACAACATAGATGTGGACTGTATCATCAAATGTTTCACGTAAGGATGCGGATTGCGAAACTGGGATTATCCATTGGGGATGGTGGGTCTGGGAACGTGGCGGTCTGTGGCTGCTCGGACGGCTCTACATAGGCAATTCTCTTGCCTCCGGTGGAAGAATGGTTAAAAGCATGACGAGGGTCGCGTTGCACCTGCACGCCGGTCGATGTGGTGACCGACGAGATTTCTCCTCGCGTCTGGGATGTCCAACGGCCAATGGGCCGGCCATCCACGTCACCATCTACGCTGACCTCCCCGCTCATCTTCAACAGATTACAAGAAGCACTCACCTCCTTTCCGCAGTATCCTCCCAGACGTTGACTCGGACGTGCCTTCGCCATGGACCGGCTTCGGCTTTGGTGTCTTTTCAGCCGCGTCCGTCATTGTGCCTCTTCGGCTCGGGCGTAGGGCTCAGGGAGGACGGTGGTCAAGCTGGGAACGGTCATTCGCGGCCGGGCATATAATACATATATCGTATACCGACATCATGCATGGCCCATGTTCAATGTATTTGACTGCGCAGAGGTGGGCGTCGATCAGGAAGATGCACAGCACTCAGAACACACGATCAACTTTCAAGGAGATTCAGAGGCGCTCTCCGCTTTCGCGCACAGTGGATCTCTCAAGTTGGATGAGATTTGATTCATGAATCGCGGGTTTGCCAATTCTTGTCACCTGCTCTTTCTTGTTATTTCATCATATCTGTAAGTCCCCATCCAATACCACCCCACTCTACTCCTTCCCCGCATACTGCGATCATAACTTGCACATGCGGACAGCATAATTCTGCAGGAGTATCCGTCGGTCACGCCGTGTGCATACTGAGTCCTAATCCATGAGCGCGCTCTTAGCTCCCGCTGTGCACGATACCAGGGTAACATGGACCGAGAACACTGCCACACGACTCACCAGCACCTTCATTCAAGATATGATGTCCAAACGCGATGCAGTAAAGCCCTGACAACTAGTCTGTACCATTAGTGTGGTATACACGAATTAGATGAATGTATATCTGCACGCGAGCGACTCGTATGCTCTATGTAACCCAAGCTCAAATCTCCGAGCGTCCCACTCTATCGACGCTTCCCAATCACCTTGGCAAACGCAGCCTTGACCACGGTCGCGGCCTTCTCGCAGTCCTTGCGTGAAAGTGCAGACGTGATCGCGAGACGGATGCTGGGCCGAGCCTCGACAAGCTCCTGACCGCGGAGCCGCTTCGCGCGGGTGATCATGACGCCTTGAGCGAGCGCCTCCTCGACGATGTCCTGAAGTAGCTTCTCCTCGAGTTCAATGTTGAACTGCTCGGCATCGCGGGGCTTCACGTTCAGGGGGTTCGACGGCTTGCTGGGCGAAGACGACGACGAAGTGTGCATCGGTACCTGGAGGGTGGGCCAGCGGACCTGCAGGTGGATGGTAGCACTCGCAGGGTGTGAGGGTATGGTGATGCAGTCTGCGCGGTCAAGGATTGCGCGTACAGCGCGAATGTTCTCTTGCAGGGCGCTGAGGATCGAAGGCGTGTTGCGGAGAATGTTGATACCCTCCGAGGCGGCGACGGTCAATGCAGCGGGCATAGAGGCCGAGAACACGAACGATGTGCCGTTGATGCGCTACGGAAAAGAATGAGCAACTTCCCAGATGATGTAGGACGTTATGCTATCTTACCTGGTGATTGACGACGATATGAGAGCCAGCACAGAAACCACCTGCCGAAGCGAGACTAGTCGCGATGGAGCCAACGAGCATGTCAACCTCGGACGCCTGAATAAAGCGTTAGCTTTAGATGTTGGACAGCAATAAGTTCGGTACTGTTCACATACCGGTACGTTGTACAGCTCAGTCAAGCCGCGGCCAGTACGACCGACACTGCCGAAGGAAATGCTCTCGTCCAGAATCAGCCGGTACTTGTACTTCTTCTTGAGCTCAACCTGCTTGACAGTCAACGCAAGTCGAAGAGCAAGGGACTGCATGAACGTACGAGCTTCGGGAGGTCGGACATAGCACCGTCGTGGTCAAAGATACCCTCCGTCACGATGAAACGACGAGTCAGGGGACCCCTGCGCTTCTTCCGCTCCTTCTCTACGCTCTCGAGGACGTGTTCCAAGCTCTCCATGTCGTTGTGATCATACCATCGAACTGTGCAGCGCGAGATCTGGAGGCCCTTCTGGATCGCGAAGTTGACACCTCGATCGGCGACAATCACATCGCCACGCTTGCAGAAGGCCGGAATAACGGAGCTGATAGTCGCAAAGGCCTGAGAGTAGAGAATAGAGGCCTCCGTGCCCAGGAAGTCCGCAATGTCTTGCTCGAGTTGAATATGAACATCTGTCATTACCATGAGTCAGCACCGGAAGCGGCGGAGCGGGACCTCATAGCAACGCCGACAGGGGCGCATACACCGTGCTTATACGGATTCGCGACGCGCCGAGCGAACTGGGGGCAAGGTACGCATAGATGGAGGGATAGGACCAGGACGGTATACTCACCTTGAGTACCATAGAACCCAGGAGGACCGCAGCTACCCAACCCATATTTCCTTAGTGTCTCGACAGCAGAGGCCTTGATTTCCTCGTTCCCTGCTAGTCCGGTGAAGTTGTAGCTTGCCAGATTGATCACAGTCTTGCCCGACGCGAGCTTCGGCTTGGGACCAGTGGGACCAACGATGACGGGGACAGATGCGAGGTCGGCCTGCTCCTCAGGAGTGAGGGGCTGGGCCAAAGGTTCCGGTGTCCATTCATCCACGAGCTCGTCAATTTCCTGCAGAATGCAGCGCGTTGAGCTGGCAGAATGCAGGGGCGTCGATTCGAGCGCGCACCTTCTCGTCGAACTGGATGAAGTGCTTGCCCGACTGGTCACCGCGCGTCCGCGACTGCAGCAGCGTGCGGATAGCGAAGATGATGAGGATCACTTCGAGGAGAGTGCGGCCGGGGTCGTTCTGGTGGGAAGACTTGACATATCGCGCGACGACAGCAGAACCGGGGAGTTTGAAGAAGTTGGTCTCGAGGGTCGCGTACGACCTTGAGAGGAAGGTGAAGAGCAGCTCAAGGCTTTGCGAGGAGCTGCTCATCGTGAATGCGGTCGTCGGCGTCGTACGAGTCGTTGAGGTCGTGGTCGGGAAGCAAGAGACGACGCGGGGAGGCGCCGACAGCCTGGCCCGTTCGCCCGCGCCTGTTCAACTCTTCCACAACGTCCGCGACGGCGAGCTGAGCCGCGTGCTCGCCGAAGCAAGCAGTCATGGCCTCGCCCTCCCACAGAAGCTCAGCGTCGATGTCGACAACGAATCTCGCCCCGCCTGGCGCCGCCCCCGCTCAACAACGGCGCATGTCGCTCCCGCCGCCCCCCTCGCCGCTCAACCTGGTGAGAACAGACGTTATCGCATTCATTGACTCGTGTCCGACGCGTTGATTGCCGTCTTTACAGCCGGAGCCAGTATATGGAAACCGAAGACCGCCTTCCCCGCTCAGAAACGGCTTCGCCATCGATCCGCACACGGGCGAGGTCAGCGACGCCTCCTCCACCCATCCATCCGAGGACTCCGCCAACGGCCAGCAGTGGGGTCAACGCCCAATCTCTCCCTCGCCATCGGTCACCCAGTTTGCCGCCAACTTTGCGCAACGCGTCGGATCGCTGATGAGCAACATGAGTTCGAGATCGCCAGGACTTCCCACGGACGAGGAGCTCGAGGCGGAGGCAGAGAGGGAGCGCGAGCGTAGCAGACGCGAGGCAGAGCGCATCCTTGCCAAGGAAGCGGAGGAACGACGGACAGTGGAGGAACGCGTTATGGCCATGTTGCAGAACGACCCCGAGGCTCTTCGTCCACCTCCTTCTCGCTCGCAGACCATGCCCACCACGCCACCGTCACCATCTTCGTCGCAGAAGGAGGGTGGTTGGTGGTCCATAGCCAAGCAGAGACTCACGCCGACCAAAGAGCCCCTTACTCCTGCTCAACAAATCATACAGGACACGAAACAACGCGAGAAAGTGCTCGAGAAAGAGAAGAAGAAGATGGAGAAGATGGAGAAGAAGCAGAAGAGTAAGGACTGGCCAACCACCCCCGAGGGCAAGTACGATGATCCTGCGTTCATAAAGCTCGGGCAGGCTGCATCTCCCTCTCGTCCGCTTTCTGCAGCGCCGTCCTCACCCTCTCCCCACCCGCGCGGTGCCACAAGCATCCCTCCGAGCCTTGCCCCGTCACCTTACCGTGGCGGCGAATCAGACGTGGAAGGCGCATCTCCATCGAGAGCCGCACCCCCGCTCTATGCCCAGTTCAATGCCCAAGGCGCTCTCGACGTTCCTGTCACTCTGCTCACGATAGCTAGGCGTTTCGAAAAGCTTGAGAAGTGGACCGTGAGTCATGTTCGCGCCCTTGAGGAGCGCATGGACGATGTCGAACGCTGGCTGGTCGACAAGGAGCACGAGAAAGAAGGTTCGCATGCACCCGGCGGGCCGTTGAACGAGATCAGGGAGGAGATGGCTGAACTCCAAGGGCGTATCGGAGAGCTTGGTCGCGAGATGGCGAAGATGGTCACCGCGCCGGGCAACCTGGCATCTGGACCCGGCCGCAATACTGCAACTGTGGCAAGAGCGCCCTCGACGAGCTCTTCCATTGCTATCCAGTCCATCTCGAGGAATGTGACGAGCCCTCCTCGTTCTACCCCTCCAAGGGCAGGGACGACCAGTCCTCCCATCGCCACCCCAGTACCTTCCAACAGCCGCAGCTCCCGCACTCGCCTCCCATACCCCACTGGCGACTATGCGTCTCCTCCCGATTCGTCCGCGATGGGCCAGGGGCCCTTCTCACCGACGAACTCACCTCCTGCCTCTCTCACCTCCGCAACCAAAGGGCGCCTGTCGATCTCGGGACTGCCCTCACAGGAAGCCGACACATTCTCCGCCAGTAACTCACCCTCCGGCCTCCCGAACAACAAGCCCGTCAATGGCAACGGAAACGGCTCGGCCAGCCCCGTGTCCTTGCCAACCCCGAACCCGCCTGCCTGGAGGCCTTCCAGCGCGAGCCCGACCCCTCGAAAGCGCTACACCGTCGCGCTCGGCACGCAAATCATGGCTCGCGACCGCGACCGCAGCGAAGACCGCGAACGGCCTGCCACGCCCTCGCGCTCGCAGTCGCGGGAACTCGGGACGGCCTTCTTCTCTTCCTCGCCTGTGTCCACGTCGCCCGCGCTCGACGACCAGAGCGCAGACGAGTCCGACGGGATGAACGAGGAGACGATCGGCAAGACCTCCGGGCGGCACATCAGCGCAAGCCTCGCGCCGCCCTCTGCGCCGACCTCGCCCTCCTCCTCTCCGAATGGCGAGTCCAAGACGGGCGGGAGACGTGTGCGCCCGCAATCGATGTACGCTCCGATGACGTCCCAGGCGATCTCTGCGCCGTCTCCGATTACGCCTCTGAACGTCCGCTTGCGGTCGCGCTCGACGGATCGCTTTGGTCTCGGGCTGTCGGACTCGGGCACGGGAGCGCCCATCCCGCCCATTACGCCGACGTCAGGCAAGTTCGTCGACCCGCTCGTCATCCGGAGACAGACGAAGGAGGCGCAGACGAGTGGTGGACCGCCACCGCCCAAGGCGCTCGTCGGGAAGCAGAAGGTGCCAGTTGGGGACCTCGTCGCGTTCTTTGACCAGGAGAAGGCATAGCGCGAGGGAGCTGATCATGAGTGAGTGCGTGCTGGGGTGTGGCTGAACCCGGACAGGTGGGGATCTACGATACCGCGAGAAGTGCTGCTGCCATGCTTGATTTGTCTGTATACATGAACTTTGCTGCCCGACCGTGACCAGAAGGGGGTGAGATACGTTATTGTTCTCTTGTTTGTACTGCGCTATGCGTCCTGACTTGTTTCCGTTGAATGTGCTCATGCAGTCTCTCTTCATTGCCTATAGTGCTCGTACCTGTTACCCTTAGCTGCTTTGGTATCTTCATAACGACCTGTTACGACGCTTAATGACCTATGCTAGTGGCTACTTCTTTTTCTTTGTTCGTGCTAAACTCCAGCCTGCTCCTTGCGATAAAGGAATCAAGAAAGACTTCGGTGACGAGGCTCAGACGAAATTCCATGGTCAACAATAGCACTAACATTCATTCAGGTAATCTTAGTAAACGAGTGGATACATGTGAGAACATTGCGCTCGGTGGCACTAACGCTACAACGGGAACTAAGGAGTGTAGGTCATTCGGTGTAAGATCATTCGGTGTAGCATAAACTAAGAAGATTCACGTAGTAGGCAAAAGGATACCTAAAAGTGAGTGCGTCAGCGACCACCAAATAAGACTATGGGCGAGAAAGCTCACATCGACAAGCACTGGAACTCATTCACTCACCATTCTTCTCCCCTCTCTAATTCGCAGCCGCCGCCGCCTCTTCGTCGTCGTCCACGACCTCCATGGCCGCTTCGGCTCCCCCCAAGGCAGCATCGGCGATCTCCATGGCCTTGAGCACGGCCGTCCAGGCGAACTCTATCGCCTCCCACATCTTAACATCCACCATGCCTAGGTATACTGCATCCTGGTGGGTGCCCCACACGCTCCGGGCGAGGCGGCAGATGTCGACGCCGGAGTACCGGCTAGCCAGGAGGGCTCCGAGCTTGTCGGCCGCCTCGGGGTGGAGCTCGAGGTACGGCTCGTTCTTGTCCGTCTTGGGGATGATCGAGACGTAGTCGTGGAACTGGTCCCAGGGCTTCAACTCCCTCTTCAACTGCTCCTTGTCCGTCACCTGAACGTTGATGGGCAACAGCATCTCCGCAATGAAGTGCCACTGCACGCCCGAGTAGAGGTACCTCTCCAAGTAAAAGAACGCCGGGGGGTAAGGCAAGGGGAGTGGGACTAGCGGGAGGCGTATGAGCGACGTAGCGCTGCACTCCTCGGTGGCGGGCATGGCAGGCTTGAACTTGACCTTCACACGCTGCATGGGGGGAAGCTTCGAGCAGTGGGCGGCCCACACCCCGCCATGCGTGGGGCACATGCTGACCTCCCGCGTCTGCGGAAAGGGCGTCGGTAGTTGATCGGGGGAGCAGCGTGCGTCCTGCGCCGCAGAGAAGGTGGGGAAGACACCGAAGGCGTGAGTGGGTCGCATCGCGAGCCCGATGTCGGTAAGGAGGAAATCATAGTGATCAGGCAACGTCGCTGAAGGAGCGCTCACGGTGAGGCGAGGACCGCCGGTGTACGGCGCGATTGCTCTAATAGGTCTAACAGAGGTAAGAAGACGGAATGGGGAAAGAGGGTGGATTGTACTCGCCTGATCTGAGAGTACGGGAAGCCCGCCCGCACTTCCTCAGGAGTGAACACGGAAAACTGTGGCTCCGCGGAGATGATGTTCTCCATCTTTATGTCGCCGATGGGTGGACGTTCGAGCGTCCGAGGCAGCGAACGCCACCTCCGAAGCTCGATGAGCGGCGGGACTTGGGGGACGTAAGGCATCTGTGGATCGCGGGGGGTGGGGTGGGCTGAGGAGAGGGGGGTTCTGGGGTTGGAGTTGGAGTTGGGGGTGGAAGAGGTGAAGATGCTGTCTTTTATAGCCGGATGTTTGTAGGGATTGGTGCGCATGGCCTTTCGGCCACGCAGTTTGCCCGATTGCAGGTATGCACGCGGTAAGGTAAATCTGTCGATGTTCGCGGAGATTGGGCCTGCTCGAGTGGGATGTTTCGGAGTGCTTGGACAACGCGCTACCATTTAGAGCAGATAAAGCAAGAGAGTAACGAGAACAACGAAGGAGGGGTCCCAAGTCTAGCAGGTCGGGGAGGTGGTAGAAGCTCAGGAGGCGCCATGAGAGATTTAACAACGGGTCCCTGGCGACGCGTAGGCGCAGGACGTCCGTCGGGAAAGGTCAGGATAAAGGAAGTCGCAGCCCGAACGTGTGCGGCTGCAGTACGAGCGGATTGCCTCCTGCCAATCCCGGCAGGTCTGCCAAAGCGCCGCCCACCGTGCCAAACACCGGCAAACAGGCGCCCACCCGAATCGTTGCTTTGATCCTCCCGCAACGGCAGAAACAAGGCAAGACTCTTTCTGCAGCCGCCGTTGACCCCGCAGCGCAGAACAGGCTGAGAACAAGGTTGCCATCACCGTTCAATATTGCCCGAGCCCATTGCCAGGGCGCGGGAAGCCAGGAACAACGGCGTCGGCCTCCCAATTAGTGGAAGAATAGCGAACGCATACGGGCTTGCATAGCAGTCCCCCAGCCTAGGGAAGTGCTGGTGGGTCTCAAGATGAGATAGGCAACGTCCTGCCAATTACTGCACAAGAGCGAGCCCATCTCTCTCCGCAGACCAAGCAGTGATAGCAAACTGCAGCGAACTCCCCCTCGGGTCCCGAGCCCCGACTACATGGCAAGAGCCGGACTCGCGTAACATGAAACATGTTACAGGAGCTCGCCACTTTCCGTATACGTGACAGCGGCACCAACATAGCAAGCAAATCGAGCCGCTGACTTCCAACCGGTACTTGCCCCAAGCGGTGGCTTCTGGGCATCTCGTAGCAACGTGCCCTGGGACCCCACGCGGCGTGCGCAGGTGGTGTTTCAACGTTGTCCAGTGACTCAGTTCGAGCATGGAAAGTCGTCGTACAGCGTGTTGCGAACACATGCCATTACGGGGTACAGACAAGGAATCGGGGTGCGTACTGTTGTTTCTCGCGTCTTCAGTGGCGCATATGTTGCACTGTCCTACAGCCTATCTAGGCATGTCGCATCCGTCCATGGCCGCTTGGACACCGCGCGGCTCAAAGACGGTGAGGTCCGGGGGGGGGAGCATTGTTCTCCAGGGATGCAAGTTCGGCCCAAGTCGCTCGGCGAACGCCACAGCGCTTTTTCGTGTCGTGAAGGCCCAGCCACCGCCATCACACCGGTAGTTGCATTAGAGAAGAGAAAGGATAATCGTCCAACCACGGGTCGTGCCATATTCCGAGCAGGCGAATCCGACCAGTAGCACAAGCGGACAATGGCAGTGGCGGCGGAGACGAGAGGTAGCATAGCACCAGCCGCAGTACTCTTGAGTGAGAGAGATGGGGGATACCAGAGACAAGACGCTGCGGTTGGTTTTGGGCCAGTTCAACAGAAGAACCACGCGGGGTGGGTATACGCGCTCCCAGCGCTAAACCCATAGCCCCGGGCGGCCATGAGCTTGCATAACGTGTTGACCGAGCATAGAGCAAGTGAGTATCCTGTTGAAGTGAACAATCTTATGAACAATATGTTCTGCGGCAGATCCGTCACCAACCAGTGTGGGGCTCTGTGCATCAAAACGGTTGTATACTTGAGGCGCCGTATAGGAGGAACGAAGTTAACGTTCAGTCGCTGCACTGTTGTAATCTGTTCGCCGTATTTTGTGGTAATTTTGTCCAGTAGTTCTTGGATTAGAGTACGTTCTTCTGTCATGGAAACGCCGTCGCCTGAGCTCTTTGCGGGTGGACGAGGTGGAAGGACGAGGCGGGAAGTCCTAGACGCTAAACGACCCCGATTCCCACGATTAGATGATCTAATGATGTTCAGTCGGGTAAGTAATCCACCTTGCACAGTACCACCATCACGGATTCATCTCTACACCGACCGTATCAGTGCATTGAAAGACAGGCAACCTCGTATTCCACGTCGATAGCTGTTTAAGTCAGCTAGTCAACCCGATGTCCTCGGATGAGCAAGAGGGCGGGGCAGTCGCCTCATTAGCGACAAGCAGGGAGGTCTTCTCTGATACCGAACTACTGCCCGGACTATCGGCTGTCTGTGACATAGTCAATGAGCTGCTACGACTCGTTCAGGTGAGTGCGCTCGCTCTTGAATGTGGATGTGAAGGCTTTCCTGACCTTCGGCACCCTCAGGATGCTGAACCGCGATCACAGGCGCTAGATTCTGTGTGCGCCGAATTGCGCAACCTCAACAATGTCATGCGCGAGTCGCATGATTACTCCCGTTCTCGAATCGAGTGTGCGCCTTGTGCGTCAGCGCGCGCATCTTTGTTGCTCTCGTTAGCACGCTCGGAGGAGCTGCGCAAGCGTGTCAACCAACTCCTGTGGTCAGGAACCACTCTGCATCACCGCTATCGTGAAATTCTCATGTATTGACTGACAGGGACATCACAAGACTGCGGCCGTCACTAACAGGAGGACGCATATTTCTCATGCAACCGTGGTGGCTAGCCGACCAAAAAGAGGAAGTGTTGGAGTCCGTCAGACATGGTATCAGGGCAGCAACACAACGCTTTCAGGTGTGTTCGAATTATCTGCATGAGAGGCAGCGCTGATCGCTCCAACGCGTAGGAGAATGAACAGCGGTCGATCCAGATGGTGGTGGACCATGCCTTGGACAGCTCGGCCCCTGCTCATGGTGAGCGTGCTCAAGTTGCTCACCCGTTCCCTTGACTGACCGTTCGCATAGAGGAACCGTTCAAGTCCCGACTAGAGATACTCGACGAGGACACGCTTTCACTCATAGTCTACGAAACACGAGGAATTCCAGGTGCCCTCCTGAGTATGTCATCAGTGTCTCGACGTCTTCGAGAACATGTCATACCCGTGCTATTCGCACGTTGCACGACAGACTACTATGGTAATCGTGGCGTGCCGCCACCCACTATTCGTCCCTTGGTGAGGTACGCTGTCCTTCCTAATAATACTTTCCGGGCCGTTACAGACTGTATGTTTTCAGGCATCTCACGTACAAGGGGCGATGCACCTCCAGATTCTACAGCGACACCTTCGGAGTCGAACTCCCTTATCTTCCTGCCCTTTCGTCTATTACTTTCGATGGCGATGACTATGGCTCGGGAGTCCCGTGGCAAGCCCTGGAACGGTGTCTTCGTATCCCACAATTGCGCGCTGTCGCATGGGGCTCAGGTGTGGGTTTCTCGGACGTGGACCCGTACCCTGAGCAGGCGATCGCCGATATGCCTATTCATCTGGCTTCACTACATTGCGAGCGACCGTACAGGATGTGGCGGATGCTAGTCATAGACCCTTACGAGTATGCCATGAAGGGTGTACCCATGGAGCAGGACCTTACCCATGAATCCTTATCCCTCACACCTCTAGTCCTCCGGACTCACAAGACCATCGAGTCCTTGCGATTGATGATGGAGTCTGCCTCCCTAACGCGAATGGGCGAGTTGACCTGGCCAAATTTGCACGAGATCACCTTTAGCGGCGAGTTTCTTACCTCCAGCACCACCACAGGACTACCATTCGCCCATCTTCTGCAACGCACCCCGCGTTTGAGGATATTGTCTGTGAAGGTCGCTCTGCGGTATGGCAGTGATCGCCTTTCCATCCTTGGACGGACACCCCAACCATGGATCAAGGCGTTGAAACTGCGGTCCTTGGCCCTCTCCTACCCTGACCCCGTAGACGTCATCTTCTGTGCCAATATGGCCGCACTCACACACCTCTCGTTGTGCGATAGTCCGCGCTATCACTACCACCTCGCCTTCACGATAGTGTCAAACCGCTATAGTGCTCCGATACTGACATCCGCCGAGTGTCTATCTATCCTGAAGCGGATGAATATGCCAGCACTGGAAAGCCTAGCGCTGTCCTACATAGCGGATGAGGCGGATGACGATCTACTACGCTACGTAACCGAGGCCTTCCCCAGGCTTCATACTTTGGAACTCCATCGATACCGGAAGAACCGACGGGACATCGTACAACATGTTCGTCTTCATTATATTTTCTTTCATGACGATTTCGACCTGACCACGAAATGACTCAGGCACATATCGCTCATCTACTCTCGCGGGCAGAAATGCTACGTCATGTCTTCCTCAACCTTGATTTCCACGACGACCACGGCCCGCCTGGAAAGGGCGACTGGCACGAGGTCGTACATTCCTTCGATCCCATCCACAATGCTCGCGGGTTCGAATTGGTGACGATTATGGAAAGGTGTCCCGGACTGAAGTACGTGGCTCTTCTGAGACACTACGAACTTGCTAGCAAGTGGGTGGAATACTACCCGTCTCGATGGGCCAAGTCTCGTTATGTCATTGTCCCAAAGTGGTACGCCATCCCTTTAACTGTGCTCAGCCGCCGTCTGACTTTTCAGCAGGGATTCTCTTAACCCCTACTTCGAATCTTGACATGGATCAAGTGCACATTTACAATGACTCTTGTATGCGCTCGAGGTTCTTCTAGGCTACCCCGCTCCGCAGAGCGCCCGAGCATTTGTTGATGTCAGCGGCATCCCACTATTACTTCTAGGCTCCGAGTCCTAGGGCGTCGACGCCCTTGTGGTCTTGATTGTGCATCTGATAATACACGCGGCTTCCACGAGGCCAATGAACGACCTTTCTGAATGCCCTATCGTTCCCGCGATGACAGTAGCCGCATGGCTTGCGCGCATCATCAGGAGGTGCTCTCATTGGGTCTCCTTTTGTCTTCGGCAGAGCGGACTCTGCCGTGCCGCAATCTGAAGAGCTATAAATCCCTGGGTTGCTCTCACGCTGATACTTGGATACACTCACAATAGCACGATGGCCACAAGCACAGAGGATCCCTCAGGGTTGACTCTGCTCCTCGACCGTCCAGATTTTTTCAAACGCAGCGCCTACACTGATGCGTTAAAGGTTAGTCCAACTCTGACACGGACCGGTAGCGATACTGATACAAGTCTAGGCGGACGCTGTCCGTTTGCAGATCACCCCCTACATCGGAGCCCCGTATGGCTACTACGTAGTGCCGCACGACGGCTCTGAGACCGGGAAGGCTATGTTCTGCTTCAGTCAAGGAGACAATATATTCGAGGCCCTGAATGAGGCGCGGCTCGCCACGAGTCAGTCTCAACTACTGGCATCTCCACGCGCCGAGTGGCACCGACAATTCTCGCGTGCAACTCAGACCCCTTCAATCGCACAGGCATGCTATTGCGCACTTTCGAGCGTCCGCAGTCTTTCTTATATCCATGTACTTCAGTGTGTTCAAGACGGAGCTGGTCCGATCCCGCACGCCCGCTTCAGCCCTCTCTCCACTGGTAGTAGGGTGGCAGCCGTGAAGGATACGCCAGTTACTTCTGAGGGAGGGTCCGGAACTTCCTAAGGACGTTCGCGGCTTCCGGCGGCCGAATTCACGAGGTACATTCACCTCCGAGACAACAACTCGCTGATCCCTCTAGAGAGGACCATTGGACAACGTACGCCCTTCTTGTTCTGCCAGTTAAATCGCACAGTGCATAGTGTTAACGACTCCTGACAGATTTTTTGTACACTACGACGATGGTGATTGCATATTCCGTTCGTTTACTAGCAAATCGCTGACGCACTGGCTCCAAACAGCAACTCGATACCTCGAGGACGGATGACATCCATTTGCAGGCGTCAGTAGGAGGGTTGAAGCTCGAGCTTGCCATTGATACTACCGGTGAGTACCATTCAACGTGAGGTTACGCGTGGCTTACTGAACGGTTTGATTTCCAGCGGAGGGATTAACGTAAGCATTGGTGTGTCTGTTGTGACTCTTGTATTGGCTACTCATACTGTTGTTATGTCTCCAGCTGGTTCTATGCTCACAGATTCAAGCGTGTCATCGTCCAAGAGAACGCCGATGATGTGATTTGTGAATGGCCGACCGGGAATGCGAGCCTAGGGCAAGATTACAGGCTCCAAGTCGCTAGTCCGGAGGTCGCTTCTCTTGAGCAGTGTCGTCGTGTGTATGGTGATGGATGTGTCGTCTGTGAGTAAGAATGGTCAC
This sequence comes from Lentinus tigrinus ALCF2SS1-7, assembly GCF_003813185.1. Taxonomy (NCBI): domain Eukaryota; kingdom Fungi; phylum Basidiomycota; class Agaricomycetes; order Polyporales; family Polyporaceae; genus Lentinus; species Lentinus tigrinus. The sequence goes on from NW_027137918.1 coordinate 730,472, forward strand.
GAGTCTATTGTGTATGGTGATGTGGAGAAACTGAACAGCATCGCATACCAGATCTGCAACGATGGAGCCAAGAGTACGCAATCCCGATGAGGGTTGCATGCTGGCAGTGGGCGCAGAATAAACCCGGATACTCCACACTGTTTCTACCTCGGGTACTGGCCAACGCGGTGTGCGGTACCATAGCGGAGAGACCGTTCGATGGATACTTGGGTGTTCGGGGTATCGGGTGAGTCTTCACATTCTGCCAATGACTTGGCCTATGTGTGGCATCGGGCTTACACAACTTCTGTTATAGGGCCCGTAGCCTGCAATTCAGTTCCCGTCTAGAGGACCATGTAGTGAGACATCTTTGCAGCCTTTTGCGCGTTTACGCCCACTGATTACGTTCATGAGACCTTCTTTGATGCTCTTCAGGGCGAGGGGTCTCACGACGGACATGTTCAGAACGTGAGCGCAGGACTGCCCTAATGTCCGTTACCACTTTCAATGGGGTGATGATCGAATTGTCTCCACCAGACCAAGCAATTTCTTTTCCGAATGAGGCATCCCTGTACGCCGCCGGATAGTGGGGGCAACGGTCGAGGGTACGAGGCATGCCACTCTATGGACTCTTAGGCTCTCTCAGCTAACTAATGGCTATCTCTTTCAGTCGCAGCTTCATACACTTTGGCAACCATTGGCCTTGCGCGCTTCCAGCGCCGACGGATGACAGCTGCATAGTTCCGAAGCTCAGCGAGAAGATCTACATATGGCCCAGTCTCGACAGCAACGGGCAGTGGGACTTCAAGGATTGGCTCCTTCGCATTGTCGGCTTAGCTATGATGATTCCCAAGGTTGCCCAGCCTGATCATGAGTCCGACTCTCTCTCCCATTGGGAAATAGTCCGGATTACTCTTCCGAACCGTCCGTCACATGCTAGGTTTAGTGACCGGGGTTTCACCGTCCTTGTGGACAGTGGTGAGTCCTTGTGTATCGTCGCATACTCAGCTTCACATACTGACTATTCCCCAGGGACTTCACAGAGCTACATGCCTCCCGAAGTGGTTGAGGAAATCAGGACAAAGTGGCTTGGGTTACCAATCGATGCGAACGACCGTTCTCTCTATTGCGAAGACCCAGAAAGGTTCAAAGAATACGACATCGTGTTCGAGTTCCTTGGACTCGATGGTAACGAAGTACGATTCAGGTGCTCAGCCAAAGACTTCCTGTGTTCCCCTTATCGGCATGATTATGATGGGGGCGTCTACGTTTCCATTGGTTCTCGCCACGTCTCATTCGACGATAGTGAAAGCCCGCACGCCATCTTGGGCCAGGTTGGTGTCTACTTCACCCGCCCAGAGTTGTTCCGAATCGTTGAATCTCGTTTCTTCCCGTAGAACTTCTTCTGGTCCGCTTTTGTCAAGTATAACTTCCAAAACTACTTGGAAGGAGGGGTTTATTCGACGCAACCCACTGGCTCAAACGGACCGTACATCCAACTCTCGCCCCAGCGTATCATTACTCAGGAACACATTCTCCTACATAGTCAACGACCCTGAGGATGGCTACACGGGCTTCGTCACAGTCATGTCAAGCATATGGACCTATGATAGCGGTCCAACATCATATGTACATCGTTTAGCAATAACTTGACCAATTCACTCAATTCGATTTATCAACATAATAAACATCGCTTACGTAGAGGAGGCCGGGTGAGTGCGCTCACCATCTGGAGGAGCTGTCTGGCACTGGCGCGGAAGTCCACTCTGCGGTCGTTCATTTCGTTCCGGAAGGAGCACTGACAACAAGGTTGCGAGGGACTGGGGTGGCATGGGTAGAGGCCGGCGTAGGGCAGACCTCGCAAGGAATATTCTCACAAGACATTGTCGCGGGTGTGGTTGTAATTGTGGTCGGTCACGACAAGTTCGAGGAGGAGGGAGGGAGTAAACAAGAGTTGTGAGACCGTCAGCTTAGTCAGCATCTCTCGGCGCTCGGGGTTCATCTGGCCTTGGGGTTAGTATCAACTTGCCTAGTCATCGCAAGCTAACGGTCGTGTAGGCAATCTTAGACTAGATGTGGAGGTAGCATCATCAAAATTACCGGATGCAACTGCGACGGGCAGCCTGCATGTTACAGGCCGGAGCACCGGATGAAGTACTAGTTGTTGAAAATAACAGATACCGAATTCGGAAGGAGTCCCTACTAGCAGGCCGCTCGAGCCTTTTGTTGGCAACCTCTCCCTCCTCCTCCCATTACAACAACATGCAGTGGCAGATGTTTCCTGCCAGCAGGACACTCGCAAACCTCACCCACGTGCTCTTCCCTCGGAGGGGGACCCCAAGCTCCCCCCATGGACAACGGGCATCTTCAGCGCCGGTCACCGGAATCTCTGCGCTGCGAACGCATGGTCCTGGAAGTCCACCCACGTAAGTAGCGGACCAGTCGAAGTTGTTGTATAGAAATTTCTTACTCGGGTTTTCAAAGATTAAGCACTATCAACTTAGATGTACTCCGACTGATCTGCGAGGAGTTGAGGAGGGATGGTACTATCGCTCTCGGAGCACTTGCCTGTTGCTCTCGCGCTTTACAGCAGGTTGCCGCACCTTACATTTTTCGTAGCTTCCTATCGTATAAGAAGATCGAACCACCAGAGCGGATACGCCAATATATCCGGTCAGTTTCAATGTGGAATTCGGCAGCCACATGCGACTAACGACGATCTCTCTATCACTGAAGCCATATCACAATCTGGGAGAGTCTCATCAGATCCGAAGCTGCCGTTTGGATGGAGCATCTCCTGGATATCCTCCCCTCCCTTCGAGAGATAACATTCAAGGAGAGCATTGGGGTAGGATGGAAAGTTCTTGAAATCATCCTTGCCCGACCCAGGATCACGTCTGTTACCTTTAGCTCGTCCACCAATTTCAGGGCAGCGGAAGCTTACCCTTCCGACGATCTCCCATCCCACGCAGTCCATCTTACCTCCCTCATCTACACTGCCGAATTGTGGCGAGAAATGGAGGTCTCGAAACCTCGGATGGGCGTCCGCCCGGTTGACCTCAACGCCGTGTTCGCGCATGAGGCCAAGTGCCTGGCTGGTCTGGTTCCAAAGCTGCGTAACACAGTCGTTCGACTGACGTTGCCATTTGAGACGGTGCCCCTGCGCTTGATGGCGACGTGTAGCTGGCCGAGGTTACAGGAGCTATCGCTGTTCGGCCGGTATCTCAACGACGACCAGGCCGAGTCATTACCGGTCCTACTCTTATCGTTGACTGAGCTGCGGAAGTTGTCGATACAAGTCGCCCGCCACGCATCTCTGGACCGCCCTTTCATCCTCGGACATCGCTCCGCACCTTCTACTGCACTGTCTGGACTCCGCTCGCTCACGGTAGCTTACCCCCACCCAGATGACGACATCTTCTCCATCGACGCCTCCCACCTCCATCATCTCTCTCTTCGAGACTGGCCGCGATACTACGCCCATTTAGGCTTTATGGGCCGGAATAAACCCCGTTGGGCCCACCCTCTCCTGTCCTCCGCGGAGTGCTTGTCAATTCTACAGCGAATGGACTTGCCGCAGCTGACGAGCCTCGAGCTCGCATACCTAGCGCACAGCGCAGGTTCTGACGACGAGCTGCTCGACTACGTCGCGAACTCACTTCCGAAGCTCACAACCCTTGAACTTCACCGATATCGGGAGAACCGGGAGGAACATGTCGACCACGTGAGTCTCCCTCGTCGTCTATGTGTGTCGACATGTGTACTCACTTGTGATACAGAGACATATCGTGGAACGTCTGGCAGCGGCGAAGTCCATCCGCTGGCTCCGCCTCAATCTCGACTTTCACGAGGACCACGGCCCGTATTGTAACGTTTGGAAGCTCCGCCACAAATGGTTCACCAGGCTGACTGGCGAGCTCGGGTGGGAGATTGTCGAGATGCTGGAGGAGCATTGCCCTTTGCTCGAGTCCGTCAAGCTGCTCTGCCACTGTGTCCCGGCCTCGACATGGGCGGAGTTCCGCTCCTGCCGTCGTGCAGATCTGCGGTTCCTCTTGGATCCGGATGATCCCAAACGAGAGTACGTTGTGCGCTCTCAACCTGTAGTGCTTCTGACCCGATGCTGACCGCTGTTCGTGACAGGAAAGATATTGAAAACATACCGCGTCGTTGGTATCGCGAACGATTTCCTCCTCGGCTGCCGGCAGTCACGCCCCCGCCACGCTGTGCCCGATTTGACAGCAACCCGTAAATGTACCCGTCCGTTATCGACCCAATCTGGAGCTCCTGCGTGAATGAGCCGCAGGGCAATGGGGGTGGTGTAGTCTTTCGGCAAAGGTTCGAACCCGACAGACATCACTATACGCAACAGTAGAATCCATGTCTCCCATTCGAGTAACCCTACGTACTCGTGGCGTGCTGGAGTAGCAAGACGCAGGGCAGTGTATGAGTGTATGACATACCCACCTTCCGTACAAAGTCGTGAATCAAAGAGAGGGACAGGAGTAGTAGATCACAAATTGCTATGATAATGTAGTGGGTGGCGAACCTGAAGCAAGATGGCCGGCAAGTCCCGCTCGTCCTACGACACCGGGCGCTTCCCCACCTGCACTACTGCGCGACTGTGCGCACTGCTGCCACCATCCCTTCCCCCTCCAACTCTACTCGCGACATTTGAGGCTCGATATTTAGCTCAAGACTGTTGCTTGGCTCTGTATCTGCTGCTACGCCAACGACACACCTTGCATCTGTATTACTATGGCGGCATACTTCTTCGCGTCACCGGTCGACGTGGATATCAAGCTGGACGGCGAGGATGACAGGAAGAAGGTCGAGGCCAAGGCGGACAAGGAGAAGGTGATCTCATGTCCTGTATACTATGACGGGGAGTCCGTCGCTGGTCAGGTATGTTCTACCTCGCACTCAGTCGACGCGTCGCATGCATGCGCAATCTGTAGGCAGGTCTGAATCTCGGCGTAGGTGACCGTGCGCGTCCGAGACGGGAAGAAGCTGGCGCACGAGGGTATCAAGGTGGAGTTTATTGGCAGCATAGGTGCGTACGCCGGGCTGTCCTGCTGGAGGCGATGCGTTCTGAGCGTGCGCTCGGCACAGAGCTCTTCTACGACCGCGGGCACCACCACGAATTCCTGTCGCTCTCGCAAGAGCTGGCCGCGCCCGGGGAGATGCGGCAGGCACAGACGTTTGACTTCCTCTTCAAGAACGTGGAGAAGCAGTTCGAGAGCTACCATGGCATCAACGTCAAGCTCAGGTGCGCGTCCCCTGTTCGATTCAAGGCAGTATCCGCGCAATTACTCACGTTGTCTATTGTGTTATTCGCTCAGATACTTCATCAAAGTCACCATCTCGCGGAGGATAGCAGACGTGACGAAGGAAAGGGACATATGGGTGCATTCATTCCGCATGCCGCCAGACAGCAACAACTCGATCAAGATGGAAGTCGGAATCGAGGACTGTCTACACATCGAGTTCGAGTACAACAAGTCAAAGTGCGTATACATTGTTACACTCCGTTCTTCCCGCATCCTTCGCTCGACGCCGGCTTCAATCTTGTGGTTCGCGTGTCATGGTTCTTGTACGCGTCTTTTAAGGCGACCTTCAACTGACCGACGGGCTGCACAGGTACCACTTGAAGGACGTCATCGTCGGCAAGATCTACTTCCTGCTTGTACGTATCAAGATCAAGCATATGGAGCTCTCCATCATCCGCCGCGAGACGACCGGCTCCCCGCCGAACCAGTACAACGAGAGCGAGACGATCACCAAGTTCGAGATCATGGACGGCGCGCCCGTACGAGGTGCGTTCTGCATTCCTTTCTCTTCCCCAATCGTGTTGCCTTCTACCTGGCACCCACCCTCCTCTACATCTCCTGCGAGCCGCGAATGATCGTTGACGCTCGTACCAGGGGAGACCATCCCAATACGGCTCTTCCTCGGTGGCTTCGACCTTACGCCGACGTTCCGGGACGTGAACAAGAAGTTCAGCACGCGATATTACCTCAACCTCGTACTCATCGACGAGGAGAACCGGCGGTACTTCAAGCAACAGGTGCGCCTCTGATCTTTCCTTTCCTTGTCTTCCTATGGTCCTTTCTAAGCCTCCATGCTCACACCCCATCCTTATTTGACAGGAGATCACCATCTTCCGGATACCAGAAGTACGTCCTTCCCATCCTTCCTACCACTTGACCTGGAGGACGCGCGCTGACGACGCATCATCTCGCAGAACTGATGTGGACTTTGTACTATCATACTGTTTGTTTATTCTTTGGATTTATAGCACCCTTTTCTGCTTCCTCGCGTCCCCGGGGCTCTCGACCTGTCTAGGTCATGCTTACGGTCAGTTATATAGGACGTGCGCTGTCCGTAGTCGCACTGCGGTCCTAGCGGATGCTATGTACAAATTTGACTGTCCGGCAAGTCCTCAAACGAACGAAGCGCAACATCATGCAGATTCAGTCAAAATCACCCGCCACCGCCGCCGCCAGATTGCATCTTGCCTCTACAGACAATCAGGGCGACTGTCAGGAAACCACCCTAGGATCTCCGAGACGTAGTATGTAGCCTTTTGATCCAAACTTGCCGCCAATCCATATGCCATGCCAGCGACCCCAACAGGCCTATGCGACATGCAGAGCAGTGACGATTATCATTCTCTCGACGGGATCACATCACCCACTCGATCACTTTCCGAGCCTCCTCCCTCCGTCGCCGGACCACCTCCGCCACCTCCGCGCCCCACACTTCCTCTGGTCTCTTCTTCTCGAGCAGGACGTCGTGCAGGTGCTTCTCGGCGTCCGCGAACTCGAATGCGACGCAGTTCTCCAGCGAGAGCGGCGCCTCGGGGTCCCAGCGGACGAGCGCAGCGCGCTCTGGCACCGGGTATGGAGGACGCACGGAGCGCCCGCGGTGGATGTCGTCGAAGAGCATGCCGCAGTCGTCGTCGTCCAGTGGGAGCTTGCTGTGAGATGGGTAGGACACGTCCGTCATCAGTTCGTCAGCTCGCAACGGAGACAGGGGCGGATGTACGCACTTGATCTGGTGTCCAAGGAACTTCTCCTCACGCTTGTGCAGGTCGCGGTAGAGCCGCTCGTTGAACTTTTTACGGCCCTTGATGGGGAGCGGGTTGCTGATTGGCTTTCCCGCGAGCTCGCAGAGAATGTAGGTCGCGATGTTCAGGCCAAAGATGGCTGGGAGCGGTCCTAAGAGTGTGTGGTATATAATAAGTACGTGCCTCAGTGAGATGGACGTAGGGCGTACCGAGCACGGGCAGGATGCGGACCCGGAAGTCGTCGAACACCCCTAGCTCCTTCACGTTCCCCTTCTGGAACTCCTCTTCGGGAAGAGGGAGCAGCCTGACGTCGCCTGGGACCTCGGTGGAGTAGACTACGGGGATGCCGGAGGCGACGCCCTCGAGACGGAGACGGCGGCGGACGGAGCGCGCGAGCGGGTCGTACATCGTGAATGAGATGTCGCTGAACTGGACACGGGTTGGGTCGCATTTCGCGCCCGAGCCCATCGAGGAGAAGACCTGCAGTGCATGTGCATGTCAGGTTGCTGAGCGCAGGCGCAGGCACAGATGCGAGTGCACTGACCTTGATGTTGTGTTCATGGCAATACTTGAGCAAGTCTACTTTCGTGGTGATGTTGTCGATGGCGTCTTGCAATCAGGCGAATGGTGAGCGATGACGTATTCTGGGCGACAGCGCACGACGACATACCTATGACCCAATCCGCGCCCTCTAAGAGGTCCCCGCCGGACTCCTTGCGCCAGATGTCGATGCGCGCGTCGACCTCGACGACGCGCGAGATCTGCTTTAGCGTGCGCTCGATGCACTTCACTTTCGGCGTGCCCACGTCCGGGAGCGTGGCGGTCGCGTGTCTATTCAGAGACGACAGAGTGACCTGGTCGAAGTCGACCAAGCGGATCTTCGCAACGCCGCTGCTACAGTGTCAGCATATTGCCAAGAAGCACGAGAATGCAACGCACGATCTCGCGAGCATGACCGCTGCCCAACTGCCCACTCCACCGCAACCCACGATGACAACGGTGCCCTTCCGGATGGACTGCATGCCTTCATCCCCGAAGAAAGCGTAGTTGCGCGCGAGCTGCTCGCGCACCAGCTCCTCGTCATACTCTACAGGCAGGCCTCGTGGTTGCGCAGATGCTGGTAGTTGGATCCCGTCGTCTTCGTCCTCATCCTCGGTGACTCTTTGCTTGCCCTTCGAGATGTCCTTCAGCGAGCGACGGATCTCCTCGTCGAGATATCTGCGCTTTTGCTGCCTAACATACTGCTGATATGCAGAGAAAGCTGAAGCTGTCAGAACAGATGCGCCGAGCGCGGTGAGGATGAGCTGTGCGCGGTGAGATTGAAGGTCGAAAGACATGGTACTCAGGCGCTTGGCAGGCGTGACATGCCATATGTGTGACTACATATCACATGACCCATGGTCACATCTTACTACGCGCCGCCGTTGGTGCTAAATTTGCTTTCATACTGCTCTCAGCATGAACTCGGTCGAATAATCCGGCCTCCCCACCTCAGTGACTGACTGTCTTTCCGTGGGATGCTGGTTGGCCACGATCCTATATTAATCTGGGTCGCAAGGATTCCATCGCATTAATGGGGTAGTGGTAACCTGGGTCGTTGCCATCGACCCGCCGGGGGTTCGATTCCCCCTTAATGCATTGGAGTTTTTGACCACTTCAAGCGAGGTGGGACCTCCATCGCTGCTCATGGCAGAGAGCGCGATTATTCCTTTTGCTCTACGGCTCTGTCGTCACGGTGATTCAGAGTGTACTGTGTGGTCTAGCATCAACGGAAGATACCGGAGACGCCATCATGATGTCTCCCGGACTGCGAAGGCGCATTTCAGCCTAACCACCACAACCTGCCCAACTAGAAAACGCCATGAAGCACAACATCACATACGACGGCTTATTCCGATGGGTACTTGTTCCTCTGACCAGCAAGTTTGATCCCTTGATGCATGAGTATTAATGTTTCCATGCTCTCCGAGTCCGGGTGAGAGCGAAGCTGTCAGTCGTTGTTCCTGTCATGTAGGATAATAATCTCACCCACATCGCTGCTTGCTCCTGGCGCTGAAAGTCCCTCGTTCGCAGATGGCCGCATTAATGCTGCCCCCCAAGAAGGCATGATACTCTCCGCAGGCGTTTCATAGAGTGTCATTCCGACCATTCGGATCCTCGGCTTCCACTGAACTGCCATTGACACCCATCTAAAGCTTGCGCTGGACGTCAAGAGGCTGTGCACCGTACTTGTATTCAGATCACTGGGATTTGGCAAAAGCAGCGGCACTATATCCGTTGACGCCAGACTCCGAACACTATATGAACTCGGAGGATGAGCTTGCAACGTAATCTAGTACTAGGTCCCGACTCGAAGGCCTTCCTGTTCAGCACTTCCATCGTCGAGCAATGCCGGCCCCTACCATTCTCCTCGCTTTCCTTGCTCTAGTGCCATCCCTCGTCGTGGCCCAGAAGGCGGGACTACCATGGATACTAATCTCCCACCTCGACATAAACCAGTTTCTTACGACGGGCTCCAAGGTCGACTGGTACGCACCCAATGCATGTTTCCGGACACACCTTATACTGATGCATAGCACCAATACATAGGTACTACACGTACAGCACAACACCCGTGTCGACCTCTTCACCCGTCGAGTTCGTGCCCATGCTCCCGGGCCAGCAGCAAGTCGCCGACTGGGACAGCAGCATCAACAGCACTATCCAGAATCTCGGGGTCACTCACGTCCTCGGCTTCAACGAGCCCAACGAGCAGGGCGGGGCGAACTTGGACCCCGTGACGGCTGCGGTGCTGTGGAAGCAGCATATCCAGCCGCTCAAGGCACAGGGCGTCCTTCTGGGGTCCCCGGCACCCAGCGATAGACCGAACGGCTTGCAGTGGCTGAAGGACTTCATGCAGTTTTGCAATGGGTGCACGGTGGACTTCATCGCTATGCACGAGTACACCACGAGCACGTCGAGCTTCACCGCCAGTGTTGAGCAATATCATAATGCGTTCCCCGGTAAGCCCATTTGGGTGACCGAGTGGGCCTGCGAGGTGCGTACCGGTGCCACGGCAGACGCGATGATTGTTACTGATATGAAGCTCTTCTTCGTTCGTGCAGGATTTCAATGGTGGCACAGCTGTCACCGAAGCTGAGGCCTCTAGCTTCATGAAGACCACTCAGGCATTCCTCGACAGCGCGAGTTACGTCGAGCGGTATGCGTGGTTCGGTGCGAGTGCGTCAGGTCCGAGCAATCCGGTACGCTTTCTACTAGTAGTGTTGCCTCGCGTTTTCTTTTGTTGATGCTTCGTGCAGATTGCCCTGATGGACACGTCCGGGAAGATCAACGCTTTGGGCGAGCAGTATATTGGCGAGTAGTGATTATGAGGTCGACTTGTCGAGTGCAACCGCATCTGGATGTTGCAATCTGTAGGTCGCTTGCTGTAAATTAGCTCAGGATTGACAAACCTTGTAATCATGATGGAAGCTACTTACGCAGCAATGCAAAGTCTGGCTCCAAGTTCAAAGATGCCAAGCTCAGTCTTGTGGCGGAGCCCTCTGAGTGTGAAGTATCAGCGTCTCAGGTGGCGTCGGAGTTTGTCTGAATGTGAAACGCGCAAATGGTCCGGTGGCGATGTCTCCCGACTCCCGAGCTCTGAACAGATCATCTCTGATTCTTTCCATCATTCTCCCTTCGGAACGAGCTGCGAGCATTCGATTGCGAACATGACATGAGACACTGTGAGTCTATGCGCTTTTCGAGTGCACGCGCGGGAACGGGCATTGTCCGAGTATTCTGAAGGCAGCCCCCGGTGAGTTCTACCCTTGTTCTACCTCTTGAGTCTTGGCGTGGTCAAGTCCCAGGGATTCGTTTCGACGTCAAAGCAACCCCGCCTAAGACCGGACACGGCGGGCATGGCAAGCGTACGATTGTTCGGAGTGATCCGTTCATCGCGATGCTTGACCGGATCATTGTCAGTCTTGTCTTGCGCGGTATGCTGACACTCAGAAAGGTGGACACCATGTCTGTGGCCCTCCCTACTGCGCATGTCGACACCGCAGCAGAGTGTGGACGGACCCGCGATAACTGGCAGAAGGAAGAATTGCGGAAAGACCTATAATTGAGAAGTTCTGGGCGGCCTGAAAAGGCAAGCGCTGTAGATTACCGTGACGACGGGGAGGAGGCTGTCGCCATCGGACGACACAGCCCGGGGCGTGTTGCCATCGTCGTGCTACCGTGTGTTCGCCATCAGGGACGCGAGCCACACGCCCAATATTGGGTGCGCTCTCGGCCCCTTGTTGTTATCACCCCTTCCGGGTGTCCTTTCACGCTTTTCACGACCATCGCTCCTTTCATTTCTCCCTCGGTGCAGGCGTCGCCTTTTCCTCGCAGCCAGTCTGCATTCCGTTCTTTTCTTTCTTTGAGGCGTCGCCGTCGTTGCTGCTGGCTCGGTCACTCTTGAAATGCACCTTGCTCCTCCATAGGACTCCCAAGCACACTCTGGTTCCATGGGCGAAATCTGTCTCTCTCTCGCTCCCATCCTCCGCTGTCAGTCCCTAACTAGGCTCGAAGCTGGTATTCTCCTGCTCCCGACTGGTTTCGAAATTATCTTCGCGATCGTGTTGTTGTGGGTTAAGCGTGGTTCTGACAAGTGAGTGCTCCTCTTTATCTACGACGGTGGCGAGGACGCGGGTGAGGAGCGATATCTGGGCTAGTAGTTGAGGAAGCTGCGCGGGTAGAGGAGTGGTTGGTAGCGGTTAGTGTGCTGAATTATGGCGCGGGTGTGTACAGGCCAGTTTTGGGACGCAGGTATGTCCGGCTGAATGTCTCACCCTGATCGTGCGTCATGGCTCATAACGTTCCCCTCATCCGCGCGCAGTTTCCCTTCACATTCATTGCCCTCATATTGCTCTTCATATCACACTCTACCCCGCCCCCGGACTAATATTGAAGACGCTCTTCCCACAGGAAACATGTCTTCCTCGCGTCCGAAGTATTTGTGTACTTCCTCCTAGCCGTACTCGACCTCCTCACCCATACCATCCCTACCATTGGGAACTCTCTGGACTCCTTCAAGTCGCTCGACATCATCATCGGTGAGTGACGTCGCTACTGAACGTCCGGATGCATACTCACCGTGCGACTGCAGGCGTCGCGTCCTTCATCCCACTATTCCTCTACACCTTCGCTCTCTACCTCCTGACCACGACCGAGCTCATTCCCGCCCTGCCTGTTCGCTTCCAGACCCTCGCAAAATATGTGCTCTTCGCCTTCATCCCCCTTATCATCCTTATGAACGAGCTTGGTTCATTCGTTGGCATCACCTACCGTGAGTACCTCGCCTGTCTCCGGGGAAACGGTTACCCACGTCCGTATAGGTAGCTTCGGCGGCGTCGACGGCACGCCCCTCGTGCTTGGAGTTGGCTTCACAGACTCGGTCACACAGATGTTCCTCAGCAGCGTGACCCTCGTTCTCCTCACCGCCTTCCAGGCAGCTAACTTCTGCATCGCATTCTACCGCCTCGTCAAGGCTCTCTCGCACCAGCGCTCCCTTGACTCCCAACAGAGCGAGAAGGAGATGGAAGCACACCTTTTCCGTGGCCTCGGCTGGATCGTCGCAGGGACAAAGCTAGGTGCGATCGAGACGGTTATCGGGTTCGCCAGCGGAGGCTTCGGCATCGTGTTCACGCGTCGTATCCTCCGTCTTCTTGGACACGGCTGCCTGATAATCGGCATGGTCAAGGGCGTCGACACCGTTGAGGACTTCAAGCTCTACAGCCCCGGCGAGTCGCAGAGGCGGCGCAAGTCCACGCTTCGTGCAATGATCGCAAACCCGCGCTTCAGTACGTTCCGCCATGTGGGCGGTCACGACTTCACGGGGCAGAACCCGTTCGACGAGAAGCGCAGCTCGGTGATCAAGCTCGGCGACCCGTCGTGGATGCGTCGCGACCGCAAGCTCGCCTCTATCGACGAGGAGCGTGCCACCCCTGGCCTGCTTAACACGCGCAAGTCTTCTAGCATCACTTTCAACCTGGCATCTCACCCGTCTCTCCACCGAAAAGCCAAGGGCTCGCGCGACTCAGGGTCCTCCTTTGGGTCAACCAGGCACGACTCCTGGCGCAACTCCTGGCCGTACGCAAGGAGCGAGGCAGATGAGTACGCAGACGTCCAGGAAGACGCGCAGGAGATCGACGTTCCCGCAGCTGTGCCCCGTCCCCGCCTCCCCCGCCCACCGGTTGATGCTCGTCAACGCGTGACCGTGCACATCCGTCAGGACCGCCTCCCCGTGCTCGAGCTCCGCCGCTTCTCCAACCTCGAGTTCCTCGACCTCATCCAGGACCCCTTCCGAGATCCCCACAACCGTGCGCTGTCTCTTCCTGGAACCTTCGAGCCCGCACAGCAACACCCGGTCAACCATGTATCCGCGTCGTTCACCCGTCTTCCAGCGTACGGAGGCGCTCGTAAGCCCGGTCTTCCGTCCTCCGTTGCTAGGAAACCTTCGACGCGTTCTGTACGTCCTGTCCAGCAGCCGTCTCTGCGTGAATCGGTCATCAACCGAGAGGCTGGTCGCGTATCCAGCTTCGCGAGCTACGACCGCCCATGGAGCAACGCCGGCTCGTCCGCTCGGAACTACCGTGACAGCGCCGTGAGCTTTGGCGAGCCTGTCCCCCCTCAGTCCAGTCAGCGCACTAGCGTGACCTCGTTCGTCCAACCACGTGGAAGCACCATGAATTATGATGAGGAGCCTGCCTCTGCGACTTCATTCCATGCGATTGGATCCCCCGACGCTACCATCACCAGCTGGGAGACTCCCGGGTCCAGGGCCACTGCCCGCCTCACCGTGATGAGCCGCAAGGATCGTGGCCTGTCCTCAAGCACGACCGCGTCCGATGTACACGAGCTCGCACTCCAGTTCCCCGTCATCCCGCCACGGCCCTTTGCCACTGGCCCGATCCGCCGCAGCATGCTCTCGCAGGAAGTCCCACGGTCGGAGTTCATCGCGGAGGGCGTCGAGCAGCCCGTTTCGGAGTCCCCAGAACATCCGTCGCCCGAACCTGTGCCTTCGCCTCCAGTTGCGCGCATCCCATCAGTCAAGCGCAAGCCCGCACCCCTGATGACGGAGGGCCTCTACGACGAGCGCATCCGCAGCGTCGAGATCGAGCAGGTCATCGACGAGGACGTGGTCGCTGTGCAGCTCCCCACGCCCATGTCTGCCCCGCACAGGGGCGTCATGGCCGCCTCCCGGCGCACACACAGCGCGGAGCTCGCTGACGTGCCGCTGACCCCCGAGGACGATGACAGCTTCGTGTCGGGCGAGGTGGAGATTGCCCGCTCGGCGTCGCTTGTGAGGCGTGGGGCGGGGGAGGGCCCGAAGCTAGTGCGCGTGAAGAGCGTCGGAAACGCGCCGATGCGCTCCGTGTCGTCTGCGCACCGCACAGCGTTCACGCGGGATAGCGTCAAGGTCGAGCTTGGCCACATTGCGCGGGAGGGAAAGCTGGCTGCTGCTGCGAGTGTGAACGACGAGGTCATTCACATCGCGTAAATACGAGTTAGGTTTAGAGGGGGAGGTGTGTAGTGTAGTAGTGCGTAGTGCGTGTACGACGTTGGTATGTTGTCGTGCTGAGTCCCGAGATTCATACCTCTCCAGCTCTGCAGGGCTTGACATTAGTTAGCGGATATGGACCGTCCTAGTGTAGTGTGGTTGTAACAACATCCGACGTGTATGGTTTCGTTTCAACCATCTTTTCTTCCTTAATGATAACTTATTGCGAGTGCGTGGATCGAAGACTACCTTACAAGGTCAGGACGGCTTCTTTCGCGGATCGCAGTGAGAAGACGGGCTGGTGGGTGATGGTGGTGCGCCCTGCGGCTGTGTCGTAGAAGCAATACTTACGAGAAGTAGGTCAATTCTGGCCATGAAGACCTGCGTCGATACAAAAGTGTGCGAAGATGAGGCAGGTAGATATACTGAGTAAAGACAGTTACGGTTGGAGATTCAGGCGGTTGATGAAGTCGATCTGCTTAGCCCGGTAATTGTCCGCTTTGTATCCGAGGGAGTCATTGCCGTGGAAGGTCAGCATCAGAGGTTCCTCAGTATTGTAAGGCGGCCAGTAGATACTTGGGTGGCGGCCGTTCGGATCACCGAAGTTCGTGAAGTGAATGAACATGTCTGCCATGTCCCCGCCGCCGTACATGTTCGGGATCTCCGTGCCATGCGTCTTCAAGCGTGACATGACGCCTGTGTCAGCGTGCACTTCTCGTAACACATGGCCAGTGGAACTTACCACTCCGAACCCGTAGATGAAGTTGCGCCGATAGTCTGCCAGACATTCAATGAGTTGTTGCTTCAAGATGGACCGCGAAGCGACGAAAGACGCACAGTAGGACCACACTTTCTGCCTTGCGCACAAGTGACGTGCAAGCAAGCGGTGGTTTGAGTCGAAGCCCATGTCTCCGGCGAGCGATCCGATCCGCTTGTATCCCGGAGCGAGTTGGTATTCTTGCTTCGTGCCGTATGGTGCACCAGTCGCAGGATCGTCCGGGTAGAGATCCAGGAGCTCCTGGAGGTCTGAATCGGAGATGCTGGGGAAACTTCCTTTGATGTAAGCCGCTAGTATTGTGTCGTTTCTATGGGTAGCGGGGACAAACACATGATGTCAGAATTCGAGAGAGAAATTGTTAGTCAAATGAACTCACGCGCCGTCCGGGAATGTCACTGTAGCGATTGTACCATCATCTTCCGCAATGCCTACATAGTTTGGTGAGTCACAATCTTCTCTGGAAACACACGAAGTTGATGCACCCGTCACGATTGGTACAGGCGCGACCTTGCCATTGACAAGAGCCTGTTGCGGAAGATCTTGGAGGAAGTCCCCATCCGCGGTCAGCGACCAGAAGCCGGTACCTGAAGTGCCCACCACAGATTGGAAGGTCTCGCTCGGCACCTCGCGCAAACACGCAAGCGAATACGCTGCATCTGAACAGTTCAGCGCTGAGGCGAAATCGTCATAGATCGCCTGTCCCGCCGGCGCGTCTATCCACTGTAGGTGCTGGAGAGCCCCAGACTCTGCCCACACACCGGAGAACAGCCCTTCAGAGATACCTCCGTTCGCGACGGTGTGTAGGCTCGCAGACGCTGCTCCAGCGCTGAGACCAAGCCTAAGGTTGGGTGTCGATCAGCATCGGAACCGCCAATGCGCCGGAAGTTCGTAGGGGCCATCATGAACACTTACAAAGTCACTCGACTGGGATCGCCTCCGAATGCGGAGATGTACTTCTGGATCCAGCGCAGAGCGAGCCGTTCTGATCATTCGGTATATGCATCAGTTGGAGCAACACGCCCGCGACTAGGTTCGGTTTCACTCACGGTCCCTGAGGCCAAGGTTTCCTACTTTTGCGTCTTTGACCGCCTTTCCTGGCAGAAAGCCGTATGCTAGCGATGACAGGTTGAGCTTCCTTAAGCGCGAGACTGCAGATGCCACACCACGCACGTCCCAGCCTTCGGGCATGATGTCAGCTGAAGCCCGTAATTAATAACGAGGGGGTGCACGTACCGGTAGTTCATGGACACCCATATAACCGGTTCTCCAATTTCGATGGATCGGTTCACCATGACCCTTCCGTCGACGCTATGGCACCATTGGTCAGAGTATAATCAACGAAAGACTGTGTTTCCATACTTCGAGCTCCCGCTGAAATCAAAGCCACCTAGAAGGCATTGTCAATGTGGCCACTATTTGAGCTGCGAGCAGGACATCGTACTGAAGAAGATATACTGGATATGCATGAGTATGCAACTGGATTCAACGGAGGCCCGGGAACGTGGGACTTACTGCGACAACCGGGAGCTTCTTGCCCATGGTCACCTTCGCTGGGGTGATCACGTTCAGATTCAAGCCTGCCCCGCCGAGGGTTCGGCATTCTCAGCATCGCGTCGAAACCGGTAAGCAAGGGTACTTACAGTCTTCGTTGAAGGGAGCAGGCTCTAGCGAATTGAATACGGACATATACTGCTGCATTTCCGCGGTAGTCCAGGACGGAAGCGCAAATGTTCCCAGCGTGAGGGCATTGAAGCATTGGTTTCCCCAGGTAGACGCATTGATAGTGGCCGTATACATTGGAACGGGTTCAGGAGGTGACAATCGACGACTTCCTGTTCTATGGCGATGCATTACAAGTGAGCTTGACTAAAACTACTGATAGAATCGCGACACTTGGACTCACGGAGGCTGGGCATAGGGGATGCCGAGGAACGAGTTGGTCATGCCGTCGGTTATGCCATACACCGTAGCTTCATCAAGCGTAACAGAAGGGGGGCCTGTAAGGTTAGGAGGCGCAGCGAAGGCGCATATTATAGTGATGATACTCAGAAAGGACAGGATGGAGTGGTGGAGCAGCATCTCTCCGTTGATCTCGGGTTAGAATATGAGCTGGAGGAGCGCATGTCGAGGAGACTGATGACTTAAATACTCTGAGCCCAAGGGGAAATAGACGGGGGATGAAGGCAGTTCGAGTGCATCTGTGGGCACATACAGGCGGGATCAGTCAGAGCGTGTCCCTAAAGCATGCACTTCCCTTCACGGGGACCTGTGCTAGCATGATCTATGGAATTGACCGGAGTAGATGATCACAATAGACTCGACTAATGTGTACCATTCTCGTCATCGAACATGTTTCGATGCGAATAAGTAGGAGTCGATACGTCGGTGAATGCGGCTCTGTTGGATGGAGTGGTACGATATTTGTCAGTACAAATACATACTTCGTCCTCCATCGTCCCACGAAGATTCAGAGAGGCGACGCTACTCGCTTCGTGGAGAGCCCAAGCACCGCACAAGTCCGCGCCGGTGTACTCGGACATACAGTAACCATCAATGCGCGCCGCTCGCAAAGTCGGAGACATATGACGGCCGCCACGAATGAAGCACCCTGACAATGTCTTCCGGCCTCCTATTGATGATGCAGGGATAGTATTAATGTAGGCTAAATCATCAGAAGAAACGAGCATACTTCATGCATACATATCGGTTATACACCCGAGAAAGACACAGCCAATAGTTTGATTCCGCCATCAGCATTACAGGATATGCAGAGGAGCGATTCCTGCATGCGGGGTACCGAACAGTCTAGAGGTTGACATGTTCGAGTTGACCCATCGTGACGTGGCGGTCCTGATAAGAGAAGAGCGGCAGACCTTAAGTCCACGATGTGCTCAAGTCATAGGTCCTCGCCAAGGCCTCATCAAGGTATAATCCATCACGAAGACGGAGAGTCGGCGTAGGGTGTTCGGGCAACAAGTCGTGGTGGTTACACAGAGAGAGAGACAATCCGGAGCACAGCCTCGCGGGACCTCAGTAAGCGCCATCTCCATACGGCAACTCTGTTCGAATTGCGTCAACCTCTCATAAATTGACGAACTTCAACCGAACAGATTCGCGAAGCGACAAACCCGTACAACCTGCTCAAAGACAGCCAAACGACCTGCACCGCCTCGATGGCTAACTCATGGAGTTTTGCGATTGGCCGTTAGCAAGCCTCGCGTGGCAGTAGTACACAAGATATAGAACACAGTATTCCATACATTTCTTCTTTTACTATCAAAGACAAAAAACATCGTTACAAACATGATAGAACCATAACAACCAATGCCAATGCATCCATCACCAGCACCGCCAACTCGCCGTGCAAGCTGATGGCGACGCCTGTGTGGTGCTTCCGATTTGATTTCACGACGGAAGGGAGAACCTGTTGGGAGGAGCTGTTTCTCCTCTCACGGGCAGAAGGTGACGGTGTAGTCGGGCCTTTGACCAGCGCTGCAAGTCCAGAGCGCGGTACCGCTGGACTCGTCGAATGCGTACGCGTACGAATTCGGGCAGTTGCTCTCTGCGGCGTGATGTCGGGATGGGAGGTAAGAAGATGCAATAAGACAGTGTACGCACTGAAGTAAGAGTAGTACGCAACGCCGGAGGACGGGCAGGTCGCCGCGGTGTTGTGCGTGCCCGTGCAGCAGTTCGGGTTGTTGACCGGGTCACCCAGACCAGCCTCGCATGCGCTCTTGCATCCGACGGGGAAGCCGGTGGAGTCGAAGGGACCCTTGAGCTGAGCAGGGCCTAGGCGGAGGCAAAGAAGAATGTATTAGAGTATGCTTCTCTGAGAGAGAATATGGCAGTCGTAGGGAACTCACAGTTCGGGCCAAGGTCAACGGCGCAGTCCGCAACGTGGCAGCCCTTGTTGTTGCTGATCCTGACGGGCAGATTGTAGCCGTCGACAAGCGAGACGTCGTACCAATCATTGCCATCAGAAGCGCCAAGCGTGAACTCGGCGAGGGTCGCGGGCGGAACACCCTATAGGAGATAGCATATCAGTACTTGGGCAGATTTGGATTTTGAGCAGGTTTGAAGACGTACGCCACCAGTGTTGATGTCGCACTCGAGACCGCCGTTGCAACCACCGTCCAGGCAAGAGTTTGGACCCGGGTTCACGCTGAAGTCGCAGTTACGACGAGCCTGCAAGTAGTGATAAGACACCGCGATAATAGTACATACGATACCAGCTTACCCAAATACGGCCAGCAGTCCAGTTGTCCGGGACAGAGAACGACACGGCTTGATAGGCACCCTGAGCCCAACTGTGAAGGTGTAAGTCTACGTTATTGTAGAAGACGTCATAGACGTACCCAGTAGGATAGTTGGGACGAGTAGAACTAAAAGCTGGAGCGGTGAAGTGCTAGAGGAAATGTGAATACGGCATACGGAGTACACGCGCGTAATAGAACATACAGCAGGCCTGAATGAGTGTTAGTGCACCAGTCCCGCGATGAAAGATAGTTATAGACATACCAGATCGTGAAGGGGCAGTTGTTGTACACGGTGAAGGTACGCGCCGCGGCGCTGGAGACGAATGCGAGGGCAGCAGCAGCAGTGAAGCTCTTCATGGTGATCGTGGATGTGTGAGTAGCAGGAGAGGGGCTCGAAGTCCACTACAGAATCCGGCCTCGTCATGTCGCTGCCTTTTGTACCTCGCGGTCCGCGTCTGTTGGCCGCCGAATAGGATCTCGGACACCAACAACGAACTGCAGCAGGCCGATGAGCCGAAGGAACAAGGAACGCCATGCTGCTTCGCAGAGTAGGGGACACATGACTGGGAGGCATATTTCCCTTTCCATCTCGGATGCAGCGAGCCCAGGAACATAGAGCGCAGAAAGAGACGCACCGGGACCGGGCTGATCAATGTGACGTCGTACGAGGACGGACGAGATCTGCACGGGGCGCGCGGGACGTGAGAGACACATGGTGCGTCGGGAACCAGAAGGCGGGCGAGTCGCACTGGGCGGTGTTCGCGAACACAGGACCTGCCTCTTTTGGAGACACACGGAAGGCGCCGTGGGCGGACAGGCTTGGCTAGCTCTTCTGATGCTGGTCCGGTGAACGTCCCGCTCGAACGCGCTGACCAGCCTGACTACGGAAGTCCATATGGTCGTCGACATCCTAATCGATTGTTCTGGGCCATGGGACTAACTGAACGCGGCGGCTGTGATTGATTGGCCCGAGTCGTCCAGATACATACTGGTCGAGGGTCTCGCGTAGCTCTCTGTTCGGGACGGACGCAAACTTCGGTCTGGTCCACATATCGCCCGCGACCACGAGGGTTCTCGTTGGCTGGTGTGCACGACCTGTGTACGTACAATCCGGTTAGACCGTCGCCAACGACATCGAGCACAAGGTCATACCGAGGTATCAAGGTTATCGTCGACTACCGCAACTGGACCACATGATCAGAAGGTCCTTCGGTCCTACAGCCCAAGTACCGACCACGAGCAAGTGCGCGGACCCGAACGAGCGGTGCAAGTTTAAAGCCAGTCGCGTAAGAGGTGGATAGGGCTTATCCAGAGAAGGGCGTGTACCATATGCATGCCAGCAGACAAACACCGCATCATGTGGTGGAACGAGCGTAGGTCAAGTACGCGCAGATCGTCTTGCCTGCTGGTCCTACTCGTGATGTCAGACCTTGTGTTCGTCCAGGACACATGGCCTCACCTGGTCTCACAACCAACTTATGATAGCGCTGGCGAAGCACGGAACAGGCACGACGAAAGCAATGGATCATTGCTACGGATCCTCGGAGAAACTGGACGTTCTGTCTTCGCTCCCTTGTGCTCGCCTTGAGGAAGGGGTACGAACTTTCGAAGAATATCAGGCAGATGCTGGTCTGTATGGGTCAGTCGAAGCGGTGCACATGCTCGCTTAAGTCGAGGGAATGTGGGCATGCTGCGATCTGCGCCCAGGACAATGGACGTCGGGTCCTTGACAACGCCCTTGAGTATAGCGGAAGTATGCCCGACAGATGACACCCGAGGACCTTCGAGTTCGAGGACAGGCTAGCCGGAGGCTGAGGACAACGGCAGGGTGGAGCTCGTAAATGAACACACCTCCGCAGCTTGCCTGGAGCGAACATCGGGTTTGTCGGACCTTGCCGTCAACAAGCGTAAGCGAGTCGGCTCACTGCTGTAGCGACGCGCCGAGAAACAACCACCAAGTACCGCTCGTGGCGCATACGCAACGCTCGATGCATCTTCCTCCCGAGAGTAGTTGAAGGCTCTCGGTGCGATCGATAACTTATCAGGACAAGAAAGGCGAAGAAAACAAGGTATTCCGCGTCCCGTGTGCCTGGTATATCATGATCAAGGCTGTTGTGGCTTCCCATCAATGCGATGGGAATGGAAAGCCCATCGCTCTACAGCCTGACCGGGAAGGTCATGCTGGCAGCAGCATGACCTCTACTGGAAGAGTGCGCGGTCATTGCCTTGGCTGGACCCACCCAAACTCCAGCTTAGACTAGCTGGCGTCATGGAAGAGGAATTCCTTAGCGACACTGGTCTTCAGCCTGAGGTCACGGCAAAGGTAGGACTCATGCGGACATACCAAACGAGGAACGCAGAGCAATCCCGCCCCGTGTTAAGAGCGATGCCGTCTGTCTTGTGTCGAATGTGCATCAGCATCGTGCTTCCCTGTCAAACCACGTTCGGGATGCGTAGTCCGATTACCATTGTCTATCGACGTGGGCGGCACGCCTACAAGCCGGTGCCAAGTGACCTTGAGTAGCGGCCGTACCGCATCTTCTTCGAGTTCTCGTTCAGCTCTCTTCGCGCATTATCTCAACATGGCAGCTGCGCGTGAAAGAATGCTAGTGTGCCCTCCAGCCGGCGTATGCACGCCGAAAGGACGCGAGCCCGTCGTATGAGTCGGGTTGTCGAGAAGAGGCGAGAGCGCACTCCGTGATTTTAACTGTGCAACGCTGCATGTGAACTTGCTCGGGTGTGGGTATGTAATAGGAGAGACGTACTCACATGACGTGAGATAATAAGCTGCATCGCCGTCGTGCCCTCCCTAGAGTTCAACCAGGCACCGAACGAACTTGCGCATGCGGTGCACTTGTCATCGTGAGCGCACCTCGGCCAGCCTGCGCGCCAATGTCAGACCGGCGCGAGCATGCATGACGCAAACTGAATATTGATGCCAGCGCCGGAGCGCTCAGTGGTACGCAGGTGATGCGTAGCACCCTAGAACTTTGACCGCCCCGGCGGGATCGAGGTCTGTGCGTCTCAAGAAGGGTCGCCGGACATCATGCCGTGACACTTGGGGGGCTGTGAGGCCGAATCATATCCGACCGCTAAACCGACCTGCGCTGAATGATGCTCTGGGACATCGTCCTCATGATCTAGACGAAACCATCCAGTGCGAGCGCTGTCAAGGACGCGGCATATGCGGATGTCGGGCTGAGTTGCCCGTCACTATAGAATGGGTACGTGAGCTGGGCATGCTTCTAGGATCCGGGCAGAGGGGCCATACCTCAATCGGCGGGGCCATAAGGTGAATTCGACCCGAGCTGAATAGCGCGCGGGACGCCATCACTTCGTGAGAAGAGGGACACGGAAGAGTGGCCTGATGGGTCGCGTTCCCACCCGAACCGACGTGGACTTCGGCCTATTCGCGAAGATATAAGGAACTCTCCAGAGATAGATTGGAAGCAACATACTCATGCGAATATAATTCCCTATTCGAGGCGAGGTTGGAACTACAACGAATTGCTATCAGTGCGTTTTATCGATGGCCATCTGAGCAACATGCTGAGATCGACTGCAGTGCCGCGTACTGATATGATGGGCGGCGCTGAGTTCTGAAGTCCTGTTTGCGCGTCCGGTGCCAAATGGGACCACTCGGGCGAGCTGATACTCACCTTGTAACCTCAATACGTCTTTGCTAGCACAGTAAGCTGCAATCGATCGACGGTTCAGGGCGATCGACAGCAAGTTCGCATTCTACGATCATGCTTGACTCTGAAGAAGATAGAGATAGGGTATGACTGAGGATGGATGTGAATGACCAAGCATACCGAGTTGAAAAGCGGATGAGTGGGCTCGATTTTGACAGGGATACACAAGGACAAAAACCTGTGGGTCCGTGACTGACCCTCACCATTGGCGTGACTAGGGATCTGGAGAGAGAGGCGACTCAAGTCATCCTCAGCATGCCCGTGGACGACCGAGGTAGCCACGGGTCCCCGCCCGAAGCTTTAAGACGCAGGGTGGAGGCTTCATCCATGTAACGGTATCCAGGGGATGAGACTGACGTCAACGATGATCAGTCCTAGAGTAACACAACAAGAAGAGGTATGGACCTACAACGCAGTCGCAGTGTCCACTCACTAAAGTTGGGCGAGACAAAAGGGATTGAATGGACGCACCGAAGCTTCACAGTGAGACGTTGACGCGCTTCCGTTCCAGCACGTCTCATCAAAGAAAATAATTTATCCGTGTATACTTCTGCGTCTATCCGCGTTCTAGAGATCTGCCAATCTGCCCTCGACCTCGTATCTCACCACGGTACTATCTCGCCCTTCATGTTGAAGAACTTCCCAGAGTCGCTGGGCGTGAGCCCAGCCACAGTCTTGATGATGCCCTCGACCCCGACCGAGACGTGCAACGGCGCGCTGCTTCCGCCCAAATCTGACAGAAATACTCGCATGAGCATGGATGCACCGCGCGGCAAGTGGTAAGTACTCACCTGTCTGGAGCCACCCAGGGCACATCGATATCACCGTGATGTCCGACTTCTCCTTCGCCTCCTTGTATGTCTATGCAAATGCGAACGCGAGAGGTCAGCAAATCGTACAACGAAAGCATAGGAAAGAGAGGCAGGACGGGAAGGACGCTACGCACGAGCATGTTCAGCGCCGTCTTCGAGATCGCATACGACGACCCGTGTGCGCCAGGGTCTGAGCCGATGCTGCCCATGGTGCTTGAGATGTTCACGATCGTCTTCTTCGTGCTCTTCTCGACGAGACCGACGAATGCCTGTGCGACGCGTGCGGGCCCAATGACATTCGTGTTGAACGTCTGCTCTAAGTGACTGAAGTCCATGCCGAACGCGGTATCATATCCTCCAGGAAGCTTCATGAAAGGCATCATACGTAAATATCAGTATTAGGAACTAAACAAAAGACAAGGCTGGATACGCACGATACCGGCGTTGTTGACAAGATAATCAATGCCCTTCTCGGCGATGCTTGGTATTCTGGCGACTTCCACTGCGGCAGTGGTGACGGACTCCTGGCTGCTGACATCGAGGGCTACGAGGTGGAGTCGCCCATTCGCTTGCGCAGCCAGCCCCTGAAGATCCGCCGCCTTCGACGGGGATCGGCACCCTGCAATGACGGTGTTGGATGGGGATTGTAGCAGCTGCTTCACCAACTCCAGGCCGATACCCCGGTTAGCCCTGCCGATCGAAAGTGAGGAGGGTATACGTATGAGAGAGACCGCGAGACCTACCCAGTGATGAGCCATACATGATTCTCAGACATCTTCAGTATCGTCTAGCTCTGTAGCTGGGCTGAGTTCGATGTTTGTTCGATACGAAAAGAAGCAAATTGCTCACCTTCATATATAGACTTCGTGGTGGAGGCGTGTGTGTCATCTTTCACGGCACCTGGGAGACGTACGTAGACGGCCTGTCCTCAAGAAGACATGTGCATGCGCACTTGCTGACCTGAACACGTCAGTTAATGGTGAAAAGCTCAATTTCCGAACGGCGACGATGCACACCTTTGTCATCTTCGGCATCAAGAGTGGATACCCACCGATCGCCAAGGTGATCGAGGGCGACGCGTACTGTACGCTGTGCTGAGAGTTTCACTGTTGAACCTGTTGCGCTAGCGACATCTGAGACCTTGCGAACGTGACTCAATTTCAATCAACAAGCTGAGAAGCTTCCGGGGAGCTTCCGTCGCTGGGTCTTTCGAAGTTGTTGGTGTTGTTGGTAAGCTGTCGCGGCTTGATTGTCGGAGGTGCCGTAGTCCACGTTCTGTCAAACGCGGGGACACGAAAGTGAATGCTGATGAGAAACACGGCGCACTTCAGCTATTGTATATACAGAACAGCATCGACTGGTGTGGGTGGACGCACCTGTTGACTCGAACGGTAACCTCGGGATTGAACTCTCACGACGTACATTCCAGCGGTGTCGATGGGGCTGTCCATACCTCTTCCTCCCAAGATTCCAGATACCTTCTCCGCCGCATGATATATCGACTTGCGCTTGGTAGCAATCGAGCGACGCTGGTGGTTGATGATGTCGTCAGGAAACCCGCGATAGCGCTGAACCCGAAAAAGTCGGGGCCGCCGTCGGCATTTGCCAAATGCGGTACATTAGTCATCATTCGAGCGCTTCCGGTTATCTGAACAACCGGGCCGACAATATGTTCGCTGGGGAAATGCGGGGTAAGGCACTCTTCCCCATACACCCAACATCATGTCGGCCAACGCTCTAGGTGAGATGCAAAGCCCCGTTGAACTTGCATAGATCTGGCTAATGACAGTCGCGACCGAATCGAAGACTTCAGGACAAGCAACCTCTTCGATGTCAAGGGCAAAGTCGGTGAGAATCCCGCGGGCATTTCTACGGAAATGTTATGACATTCGCTCTGACAGAACACCTGCAGCCGTGGTTACTGGAGGAGGCTCCGGGATTGGCACCATGATCGCGTCCGCGTACGTGCAGAATGGTGCCAAGGTGTACATCGCATCTCGCAAGGAAAAGCAGCTCAAGGAGGTCCGTCTTCAACGTCTCCTGTTCCGGAGCCCGGTGTAGTTAACATACCGGACGTCCGGATATTTAACAGACCTGCGAGGCGCTAAACAAGCAGGGACCAGGCAGCTGCCACTACTTCGTCGCAGATATCAGCGTATGTCACCGTCCTGAACTCGATTGTGCTGAAGCTTGCTGACTGCTTCGATAGACGAAGGCCGGGTGTGATGCCCTCGCGGACAAGATCAAGGAGCGCGAGCCTAAGATCCACATTCTGGTAAACAACTCCGGCGCATCATGGGGCGCGCCCTACGACAAGTGAGCATAGCCTGTAGTCGGCATGACAGTTCCTATGGCTGAATTGTGTCACATCGCAGCGTCCCGGAGAAGGAAGGATGGGACAAGATACTCTCGCTCAACGTTAAGAGCGTATTCTATAGTATGTTCATGTCACATTGACCATGTCGGCCATCTGCTCACGCATGTTTGTTTGCCCAGTGACTGCGGCGTACGTGCTTGGGTCCCATTCTCATTGTCATCTGTTTTGTTTGACTCCCATCCCTCCAGGCTCACGCCGCTCCTCGCGAAGGATGCCACCTCGTTTGACCCCGGACGCGTCATCAACATCTCGTCCGTCGCCAGCTTCCTCACCACCACGACTGGCTCCAAGGTCGCAGGCGGCGGGAATGGCCTCTGGAGCTGTACGTCTTATCCTCACTTCGCATTACAGTCGAGTACTGACCGAGGCCATGCAAAACACGGCATAGACGGAACCAGCAAAGCAGCTGTCAATCACCTCACGGTCCTCCTCGCCACCACGTTGGCACCGAAGTTCATCACCGTCAATGCCATTCTCCCTGGGTAAGTCGCTTACCGACCAGTCCAAGCCGATTCCCTTACAATGCTCTCCAATCAGTGTCTTCCCCTCGAAGATGACGGCTTTCGGTATGAAGCAACACGGCGAGGAGGGTCTCGCTGATGGCAACCCCTTCGGTGAGCCTTTCTCTCCTCCACCAGTGCATGAAACACTAGTTGATTTTCCTTATAGGCCGTATTGGTCACCCAAGAGATATGGCAGGCGTCGGTACGTGCATTCATCGTCGCTCTCATTTGATTTGGTTCAGATCCTCACATATCCTGCATTGCAGCGCTCTTCCTCGCCAGCCCTGCATCAGCCTACGTGTCGGGCACGCACATCATCCTGGACGGCGCGGCTACGCACTCGCGGACGAAGGCTGCATTGTAGTTTTGCCGTATGGGACGTAAGTCCTGTATTGTATGAGCCTTAATGACGCCAGACCACAATTGCCAATGCCGTTTATAGTCAATCGGAGGTACAAATAGTAGCTCAAGATGATACATGGACGTATGTGATGCTTGCGTATCCTACACGCTATGCGGTGCCTCCCAGGGCTCAATTGCGCGATTCAGGAGGTCGATGGAGGAGAAGAGGAGTCAGGACACGCTCCACCCTCGGGCTCACGGGCAGAACGTGACGGTATAGTCCGCCTTCTGGCTAGCGGTGCACACCCACTGCGGAGCACCGCCCGAGTTGTCGTACACAAAGACGTACGAGTTCGGGCAGTTGCCCTCTGCCCGCGCAGCATATCGTCAGCATCATGGAAGGCAAGAACGCTCGGAGGAGATTGGACGTACTGAAGTAGGAGTAGTACGCAACGCCAGAGGGAGGACAAGTTGCCGGGGTGCCGTGTGTACCCGTGCAGCAGTTCGGGTTGTTAACGGGGTCGCCGAGCCCTGCCTCGCATGAGCTCTTGCAGCCTACAGGAGAGCCGCTGGAGTCGAAGGGGCCCTTGAGCTCGGCAGGGCCTGAACGGGAGTGAGTTCGGAATCCACTTTAGCAAGGAATAGAGAAATGGATGAGACAGACAGTTCGGGTTGAGGTCGACAGGGCAGTCCGGAGCCGGGCAGCCCTTGTTGTTGCTGATTCTCATGGGCAGGTTGAAGCCGTCGACGATCGAGACGTCCACGTAGTCGGTGCCCCCGGCGGAGCCAAGCGCGAACTCAGCCAAGGTGGCAGGGGGAGCACCCTGTAAATGTGCCTTCAGTACCCCATCAAAGTTTAGGCTAGAAGACGTACGGTACCAGTACACTCGAGACCCCCGTCGCAGCCGCCGTCGAGGCAGGAGTTAGGTCCGGGGTTGGCGCTGAAGTCGCACTCACGGCGCGCCTGAGCAGCGGAATGGTCAGGTCATACGATCTCGATTGGACTGGGTTGAGCTCACCCAGATACGACCACCTATCCAGCTGTCAGGGACAGAGAACGACACGCTTTGGTGGGATTCTTGAGTCCAGCTGTCATGGCGTAAGCATCAAGATATCGTAGAACTTCGGTAGACATACCCAGTAGGGTAGTCAGGACGAGAAGAGCCGCTGGTCGGGTCGGTGAAGTGCTATTTTACGAGCGGAAGTGAGCTGGACGCCCGAACTCCGAGTCGGAGCGCGATAATAACATACAG
Source organism: Lentinus tigrinus ALCF2SS1-7 (assembly GCF_003813185.1). Taxonomy (NCBI): domain Eukaryota; kingdom Fungi; phylum Basidiomycota; class Agaricomycetes; order Polyporales; family Polyporaceae; genus Lentinus; species Lentinus tigrinus. The sequence goes on from NW_027137918.1 coordinate 759,061, forward strand.
CAGGCCTTTAAGATCATTGGAGTCAGTAGGTACTTCGTCAACTTGGAAAGTACAGGCAGAGACGTACCAAATCGTGAACGCGCAGTTATTGACTACCGTCAGATTGCGGGCCGCGGAGCAAGAGACGAATGCGAGGGCGGTAAGGGCCAAGAAACTCTTCATGGCGATCTTGGGAGTGCGAGTGCGCGTAATGCTAGAGGGATCTTCCACTGCGCATGCATTGCAGCTTGTTGCCTTTTGTACCTTGCTACTGGCGTCTTAAGTTGGGTTCCTAGCATTCGGAGTGCGGCGCGTGTGACATGTTGACTCCAGGAGCCCGGGGTGGCACTGGATTCGAAGCGCATGCCCTCTGCACATGGCAGCTCAAGTAACGCGAGATCCGCCTGAACAGATGTGACGTCGTGCGGATGAAGCTTCGTCGGAAACGAGAAGGTGGGCGGGTCGGAAGGCTGGGCAGTATTGTGCGGTCACACCCGGTCGAATGACCACGGATAGCCATGTGGTTGTCGACGTGCTGATGGAGTGCTCTGGGCCATGTGATAGGCTAGAGCCTGCGCAAGGCGGCTGTGGTTGATTAGCCCGAGTCGCCCAGATCCACATCATTCGAGAGCGGGCAGGTGAGCGTCGCGCTGCGCATGCTTGACAATGACTTGGAGACGGAGGGCAAACCTTCGGAGTGTGCTCATTCATGCAGACCTATGATGTACGACGTTGGCGACGCTCTACCCGCTAGCTCAGGCTGCTCTCTGTGAGCAGCCTGCTGTGCCGGAGGAAAGTTAGGGAGACTGTGAAGATCCCATGGACCCACGATTGGCTTGTCCTTTCGTACGACTCGCTGCACGGGGAACTGGACGAAGGGACTAGCGGTTCTAGGGAAATTCTGCACGAAGTCAGACCAACGATATGCAGCAGCAAGCAAAGCATGTTATCACAGCTTCTAAGACCTAGGTTGTCGTCGGTGATGGTTTCTCCGCTTCGTCTATATACAAGTACTTTCTAGTAGGGCGTCCTTCTGGTTCAACTGGTAGGTCATCAAAGCGGAAACGAACTTGAGAACAACACGCGTGCGTACCTTTCCAAGTTATAATTTGGTTTCCTTGGATATCGGCAGAACTGGCAACCTTGTTGGTACGAACACTCGCATAAAAGCGGATGCGTCGTTTGAACTTGGCAAGGACCGAGGTAAACAGACGCTAGAGCCCGCAACGCTTTGCTGACTAAGCACAGTCGTTGTTGTTCACTGAGTTGCGGTTGAACGCGCTCAGCTCCTCTGCATTGGAACATCGACAAGCCTACAGCATGTTTCCTGCAAGCAGTACACTCAGTACACTTCTTGCTACTATTGTTCGTACCGAAAGCCACGGCGCCGTGCGCCGTGACGCGGCGGGCTGACAAGACCAAAACCCAGGTAGGCAGTGTCCCCACTCCCGGAGTGTGGCGTACCGGATATCTGAATTCTCTCGCACAGTTTTGACACTCTCAATGCAGACGTTATGCGTCTGATTGTGCTGGAGCTGCTGGGAGACAAGTCATCGCTTATTGCTCTTGCCTCATGTTGTCACACCCTTCGTCAGTCCGCGGCTCCTGTCATGTTCTAGGATTGTTGGTTACGTGGGGAAAGATTCTCTGAAGCGATACGTCCCTACGTAATGTAACGCCCTTCTCCATGTACTGACACTGCACCCATCTAATTCAGCCACCTCAAGACGTATCAGGTACTGTTTTCCTACAGATAGGAATACTGCTCTTCAGCAGTTCAAGAACATCTTGGAAGATCTACCCGCCCTCTCTGAAATCGCGTTCGTCTCCGCAGAGCGTATCCCATGGACGGTTGCCAAAGGCTGTCTGACCCATTCCGGTATCAGGTCATTATCTTTCGACACAACATATCAACGCGTACCTGCGGAACCGTATTCAACGGATGAGATCGACAGCATGCCCATACGTCTTTCCAGCTTCTCGTTCACCACACCGCTGTGGCAGAAGGACTTGATGTGGAGAGCATTAAGGTCTGACCCTTAGGCCGAACTCGAGGCGGCGCTCTCGAGTGAGGCGAGCTTCCTGTCCGCTGTGGTGCCACGATTGAACGAAACGGTAGAACAACTCACTCTCCCCATGGAAGCCACTCCGGTCCTTTCCATGTCGGAACGCTCTTGGTTGAAACTGCATAGCTTGTCTTTCCATGGCGAGTACGTGGACGTTGCGCAGATGAAAGCCTTTCCCCTCTTCCTCTCCAAGGGGCCTCGACTGCGAAGTTTGTTCATGACAGTACGCCAGCTCCCGAAGACCGCATATCGTCGGGCACCCATACTTGGCTATCGACCCCCCGATGACCCCTTCCAGCCTGCCAGTATCCGTTTACGATCTCTCACCATCGCATACCCCGATCCTGATGACGATATCTTCTCCGTGGATGCCACAGATTTGCACCAGCTATCGCTCCGCGACTGGCCACGCTACTACGGTAACCTCACATATGTGGACAGACAGATCACGGGATCCCCCGCACCGATCCTGACACATGCAGAATGCCTGTCGATTCTCCGCCGAATGAACGTGCCTCGGCTAACTAGCCTCGAGCTCGTGTATCTCGTAAATCCTGGAGTCGTGGACGATGAGCTGCTGAGCTACATTTCCCGTGCCTTCCCGCGTCTCGAGCATCTGCAACTTCACCGCTATCGCGCCGACAAGGAGGAAAACGTGGACTACGTATGTATGCATTCGAATCACCATCTCATTTTTCTAACGCCTGCCAACGACGCAGGAGCACATCGCAAAGCTGTTGGTGGCAGCCTGTTCCCTCCGAACGGTTCGCCTCAATCTTAACCTGCACGGTGACCACGGGCCCTACTGCAACTTCGTACCCACCCGTCAATCCTGGCTGGCCAAGTTCAGAGATGAGATCGGCCCATCAATTATCGGCATATTGCAGGAACTCCCACTCCTCGGGTGCTGCGAACTTCTATACCACCAATTGGGCGGCTCGACATGGACCGAGTTCCGCCCTGCACACGGCCCAGAGCCTCATTTCATCGAGTATCATGACCAGGATGTGCATCTGTACGTGATTCGTCTTGAACTACTGCCTTCGTCCAGCCCCTTACACGACATCTCACATTCCTATGTAGGGACTCTGAGCTTCTTCCAATACGATTGCGCCGCCGATATGGCGTTGGGCGAGTGTCCGTCGAGGCATTTGGAATGAGGCCAAGTGAGAGATGATTTGTTGTCGTCCTCTCCATCCTCTCGAGGGCTCCAGTTGCTGTAGTGCACCAGGACTGGCCGTCCTCGCCGCCTGCCAATGCTCCCGTTCGTTACCACCAAACATTGAGTCGTTGTTCGTCCCAATTCCCCTTTGTGTCTATTCTAGCCCGTTTGTTCAATAGTTTTCCGGGCAAGCAAATATTCAATTATTGTTCAATGTCAACCCATCAAATTTCAAAATTTGAGAACATCGAGAGGCGCGTGATACATATGCAGCAAAAATGACGCTCTCTACCAATGCAGACGAAGCTGCAGCCAGATGCAACTCGAATTCGCTCGCACACTCAGTATATATCGCAATCGTACATGTGTATCGACCGCAGCAAGAGACCCTTCAGTTGAGGCCAATCGGTGCGGCCCGCGGCCAGCGCACGAAGTTCACCACCGAGCTGTCTGGTGGCCGCACTGCAGTAGGCCTCCGAGCGTGTGCACTGCGGTGCTATCACGCATGTCGTTCGTGGGCTCTCCGCGGATCGTATCATAGCTATTGTACATATTCCGCAGGTACAAAACGCGACCATGTAAGATAGCCAAAGTGCAAATACGTCGTCGACAACAGGACTCGCGGCAGCAGAAGATTAGAGCGGTCCTAGCTGCGGCTGCAGCGCAACAAAGGCGGGCTGCAAAGTGGGAATTTGGAACACGACGTCCGGATGTCCGTCACGCTTCAGCGTGATATACGCGCCCTGCGGGATCATCCACTTTTCCTCCCCGTCCGGTATCTCGCGCATCCCCATGTTCCGCTCCCACGACCGGAGCTGCCCCGCCATCTGGAAGCCGGGCGCGTTCATTGCCATGGGGAACCCAGGCGGGGGATACATTGTCGTGTGCCGGACAGGAGACGCAAAGCCATAGTGCGCAAAGCTGGCGGGCGCGGAGACAGTTGCGGGATGCAAGGAGTGACCCGGGGGGAGGTTGACAGATACCTTGCGTTTGACATCGTAGAAGTCGACGCAAAACTGGCCATACGGACCCATGCCGCCTTCCCACATACGGATGGCGAGATCGGAGTTGGGGATGCGGAGGTTGTAGACGTTCTGGTCGTCCTGCTTTGGTTTCGCCTGCGGCACGACGTTCGATACAGTGGAAATAATGACAGAGCAAGCATCACTTACCCCAACTACATGGAAACCCCGCTGGATGACCTCTGCCGACGCCGCATTGAATCCCTTCAGATAGGTCTCTCGCTTCTCCGGAGTGTCGGCGCCAAAGTATGCCAACAGTCTATTGATGCGGGTCTCGTCTGCTGGCTTCCAGCCTGGAACGAGGCCCATCAAGTGCTGGTCCAGCAGACAGAGTGGCGCAGGTTTGTCGGAACGCGTCTGCGATCCTTGAGGTTGATTGGTCTGGCGTATGGGACGCGCAGCAGAAGAGGTTGGAGTCCGCTCTGCAGGACTTACGAGGGAGTGACGTTTCATTGCGACACAGGCAGGGAGAAAGCAGAGGAACTGCAGGTGGGATCGTAGTGGTCGGTTGTCAAGACTCAAGACCAACCAGATGCGGCCGTTCACGTTGCAGCTCCTTTTGATGCCAGCGCGATAGCACGTGACCGCGAATGACGGCCTTCGGGGTTGCAAGCGGCAACGAGTCTCGCTGACGGTAACCCTTCGGTGAGCCATCGCTCTCTCCTCCCGCGGCGCAGGGGGCGCAGGCTCATTTTCTCAAGTGCTATATGCGCCTTAAAGACGCCAGAGCACAATTGCCAACACCGATTATAGTCAGTCGGAGGTATGAATAGTATCTCAAGATGATACATGGACGTATACAATGCTTGCTTATTCTACACACTATGAAGTGCCTCCCGAGGCTCGATCGCGCGAATCAGGAGGCCGACGGAAGAGAAGAGAAGACGGTTCAACCATGGGCAGAACGTGAGGGTATAGTCCGCCTTCTGGCTAGCGGTGCAAACTCACTGCGGAGCACCGCCAGAGTTGTCGTACGCGCGAAGACGTACGAGTTCGGGCAGTTGCCCTCTGCCGGTGGAACACGTCGTCAGCATCATGGAAGGCAAGGACGCTCAGAGAGGAGCTCGGACGCACTGAAGTAGGAGTAGTACGCGACGCCGGGGTGCCGTGTGTACCCGTGCAGCAGTTCGGGTTGTTGACGGGGTCGCCGAGCCTGGCATCGCATGCGCTCTTGCAGCCTACGGGAGAGCCGGTGGCGTCGAAGGGACCCTTGAGCTCGGCAGGGCCTGAACGATAGTGACTCGTTAGCACTCAGAGTCCACTTTAGCAGGGAATAGAGAGAAGACGTACGGTACCAGTACACTCGAGACCACCATCGCAGCCGCCGTCGAGGCAGGAGTTAGGGCTGGGGTTAACGCTGAAGTGGCAGTCACGACGCGCCTGAGCAGAGGAGTGGTCAGGTCGTACGATCTCGATTTGACTGAGTTGAGCTCACCCAAATCGACCACCTATCCAGCTGTCAGGGACAGAGAACGACACGCTTTGGTGGGATTCTTGAACCCAGCTGTCATGGCGTAAGTATCAAGATATCGTAGAACTTCGGGTAGACATACCCAGTAGGGTAGTCAGAGCGAGAAGAGCTGCTGGCCGGGTCTGTGAAGTCCTATTTGAAGAGGAGTGAGCGCGGCGCCCAACTACGAACTCAATCGCAACATACAGCATGCCTGTAAGATCATAGTCAGAACGTACTTCGTCAACTTGACAAGTACAGGCAGAGATGTACCAAATCGTAAACGCACATTTATTGACCACGGTCAAGTTGCGGGCTGCGGTGCAAGAGATGAATGCGACGGCGTTAGGAGCCAAGAAACTCTTCATGGCGATCCTGGGAGTGCGAGTAACGCTAGAGGGACCCTCACTGCATATGCATCGCTGGCTTTTGTACCTCGTGGCTGGCGCCTTGCTTGTCGGGTTGCTAGCATCTACGGTGCGGTACGGGTGATATGTTGACTACAAGAGCCTGGGGTAGTAGTCGAATTAGTAGCGCATGTCCTCCACACATTGCAGGTCAGGTAATATGAGATGCGCCTGATAGATATGACATCGTGCGGGTGCTCACGAGATCTGCATGGATCGCGGGACATAAGAGGCGTACGGGACGTCGGGAACGAGAAAATGGGCGGGTCGGACTGGGCACTTCCTATGTGGTTACACTTGGTGGGATGGACTACGGATAACCATGTGGTTGTCGGTGCGTTGGTCGAGTGTTCTGGGCCATGTGATAGGTTAGAGCCTGAGCAAGACGGTATGACACATCAAGCGAGACACTGAAGTCGCGATCCATCATTGGTACCCAGTGCTACGTACGTGTGTTGACCTGGCTGTGAGATCGCAACTTGAAATAAGGACGGAGATTGTCAGAGACAGACCAGGCCCGGGAAGAGAAGGCACCATGTTCGGCGGCTAGCAACCCTCGCTGACTAAGCACAATAACCTTGTTCTTTGCCCTCAGGCCCCTCTTGGGACGAAACATGGACAAGCTACAGCATGTTTCCTGCAAGCACGACACTCGGTGCACTCCTTACTACTGTGGCTTGCCGTGGTGCTGTAGACCGTGAATATACACTGCGCCACCCTTCAAGTTCTGACTCTCAGGCGGCTAGCCGATCAAAGCCCAGGTAGGTGCCCCCACTCCTGTAGCGTGGCCGATATCTAAATCTTCTGGCACAGTTTAGACACTCTCAATGCAGACGTTATGCGTCTGATATTACTGGAGCTGCAGGACGACAAGCCATCCCTTGTTGCTCTTGCCTCATCTTGTCACACCCTTCGTCAATCCGCGGCTCCTGTCCTGTTCCAGAACTGTCGGCTTCGTGGCCAAAGATTCCCTGAAGCGATACGTCCCTACGTAAGGTAATGTATTTCGCTAGCCAGTGACACTGCACCCAACTATTCAGCCACCTCAAAAGACGCATCAGGTATCGATTTCTTCCAGATAGCACTAGTGCTCTTCAGCAGTTTCAGACAATCTTGGAAGACCTACCTGCCCTCTCTGCGATTGCATTCGTCTGTGCAGAGCGCATCCCATGGCCGGTTGTCAAAGGGTGTCTGACCCATCCCGGCATCAGGTCATTATCTTTCGACACAATATTTCAACGCATACCTGCGGAAGCGTATCCAGCGGAGGAGATCGTCAACATGCCCATATCTCTTTCCAGCTTCTCGTTCACCACGCCACTGTGGCGGAAGGATTTGATGTGGAGAGCATTAAGATCTGATCCTCAGGCCGAACTCGAGGCGGCGCTCTCGAGTGAGGCGAGCTCTCTGTCCGCTCTCGTGCCACGATTGCACGAAACGGCAGAACAACTCACTCTCCCCATGGAAGCCACCCCTGTCCTGTCTATGTCGGAGCGCTCCTGGTCGAAGCTACATAGCTTGTCTTTCCATGGCTCGTACGTGGACGTTGCGCAAATGGAAGCCTTTCCCCTCTTCTTCTCCAAGGTGCCTCGACTGCGAAACCTGTTCATGACAGTACACCAGCTCCGGAATACCGTACATCGCCGGGCACCCATACTTGGCCATCGACTCCCCGGTGACCTCTTCCAACCTGCCAGTATCCGTTTACGATCTCTCACCGTCGCATATCCCGATCCCGACGACGACATCTTCTCGGTGGATGTCACAGATCTGCACCAGCTATCTCTCCGCGACTGGCCGCGCTACTATGGTAACCTCGCATATGAGGACAGCCAGAGCACGGGATCCCCCGCACCGATCCTGACACATGCAGAATGCCTGTCGATTCTCCGCCGAATGAACATGCCTCGGCTAACTAGCCTTGAGCTCGTGTATCTCGTAGATCCCGGATTCGCGGACGATGAGCTGCTGAGCTACATTTCCCGTGCCTTCCCGCGTCTCGAGCATCTGCAACTTCACCGCTATCGCGCCGACAGGGAGGAATACGTGGACTACGTGAGTATGCATTCCTCGGAATCACCACGTCATTTTATCTAACGCCTGCCAACGACGTAGGAGCACATCGCGAAGCTGTTGGTGGCAGCCCGTTCCCTCCGAACGGTCCGCCTCAACCTTGACCTGCACGGCGACCACGGGCCCTACTGCAACTTCGTACCCACCCTCCAATCCTGGTTGGCCAAGTTCAGAGACGAGATCGGCCCGTCTATCATTGGCATATTGCAGGACCTTCCACTCCTCGAGTGCTGCGAGCTCCTATACCACCAAGTGGGCGGCTCGACATGGACCGAGTTCCGCCCTGCAAACGGCCCAGAGCCTCATTTCATCGAGTATCATGACCAGGATATTCATATGTACGTGATTCAAGTGCGCCCTGAACTGCTGCCTCCATCTGGCTTCTGACATGACATCTCATGTTCATGTGTAGGGACTCAGAACTTCTCCCATTACAAATGCGCCGCCGGTATCGTTATGGGCGATTCACTCGTCGAAGCTTTTGGGATGGTGTCGAGTGAGGAGTAGTTCGTTGCCATCCTCTCGGGTCGATAGGGCGGTCCGTCACAGCATTTGGGCATGATGAGTCAAAGGTGGCGTTGGCGTTGACAGTGAACTTGCGTATTTAAGTTCGTGCCTCATCCCAAATGAGTTTAAAGGAGGTGAAGAATGTATTGCGTATCTCGTAGTCGTACAGTTATATAGGTCGCAGGCGGGAGAATCTTCAGTTGAGGCCGATGGGCGCAGCCCGCGGCCAGCGCACGAAGTTCGCCGCGTTCTTCATGAGCCAGATGTAGTCCGAGCCGTCTCCCTGTGTGTGTGCACAAACAATGTCAGCCTTCATGTCTCCACGATAAGCCTGAGCACCGACAGCACTCACGCAAAAGTCGTGCGGGAAGCCTTTCACGAACGGCGACGCGTCCTCGAGGTACTTGACCTGCTCCGCGGAGAGCTTGATGTCCAGCGCCTGGAGGTTCGCTTGGAGCTGCTCGACCTTGCGTCCGCCAACGATCGGGAACACGTGCGTAGTCTTCTGCATCACGTATGCGATGGCGACTGCGAGAGCGCTATGGTGAGTCTCGGACAATGCATACATGGTACTTAGGTGTGTGGCTTACCAGCTTGGATGCTCTGCGCTCCGACCTGCTTCGCGACTTCCTCGAGCGCCTTGCAGACTTTGCGTTCGTGCTCATTTCGTTCCCAGATCGGCGTGTCCGTCGTGCGACCTTGACAAACCATGCGTCAGCCTCGTGCGCAGCATGGAACCAGGGATGCCCTGAACATCAATTCACCTCTTTCGCCTGTCTGGCGACGGCGCTCTTCTTCCTCGTCCGTGCGGATCTTACCACCGGCCAACACGTTCCATGGCGCGAGCGCCATACCTGGACGGACGCGTCAGCAACGGGCTAACAGCATATTCGTTTAGGTGATAACGCACCTTCCGCCCGTGCCATCGGGATGATATCACGCTCGAAGTCGCGCTGGAGGATGCTCCAAGCACCCTGATAGATCGAGAACGGAGTGAGTGCATGGTCGCGGGCATACTGGTTGGTTTTCGAGACGATCCACGCAGGCGTGTCCGAGATACCCTGTCCGCGGAGTCAATGCATCGCTGGCTTCGCGACGTTCGTGGCACATACCAGGTACAGGACCTTGCGGGCAAGGTGGAGAGCATGGAGGCCGTGCATGATCTCCTCGATGCTCGTGTCCCAGTCCCACTAAGATACACCATGAGTGACATGAGACGACTGTGTTAGAAAACGCGTGCTCACCCAGTGGACGTAGAAGATGTCAATGTAGCTGGTGCGGAGCTTCTTGAGCGACTCCTCGACCGAGATGTGCATCGACTTGATGTTGTTCCCTACATAGTTCGCCTTCTGTGCAATATCGTCCCGCCCGCGCTTGTAATGCGTTGTATACTGAAGACGCGACGCAGGCGTCAGCGCGTCCCCGGAGACGGTGCCGGAGCCAAGAAACTCACCTTGGTAGCGATGACCATCTGGTCACGAATCCCGCGCTCCTCCATCCACTCTCCGATGAATTGCTCAGACGACTCGTCCTGGTAGTTGCTGGCAGTATCGATGAAGTTGCCGCCAGCGTCGTAGTACGCGTCGAGCAGCTTGAAGCTCGTCTCCTTGTTCATCGCGCCCATCCCGAACTGTGCCCACTTGTCGCCGATGTTCATCGCACCGAGACATAGAGGCGAGACGTGCACGCCCGCGGAGTGAGAGAGCTGGCGGTAGTAACCCAGCTTGGTCGGAGGTGGAGGTGCGGGGCTCCAAGCGGACGACATTCTGTCTGTGAGGTTGTGTTGCGAGGCAAGTGTGGCTCTACGAGCAGCAGTGAGTTGTGCAACAAACGTTGCCAGTACACGGCAGCGTACTTATACCCATCTCTGCTCGACCTCGAGCGCACCTACTTGCCTCCGAGACGCTCCCCTGAGCTCATCGTCGTGAACCTCGCCCCCGTAGCCAGTCTGAAGACTGACTCGTGTTCTCCGAACGGCCGTCACGGACGAACAGGAGGGACACTCTGGAGGGACATACCATCTCCGAGCGGTGATCATGTAATTTCCGACCGTGCATTGCCCCCTCCGAGCCGCTTAGTTCCCCCATTGCTGACGAATTTCTGTCAACACGCATTGGGGGCAAGTGAAGAAGAACTTGCCGGTCGAGTCATTCCATGCCAACGCGGTACCGATGTAGGCCGTGAGGAATAAGAATGCTGGTAGCAAATGAAGGTCATGTACGAAGATACATGCGCATGGGGAGTTCGATGAGCGAAGAGGTGCGTTCACGCGGTCTGTGTCTCCGGGCAGATTGAGTCTGGCTAGCTGCCCGGAAGTTGGGCTGTATTCTGCCTTGCCCCATTTAGAAACAGTATTAGCATAAGTATGACATGCCTATGTTGACAAACTCACGTTTCCAATCAACACTACGAGCCGTGCAGTGTGTTAGCCTGTTAGATTACTCTTGGATTCAGCGCACAATCAACGTGGGAAACGTAGTTGCGCACTCGTGGTACGCCACACATAAAACCCTCATGGTAAGCCCCCATTACGATGCTGGCGCTACAAGGCGATGAGGGCTCAAAGTCACGTAGAATATCAGGCAGCAAATGGCGATAAGTTAGATATTCATACGGAGAAGAGGTTGTCGAACTTCATGACGGCGTTCAAGGCGAAGCGCGCGGTAGGAAGCGTGCGACACTAATCGGCCGTTGCCGACTGCGTACATACTCAAAGCACACTGGCAAGTGCTCTCCAACCACACTCAGCATGCCCATGTCACTGATTAACACTTCTAGTGCTCGCCATATAACTCTCCTCTTCTTCTCTTCTACGGACGCAGATTAAATGGGTATGAAGACGATTCCCAACCCGAACACCTGGATGGCGGGGTGCGAAAATTCGGAAACGGCCGCTTTGCCCTGTACACCGTGTCGTCCGAATTGTGAGCCTTCCTCTCTACGGATCTCCACCAAGACGTGCTGACATGTTGCCCAGGCTGCCTCCAGATATTCCATCTAGGTCCCGGATGAACCAAGGAAATGGGCGAGGAGAACGCGTGTCCTCGAGGCGCAGCTTCCCCCGGCGTCTGCAAAGCGACTCGGGCGTCTGCAAAGCGCTATCGCAATAAATCGCCGCCCGTCGCTTTGCCAGCCTTATGTCGGGGCTTGAAGAAAAGCGCAACCACACGCTAGACCCCCCCTTCGCTTTGCCGGCATCTCTAAAAGGAAAGCGTCGCTTTGCCGGCATGATCACTAGCACGCCCGACGCTTTGCAGACGCCGCCGCCGAGTGGCAGCTTTGTCGACCAGAGGCATTTAAAAATGTGGGCCACGGCGAGCTTTGAGCTCTTCATTCGACCCCGTCGAAACATCCCCCGCTTGGATCTCCTCGCCCGCACCTGTCCACCGACACCACACATCCCCCTCCCCGTAGCCACCTAGCCACACAGACGCCCACCACACCATGGCCTTCTGCATGCCCTTAAACTCCGAGACATTCTACGACGCTACCGGGTAAGCATGGGCCACATACTCTGCCACTCGACTTTGGCTAACATGTGGCCAGGTTCACCGATGCACCCCTCATGCAGGACTTCACTCAGGATGCTCCGTCCACGTTCTTCGACTACGACGCGTTTGCCGACTATGACACTCTCTTCCTGGACGGGCTGAACCAGGATCAGTTCTGCATCGACTCGTACCAGCGTGTGAACTTCGCCAACGAGGCTTATCCACCTGCTCCCGCGTTCTATCCTCCTACCAACCACTACTCGATGAATCCTGCCACCTCCATGCCTCAGGTCGATCAGCCATGCATCTCGCCAGCTGCCCTCTGCAACATGGTGGAGACGTGGTTCCAGTCTCAGGTGGAGGGTTGCGACAGCTATGGCTCTTCTGAGAGCGCGAGCTCGCCTGTCTCGTCTTCCACCAGTCAGCCTTCTGCCGTGCACGGGGATACGCCCACCAGGTCAGTCGGTCGTCCTTCCTTGACTGTGAACGACTAACTAATGGGCTCATATCACTCACTATAGGAGTGCACGGACGTCTAAGCGCAAGGCCGACGACTCCGACTACGAGGACGATACGTCCTCCGACTGCTCCGAGTACGCTCCCCGCCGTCCCACGAAGCGCCCAGCAACCGCGCGCGTCGCCTATAACCCTCTTCCCGACTCCCTCGCGCCCATCCGCGTCCAGTCTGCCACCCACCCTCGCTGCCCGATGCCTGGATGCGGCGTCGAGCTCGACGCGAAGGACTCCGCCTGGCGCGGCCACTTCAAGCGCGTCCACCACGACGCGCTCTGCCTCACGCCCAACTGCGGCGGCCTCGTCACGGGATCGTGCAAGGCGCGATGCCCGCTCCCTATCCCGGGCTGCAAGTCGTGCGCGAGCGATGACGAGCACAAACACGGGCACGTCGCGCGGAAGGGCTCTGGGGGCGCGATGACGATCGAGAGCGTCGGCAGGCACCTGCTGAACGTGCACATCAAGGTCGCGTACCGGTGCCCGCTGTGTGGCCTGCAGAATGAGTGGCGCGAGTCGGCGTGCGTGCGCCATATCCGGCGGTGCGCGGAGAAGCATGGGAAGAAGACGAAGGGTTATCTGATGCATTGACCCCCCCGCTCTCCTTTCCGCGCCTCGTTTGTCTCCCAACTTCCTTTCGTTCTCGTGCAGTGCACTGTCTCATTTCGTCTACGCCCCCTCCTCTCAGCAGTTGTCCCTTGCTATCGATTACTTCGTTCCACCAGTGTTGTATTATTATCACTGTTGTCGCCAAGCGACGAACTCGAGCATGTATACCAAGTCCACACAATTGACATGCGCAACTACCGAAGTCCGATTCTCAGAGGGAGCGGCAACACTATAGAAACCACCGTAGCTATCGTCACCCGGATCTTAGTATGACTTGCCTTCAATGAAGAGAAGGTTCACCGGATACACAGCTTGTCTCCCGGTTCTGCCGAAAACTATCCCTGCTTGATCAATCCTCTGCAATCCTTCTTGTGCCTCGGCCAGTCCTCCCGTTGGCACCTCTCCGAACAGTACGTTACCTTCCTGCAACGCGCACACTTCTTGAGCTCATACTTGGCCCGCTGGCAGACGACGCAGTGCGGAGGCTTCTGCGTCAGCTGCTTGAATGTCCAGTCCGATGTCATGCCTCCCGCTCGGCGGAGGAACTTCATCATCAGGGGCTCCAGATACCACACTGGGAACAGCGGAGATATCGCAATCCGGGTGACGTGCGGCGCGAACGGAGCCCATGCTTTGACCCGGCGCAGGCCCTCCACGTCCTTCCCGCGACCGCAGCTGCAGAGTGGGTCACCCACGTGCATCTGCGTCTCGAGAGGGATACGTCCGGTAGCCTTGTACTCGCAGTTCGGACCATGCGACCATGAGCGACAGCGCTCGGCCATCGCGGGGAGGAGCTGCTTCCACATCCGCATCTCCTCTCCGTACAAGAGAGAGGATCCGATCGCGTGCTTCTTCTCGAGTGGGGCGAGGATAGACTGCGTGAGCGGCGGAGCGATGGTAAGCACGTAGGCATCCGCGACAACGGTGTGTGACGTGAGGTCGTAGCGCAGGCCGCTCATGAAGAGGATGGTGTCCCCGGGACCGGGATGGTTGTTCGGCGCCGTTGTGTCATCAAGGCGGATGACACGAAAAGCCTTCCCGAGCTCATTGTGCACCCCAGAGCCAGTGAAGGGCCGGCATAGCGTGCAGAAGAGCGAGTCTTTGGGCAATCGCCAGACCATCAAACCGTGCGGGGCGTATTGCATGCCGCTCGCCCTTATCATGCTCTCCATGGTAGACATCTGCTTCCATACGTGCTCCATGAGCCATCCCTCCAGCTTTGGTGTATGGAGGTTGACAACGGGCATTCGATCAAGATTAACGTGATGAATATCCCAGGGGCAAATGGTGTCGCCCTTGAGGATGACTGATGTCGCGTAGAGCTGATAACCCTCCACCTCGATCGACTGGGATGCCAATTGAGCGGTAAGCTGATCCCATTTGTGTGAGTACGGGACATAGTCGAGAGATTGTGACCCAGTGCATACCTCAATAGTGACCTCGTTAGAAGCTGATACCTGCAGATCCAAGGTTAATAACTTGAGGCGCAACACCGGTAGCGGGTATATGACGTCCTGTACTAGGCCAGCCTCGGCTAGAGTAAGACGGGTGGTACAAGTCGATACTAGCTCGATCTTGAGAAGGTCCGTTCCATGATCACGAAGAAGCTGCGCGATATGTGGATCATGAACTGCAAGGCTAATTCGGAAGCGAGTAGTCTCAAAGTCAGATGCGTAGTCGAGGATGCGGTATGCCTCCACGATGCCTTGTTTCCCAATTGGCATAGGTAGCGATGACGACAAATCCAATTGAGAACTTGGCGGTATGTGCGGATCTGTGCTGTAGTGGAACGACGGCAGGAATGGTTCGGGAGCGACGAAGACCGATTTTCTATCTTCAAGTGTCGTCTGGAAGACGGTGATTCGGTGGACAGGATGACGGGGGGACGTCACTACGCGCTCTTCCAGGGAAGCGAAGATGAACAGCTCGATCTCGACGTCCGCTTGTTTGGCTGTGCCTTCGCCACCACAAAGCGCAGCGGTATCCACAACGAATGAGACCACAAGGTCTGACTTCCCGCGCATTCCCAGGTGATCTTCGTCGATGCGCACGTCAGGTACAGCGTCGGTCCCGCAATCAACTACAGAGCCGAAGACGGTATGCAGGCACTGGTACCAGCCGTGCTTGCCGTTCCCCTTCACAGAGACTGTCAACGCGGACGTGCCGTAACGCATCACGGTAGCACCGAAGGTGAGGCCCACCTCGGCTCGTGGAACGATGAGGTAGACGCGCACGAGCGAAGAGACTTCGGACCACAGAGAGAGCCGGCCAGTGGCAGGCTTGGCGATGTTGTCCATGCCTGGGGAAGTGTATATGCCATGTCGGAACAGCTGCACGCGGAACTCCCTATCGCACAAATGTTCGTTCGATCCCAGCGGCTCTTCTGTCCTGCGAAGATTCCGCTCGAGAAGCGACTCCATCACCGCGATCCATTCGTTGGGCGCGAAGCGGAAACGTTCCCTCACGCGCTTCAGCAGATAGACGAATGACTCCCTTGTGCAGTAGTAGTAGTGGCTGTGCTCGAATCCGCGGTGCCATATGTCCATACCAGCCATGAGATGGTGCGTCCACTCCGCGTGCCCGAAGAGCTTGTAGTAGGTTTCGTGCAAGAGCGGAACGAGCTGTGCAGGGTCCCGAAATGTAAGCTGCGGTGTAGGGTAGCTGTGTGCGATGGGGTCGCCGGAGCATGGTCGCTTCCAGGCCAGAACATCGTGTCGGCGAGTGAACGATATGAAGTCGCCTGGGAAGCGCTCCTCTGGGTTATATCTAGAGGAGAAGCCTGCGTAAAAGTCCACTGGGCACAAGTCTATCCAAAGGGCCGTCTCAGAGAAGAGCTCGAAGCGATATCCGGCAAGACCTGTCTTGGGGTTGTCGTGCCAACGGACGAACGACTCGGTGTAGAGGACGCTGTAGGTCTGCGGGGAGGTCGACAGGATAGGTGAGAGGGAGGGAAGGATGTTGTACATGCCCATGGTGTCCCAGAGAGTGGAGGTGTCGATAACGTTGAAGGTAGCTGGCGCGTTCCCCCGCTCATACTCTTCAGCACTGAGCTCGAGAACATGAGCGCTCCAGGGATTGGCAAACACGGGGTAGGTACGTGTCTTCCACCGGTCGAAATGTTCGAACATATGCGCGATGGCGAGTGGATCTCCGAGGAGGAACCTTACGACTAGAAGCCCTCCGCTCTTGGCTGCAGCAGCGCGAAATACCCGGCACCAATTGCTGAACTCCCGACGCGCGGCGCCGACGACGTCAGCGATGGAGACGCTGTCACTGTCTGCGTCGCCGAAGACAGGAGCCGTATGGAAAGGGGCGAGGGGGTCGGTGCATACATGCACGACCGAACCGGGTCCATCCCTCGAGTGATAGAAGGTAGGGTTCTCGTGTACGGCAGATGCTCGACTGGCTTCGTCCGTGAACGTCATTCCCGTCTTGCAGTACAGATCGAAGTGCTCCTTGAAAACGCGCTCAGCCTGTTTGTGCATCGGTCCCGCGGATCGGGCTGAAGAATGACTGTAGGCATGAAGGTTTTTCATAGCCCAGTCCCTGGCCGATTCTTTCGCGGGGCCATCCGACTCGGCAGCAGACTTCGGCGTGCTGATGTGGACCGAGTCCGCGTACAAGGAGAGCATGCGATTTACCTCCGATAACGTGGACGTAGACCCGAACCTTATGCATGCGCCGTAAGCAGAGTTGTGCCACTGATCGAGGGTCTGAGTGAGAACCACAAGTTTGTGGCAGCGATCCACCAAGGTCGATAAGGACTCCTCATCTAAGTAGATGTGGTAGAAGATGTTCCATATGGTGTCGCATGATGTGCCATCTATCGCCATTGTGAGCAGGATGAGCGATCTTGCTGCGATGAAGTCAGCTTTCATCGTTGGCATCACACAATCATAGTAACCATACCTATGATGGCTGAATCGACATCAGAACAGGTGAAGTCTAGTTTTCTCTGTGCTTTAGTGATGTAAGCATCCCACAAGCAGACACACTCTTTCGAAGAAGCACTCGATCACTCCAGTACTCACCCTTCGAGTGCTCGCAGAACACCGTGAACAGGACGTTTCTGCAATCGTTGCAGTTGAGCAGAAGTATGTCTGCATCGACGTCAGGAGGTAGGTCTCTTGTCAGACACAGAGCAGAGGTGTTCCCTATAGGCTCGAAGAAACATTCGGCAGGCCAATAAACCGGGCGGGACATGGTGGTAGCGGAAGAAGACGTGGGTACCGGATTTGGCCGGAAGCTGACACGCTTGATGAAGTTTCATACACATCGCGACCATCACAGGAGTCTTTCACAAGAAAGAAAGCAGGATACGCGTTTGGATTATCGGACACATGGCGCGATGGGGGTGCAGAACAAGAAGAACGCTCGATTCGGACCTCGGCATTGTTCATGTTGTTGTAAGTCCGCTACCCACGCTTTTGATGGCATCCCTCTTCCAAAAACTCAAGTTGCGCTCCGAGTCTCGGTGTATTTGTACTGCAGTCAGAGTGTTGAACCTATATAGAATTATTGTAATTGATAGTAGGCAGCACAAGCTATTGACAAGTGTCCGTTCACGGTCCCATACGACAACAATGTCCACTGGTGGTAGCGGTACATCCGAGCACGAAGCTCTTCATGCCCCAAACTTGAAAATATGCGAAGAGATATGGCGCAGACTCGCGAGGAGCTTGTCATCAGAAGATACAAGCGCCTTCGAGCTCCCGATGGCCGCCAGACCGGTAATATTTGCGGTCTCCGCCTCTGGGAACGGCCCGCTGTTGGGCTGGCAGACCGTACCCTCCACGGGCAAGGTGCCGTTGGCGAAGAAGGCGCGGGCGTTCAGCGCAATGCACGTCGAAGGTAGAGCGAGAGAAGTGTGCTGTAAGAAGTCAGGTCAGTCAGATGCTTACATCACAAGCGAGAGATACTCACCCCCGGGGCGTCCAAAACCAGCAGAGCGGAGGAGTTGCCGAGCGCCTTGTGGACAATCTCGCCGCTCGAGATAGGCGTCGCGGGGTCATTCTGTCGTTCCGGGCTCAGTCTGAAAGTGCATGACAGACAGGATAAATGGAGGACTTACCGTATTACTGATGATGAGGATCGGGTTCTTGGTAGTGCTGTTCCACGGGCCAAGGAAGCGCTCCGGGGGAGTGACGGGCCAGAACTGGCACCCACTGTCAGGCTCCGAGATCGTGATCGTGAGGCCGAACCGAGTAACGTTCTGTTGGACGAACAGCGCCTCGTCGATCACGTCCTCGGGCTTGGGAGGGGCAAAGGGCTTGTTGTCGTTACAGGAGACAGCGGAACGTTCCATGTCGACCAGCTCCTTCTCGTTGACAGCATCCAGGACGGCAGATGCATCACCAGCCATGGCCGCCGCGAATGCTTGAGCGGTGCTCTGCCAATTTTGCGGGACTACAAGAGCGCCAATCCAGAATACTATGTTGGGTTGGTTAGTCTCAGCGGTCCGATAGAGGTGACGGAAAGCACTTACGACGCGCACGACCATTGGTTAGGATGCCCGGGATGGTTGCATTAGGAGCCGGGAGGGGTTCGTCATAGAGCTTGTTGACGAAGTCCTCTACGCGGTTGTAGATGTCGGTCGCGGAGTCGTTCCTCGACTTTGCGAGAGCGCATTCAGACGGGCCAGCCTGCGAAGGATGTGAGCAGAGGCATGCACGAGCCAGATGGCTGTAACACGAACCTTGGCGCAATCCTCGAAGAACAGTTTGTAAGCACCCTCCGTCGAGCTGAGCCAAGTCCTGTACCAGGTATACGCCGGTTTATCTGATGCCATGAATGTCAGTCATGTCATGCGTAATCTTATTGCGCACAGTACGCACTGGCCCAGGCATCGGCATCCACAACACCGTCAATGGCGACACGTCCGATCCGTTCAGGGAACCTAGCTCCACAGTCAGCGCCACATTTTTCACATACAAACCGGCGGCGTACATATTTGCAAGGTACTGGCCAATGACCGTGCCGTACGAGAGACCGTAAAAGTTACTGGTGGCTCGAAGTCAGCCACCCGGGAAACACGCACACGGATCCAAATACGCACATTAATGCATCCTTGCCATCGAGTAGCGTGGTCATGAAGTCGATATCACGACTAACAGTGCTCGTGCCCATGTACCGGAGCTGATCGCCCATCGTCTGCCCACAGATCGCGAACTGCGTCTTGTAGAGTGCATCAGCATCGCGCTGCGTCTGAATGAGGTGGTAGCGGTTCGCCGGGTCAGTCAAGTTGGGGCTGACATCATATCCGCGGTCGAGCACGGTGTTTGCGATGAACGCTGTACGCGCCTCGGGGCTCGGAAAGCACCGCGTAGCAGGCCTACATAAGAAAATCATAATGAGCAACTGTCTTGGCACTCTACAAATTGATACACCATACGTACTCGGTTTGGCCGATGCCTCGAGGGTCGAACCCAATGATGTCGTACTCCTCTCCGATCTGCACAGAGTACCGTTAGCTAGTGACTTCCAAATCCCGCACAGGTCCCTACTTACAACTTGCTGAAGGAACGAGCCAGAGCCGGTCGCAAGAGAGACACCGGTCCCACCGGGACCGCCCGGGTTGACGAAGACACTGCCTTTGCGAGGGCTAGTCGTGGCGTTGTATCGTCCAAGCGCGATCTTGGCAACGCCTGCCGTCGAGTTGAAATAGTCCAACGGCACGCTACAACGAGCATTGAGTGGTCAGAGACTGTCCGAGTGGTTCTGAATGGGTCACTGGCACTCACATCGCGTAGCCGCACTCAGCTCCGGGAAGGGTGCTGTTATCCGCACAGCTGCCCCAGACAATGTCACCAACCTTCCTCTGTACGGGCGAGACATTCGCCGTAGAGTTCTGGAGGTACAGCCCAATAAGAGCCCCAAGCTGGTGCTTCCAACCCGTATTCCTGCCGCCAGTAGCCATCGTCGTGGTCGTCGGGCTCAGAAAGTCGAAGGTATTAAAAAGGAGGGTGGTTATAGGCGAAAAAGGCGACCAAAGCTGCGGACGTGCAACAGATCAGAACCCTCAAAACCACCAATGTTCGAAGAAAGATCCCGGAGGAGAGGAGATAAGAAGAAAGGTGAGAGGGCGACCCCCTTCAGGCGGGTTCGGAATATATGTCGACGCCTGAAACCCCTAGCGAACCGCGGATGTATCAAATTCGTCCTCCGGCCTTCTGCGGGGTCAAGCCGTAGTCTAGGACAACATAAGCGACCCATGTCCGCCCGAATACAATGGTACAGGCCGTGCAGCAGCCGCCTACAGGCTACGGCCCGACGATGCGTAGCCTCCGTGGATCATGATATCCCTGCTGCGTCAGCACAGCATGCTTGCCCGCACCTATCCTGCGGCCCTGCTGCCTGCATAGCGAAAACATGCTTGTGGTCATCGCACTGATGCATCAACATTATACGCGACCCGTCTGTCCATGAAACCGTGGATCCCCGGCGGCGCAGCCTTGGCAAGACGTTGACGTGGCGAGGCTCAGAGCAATATGGAGCAGTAACATGCAAGGTCAAGACGAGCACAATACTCAACCGCCTGCTGTACGCCTTGCATGTTCGCGACGACCTGGAAAACTATGTTGTATGAAGAGGAAGGAGGAAAGGTAGAGGAGGCAGTGATCGACAAGTTGAAGGCGCAGCGGCACTGCCCGGACTTCCTTGAGCGCCTATCACAACGCCCACGCAAGCGGCAAGTCTGCCCCTTGCGAAGTTGCCAATGCCTCCTCGACCTTGTCGCCAACGACGTGTATTCCAACTACATGAGAGACGAGATGAAAGGAGTGGCATATTATTGCATAGGTGGCATAGGTTGTGGGTAATGTTACATGTGGACGCAACGACCGGGTGCGTCTTCCGAGCGTAATGCTACAACAACAGGGTGGATGTGGAATCTAGAAGATGCGAAAGGAATAACTTACGTGCCCGTCGAGCCTGCATCTGGGCTCGCACTGCTGCTAGCAGCGCAAGCTCACGGGCCACAAATACCAAATAGCGATGTACAACGAAGTGTTGGGATGCCGAGCCGATGACGATGAGGGGTGAGAAGACTGAGATGTGTGGGAGGGGTCGAAGTTCGAAGGGAAGGGACGGAGGACGAAGAACGCGGATTCGGAATAGATAGAAGCTCTCGGAAGAAGAGCGCGGAAGACGCAAGACCAGCCTGCGCTCCTCACGTGAAATGGTTCGCAATCTCCCTATGGCGCGGGGACAGCACGCAGAGTGTGATGAAGGTACCGAGGAAGAAGCCTGTGAGCAGCGCCGACGCCGTGCGTGTGTAGTACTCTATCGAGGACTCGCCCTCTGCGAGGTTGGGACCGAGCAGCCTGCGGGCAGCGGAGACGATCGGGGACTCGGACGGCGTATCGCTCGGACGCGCTTCTGGCCTCGCCTTCGCCGCCTGGTCATTCTCCTCGGAGGTGACGCTGGGGCTGTCGGCCTTAGCCTTTTCCGTGGCGTCAACCTGAGCCTCGTGCACCTCGGAAATGGATCGACGCGGTGGAGTCGGGAGGGGTGTGGGAGGGGTGAAGACACGGACCGTCTTGCGTTCCGTTGCCGGCTCCGAGGTCTTGAGGTGGAAGGCGAGCTCGCGGTCTACTTTCGTCTCGTCCTCGTCGACGCAGGACGCGGTCGACGACACGGAGGCGATGGAGCACGACCGGGGGCGCAGGTCGCCTCGTGTGTGCAGCGTGCGAGTCAGGTGTTCCAAGCTCCCTGCGATGTCCTGCATGCGTGTCGCGTCCGCAAGCGCCTGTGTGCGTCGTGCCTCGCGCGCCTCCTCGCCCACGATGTGGACCAGGCACCTGATCAGGTCCTTGATTTCGGGGTGCTCGCGAACCCACCAGAGACCGGGCCACCGGGCGATGCTCAGAGCAAGCTCGCACGCCGACACGGTCGCCGTGGTGAAGTCGTCCGTCGCCATTCGGTGGAACCACGGACGAAGCATCGCGATCGCAAGCCGTACTGCACCAGCAGACGTATCGCGCATCCGACGATCGACAGGCATGCGCAGGAACCGCTCGGACATTTCCTGGCAGAAGACGCGATAGCTGTACTTCTTCCGTTCATAGTCCCAACCTACGCGGCTTATCGGGGTGTCTTTGAGGTTCGACGGATCGGGATTGAGGAAGTATGAGGGGAGCTTGGAGAGGATGTGGGTGAGGGGCATCGATGCGAGGACCGCTGAGCCAGGGATGTAGCCCCAGATGAGGACGTCCTGTGCCTCCATGGCGTATCGGTACCACTTCCAGTGGTCAGCGTGACGGCTAGTCGTACGACGTCAGCGACAGACGTAAGACTGAATCAGGTTAGCAAATGCTTACTCCTTCGGTGCGCCTTGTCGCAGGAGCTCGACAGCGGTCACGGCCCGTCCAGACAAAGCCTTCGCGTCAATGACGGCGATCTCGACCGAGTGTTTCATACCATGGTGGTACCGTCTTGTCGCCTCCCAGATGGCCCATGCGAAGCTGAAAGACGTCGAGACGAACGGAGAGGTCGCCCTGGTCGTCCAGTCCATGTGGTGCGAGACGTCCTGGTACGTGTAGGTCGATGGAGCACGATAAGGGGAGACGCTCGAAGCTCGGAACGCCGAACCAGAGACATTGTCCGCGAACGCCTGACCGACGAAGTACGGCTCGGTGTTGTCGTAGAAGGGGGAGGGCTCCTTGGGCGTGTGGACACGGAAGAGGAAGGGATTGCTCTCGACCAGCTGCTCGAAGCCAACGTCGGGGCCGAAACCGTACTGAGGCAACGCATTGCGCTCCTGCGGGGGGACCTCAGCGGGACTGGGAGGTACCTGAGAGTCGCCAGCACCCATGGTAAGGAATTGCGAGGAGAAGAGAAAGGGAGGAAAGGAAGGGGAGGGGGATTGGGAGTGTGTCGCGAGATGGTGGAACGGATCGTCGACCATCGGAACGATAGCTCACCTATTTGAAGACCTACCGTCCACCGGGAACATGCTTCTGCAGTGTTGCGGAACGTGCGGGCTGGACACGCGCAGGCAATGAGGCCTGGATATTAACCCGGTGCATCCGAAGCCAAAACTGGGGCGCGACTTGCGAGCGTGAGTCCGGAGCAATCTGATGAGCCCCGTGGGCGTGGTAATCGGGCACGAGGCTGGAATGAACGGGCGACTTGGGGGTACGGCCTCGCAATCTGGTGCTAGAGCCACAGTATGGCAGAGCTCCAATGAAAGTAGTATAGCTCTCGCCCGCTGAGGAGCAGAATACGTGAGGAGGACTGGAAGTGAGACTAACCGACCTACGTGGAGAGGCAAGGTCGTGGTGTCAAACGTAACGTATACCTGAGGGGGTCCAGTGGTGACCACACGTACTCTTTGCGCTGAGGTAGTGTGCGACAACGACTTGATCTTGGTGAAAGGCTCATATGAGACACGAAGAAACTCAGGATTCAGGAAGAGGGGAGCAGCGGCAAGTTGTGGACCACGGCTAAGCGCCAGTATATGTATGGGCAGATGTTCGGGGTCTCTGCTGCATGGAGGAGTCCGGGGTCCGCAAACTGCCAAGTCACCACTGCCAGCGCTCCGACCTGGCCAAGTTCACTGACCTGGACCACTGCATACCAAGCATTAAGCTTCTATCTCCGGACGCTGTGTATGAAGCACGACTTGGCTGGCGTGTGTATGGTGGTGAAGATTTACAAAAACACTGCGAGCAAGTACTATTGTCGAAGTAGAGTCAGTAGCGGTGAGACCCAATCCTTCATGCTGCGACTTGGAATATGTCAACTAATCGTTCTTACCAACTACCAGACCTGCAAGAAAGCGGTACTTGGCACCCTATGACATTTCCTGGCCTTTTGGACACGTAGGCACGCATCTAGGACGGCAGTGAACTCGGCATGCTTGTGCGGTAACGTCATAGTAGCTCTGCACTCTATGACCGTTGGGATGGAGGCCGCAGGATGCATGCATGCTGATGTTACCGCCTCAGATTTACGTACCATTTGAGGCCGTTTCTCTGCCCCGCCGCCATGAGGCTTGTGGAATCGCGTGAAGCACCGTTCTCGGAGGCTATGTACCGCCTCCGACTGAAATGAAATTAGCCGGTGGGCGTAGGTGCGTACTGCTCAGTGCTACATTGCCTGCCACGCTCATCCCGCTCCCGTGCTCACTTCGGGAGTCTGATCCTTCAGGACGACCGGTCATTTCCCTCAACCCAGGCTACCTGCTCGTCTGGGGCCAGCCTACGCTGCGCTTCATCGGATCCTCGACTCCAATGGCAGCTCGTCGCGATCGCCACAAGCGAACGCAGAGATTTGGAGTCTAACAGTTTGTTCCTCTGCGGACGCAGAGCGAGTTCCAAGCCCGAGTACAATCATGGACAATTGAAGCCGAGCATTGGGATGCGTTGCGTACGCAGCGTGATGCGGCACCACACTTTCATGTGCTCACTTGGCTCAGGATGAATGTCGGTCTGTGTCCTCGGACAGTTGAGCGTAAGGGTGACAGCAACATTTGCCAAGCCATGGCGGGCCAAACGTACACGCCTGGTTCGCAATGGTAGCCGTCATGCGGCAGCGTAAGATGCAATTTCACCTGCTATGCGACAATCATCCAGGGTATGCCTGCTTGATATCGATAGCGACGGCTACCTTCAATTCAACTTTCCGAGACCAAACTCCGAGTCGCCGGGCTGACGATCTCCAGTCATGTTCGCACGAGTGAGTTCTTCGTTCCCATGGAAGGTATCACCTTAACTGAATCGCACGCTGCTTTCAACTTGATGCTTCTCCAATTATAAGCTGCTGCGGCTTGTCTTATCCAAGCGGTAGTAACCTCAGCCAAGAGATCCTCTTTTTGCTCTGGGCAGAAACCGGGCGTTGTGTTGACTTCTTCGCGGCCTCCAGCGGTACGTAGGACAAGGCCGCCAAGTGTGGCGTGGTCAAATCTCGGGTCGGTGTATTCAGCTACGCCCACGCTAGTTAGAATGCCTGCGACCGGACTGATCGATGATTACTACGTGCTGTATCATAATGGAAGCGCTAGCTAGTGAGTGTTCAGTTCCAACAAGTGGGAGCTTCCTGACCGCTGACAGACTATGGCCGAGCTGCTCACCGTGACAGGGCTATACAACCCATGACGTGGGTATGTTGTCCATTGGTGACAGGATCCTGCTTCCTCAAGGTGAGCAGCACGATATTCGCAACCTTGGTGGCGTTTAAGCGGTTGTTACCTTGTTCAGCGCAGACTCTTGACTCCATGATAAGCCTGGCCAAGCGATGCGAAAGTTATGGCGGGACCTTCTTGCCAAGCAAAGAACCGAGGAATGCGACAACCAAGACCGACTGCGAGTCTGCGAACGTGTTTCGCACCGAGCGCAGAACAAACCTTGCCGAGGCGTCCTGTTCGAGGGGAGTCGCCTGCATGGACGCCGCTGCACGATACATCACTCATTCTCGTAACGCCGCATCAACTCCGGTGCACGGGCGCGTAGTGGCTTCCCTAATCCAATCGATGCATACTACCCTGAGATTTCACAGCACCCAGTCCAAGGGCACGTCCGGATGCATACCACATATATTGGCTGGTAGCATAATGCAGGACCTCTCGTCTCCCCAGGCCACCCCTCGCACGTCTCCTCGGTTCAACTCCCCGTTTTCTTCACCTGTGTACCATGTTCCAACCCACTCGTCCTCTTTCCCCCATGCTCCCTGCGACCCTACGGACCACGCCTTGCGTAATGATATTGTCGGCAGCGTTGTCTCGCCGCATGTCCGCCGCCGCCCTCCCAGTCGAGCACCCCCACACTCCTTCATTCAACGTCCCTATCCTAGACATTTTCGACGCCCCCGCTCGTCTTGGAGAGTCGAGCAGGCTCCTCGTCCTTAACGCCGCAGCGGCGTCGAGTCGGCCAGCGCGATCACTCAGCACCCAAGCATCGTCCCGACGACCTGGAGTGAAACCGCTTCCTGCCCCGATCGTGCTCGAAGGACCTGCTCGACCCCGCGGGATGGCGTACATCAGCTTCCGAGCACACCGACCTCGCCCTATCGTCGAGCCTCGTTCCCTTCCTGCACGGCTGCCGCCGCCGATTCTCTTCGATGGGCCTTCGCAGCTGAGGCCATATGTCCGGGGCGCACGGAGAAGTTCCGGGAGCGTGAGTTTGATTGCTTTTCGACCTGCGCTTCTCTGGGATGGGATGGACGGTGGTGCTAACGGTGATCTCTCCTATCAGACCTCGATGCTGATGAAATCGGTGGCACCGCTGTTTCTGGCCGCTTCTGCCGCCGTGGTGCTGTTTAGTATCGACCTCGAGGCCCAGAGCGGCAGCCAACCGCAGCGTCAACGCAGTGGACGACCGCATGACGCATGAAGTTGGACGTCCTGCGGACCTCGAGAAAATATTTGGTGAGTAATACCCCTGTATGGTCTAACGAGTGAACGTGTCGTAACATGCTTGCTGATGCGCCTTCGCAGGAGGCAATGTCTCTGGCTCCATGTATTGTTGTATAACATTCATTATTTGTCACCGCCCCCTTCCCGCCGTGAAACATTAGAGCTCATGCGCTCATGGCGGGCAGGGTATGCTCCAGTCAGGTAGTTCCCCATGTAGAACAGGACTGTATCTCACCACCTTCCACTTATACGACCATTTCCACCGTTTTCGATCTTCGCATCCTGAGTACGGCGGCGCGGTCGGTAGTGTTACTGAACCCCGAGGCTTTACCTAATCTATTGAGTACTATGTACTAGAGTAGCGACAGAAATAGAACACTGATATCTGTACTGATCCATCGTGCCACTCCAGCGACCTCCCCTTACGCATTTGTAGACGTGTGCGTATGGAGGGTGGCCATCAAGAGTGACTATGCAGTCTTACTACCGACGCGATAGACTCGCCGAGCCTAGCCGACGAGCGTTCGTGGACAGACCACAGTCGGAACATAGGCTGTGAAGTATATGTTATTCAACC
This sequence comes from Lentinus tigrinus ALCF2SS1-7, assembly GCF_003813185.1. Classification (NCBI taxonomy): domain Eukaryota; kingdom Fungi; phylum Basidiomycota; class Agaricomycetes; order Polyporales; family Polyporaceae; genus Lentinus; species Lentinus tigrinus. The sequence goes on from NW_027137918.1 coordinate 786,265, forward strand.
CGCCGCTCACGCTCTGCGCCCGTAGACAATCCAGCCTCATGTCGGACCGAGAGAATGACTTTCCCGTCGCCCATTTGAGGTTGGAGAGCTCCGTCGATACGGTCGTCGGCGAGTGCGGGAGAGCTTCACACAAACGCCAAGATCTCGTGGGCCCAAACCTTGACTTCGCTAGAAAACAATTGGCAACATTTGATGGAGACATTCCTGCCATGACGTATGTTGAATCGATTGGGTCAAAGCAAACCTTCTTTCCGCGTTAACGACATCCTCCTTGGCAAACCACCTCGAACATGCGTGACGGCGTTCCCACTTCAAGACTCGAGCAAGGTGGTGACCGCGCCGCCCATACTAAGAAACAACCAACCAAGGCTGTTTGGCTTGGGCTCGAAGCAGACGGGGTCGGAGATACGCTTTTCTCGTGGCGTGGCGCTGGATCACAAAAACCTGCGAAGATGATGGATGAGTAGGATTTGCGTTTTGAAAGGCACCGGACGTACTGCGCAGGTGCCCCAGCCGCCTCCCAATGCCCAGCGCCGCGCTGCGATTCAACACGAGGACCATCATGACAAAGCATCGTGAGTAAAGCCTCTCTATGAGCAGTCAAGCTCTGAGCGACCCAAGACGCCCTATATTGCTTCCGACTGTCGCTAGCCCGCTGCAAGAGCAGGCCGCAAAAACCAATATGAGGCTCAATGGGTGGGTCAGTCGTCCGGTGGCTTGCACATCGTGGTTGTCACATAGCCTGTTTTGCGAAGACTGCTTGAAGGGTGACTGTCACTTCTGTGAAAATCGGAGAGACGTACCTTCAAACGAGGTACCAGCATCCGACAAACGCACAAGGCAGACGGGCAGGGACGACGCAGATATCAACTTTCCGAGGATACGACTGAGGCGACGCTGGCAGGCAGGGGTAGAGCTATTTGCGACCACGACCATCTATCCGACTAGCCTCAGAATAGTACGGGTGCTAATCACGGCGTTAGTGGCAACAAGAACGAGACCGTAGGGACATTTCAGCGACTCGCCTTGCACTCTGGGCTATGTGTCTCCTTCAAATATTCCGGCTTCTCCATCAAGGTCCGAGCGACTCGCGCCCTAATCGCCATAGGTCGCGATCGGTCTCTGACGACGAGATCCCTGCGCTCCGGACCTTGGTTCAAGTTGAATGTGTATTACTCGGGACGCTGTGAACACAGTGTCCCCGGCGCTGCGCTCGTCCTCGCAATGTAAGCTGGGGCGAGCCTGCAAGGCAACGTACCTGGCAACTTAGCAGAAGACGAAGACCGGTGTTGGTCGGACCAATCTCTGTAGAGGTGTGGACCCAGGAAAACCTCCGACGCGGACGTGAAGTCGACTACGAAGTTAGTCTGCACGGCGCCAGGACATATTGACATGCTCACCTCGACTTGCCGGCCGCACAGAAGACTTCGGTATAGTGGCGTTGAGCACATGGCGTCGCGCTTGAGCTTGCACGAGGATCAAGGCACATGCCATCGAGAACGTTCCTCGAATAGATGCAACACAGTCCATACAAACACATGGGGCAAAATACGAGAGAAGCGCATGAAATACTACGACTGCTCTGCGATGACGACCTTCTTCCGCTCCGCCTTGGGCTTGTTCTCGCCCGCCCGCGTGTGCTTGCGCCGCCGCTCCTCCTTGACACGCTGCGCCTCGAGCATCGTCCGCTTGAGCTGGGCAGCCTTGTACACCGGCTTCGGTAAGTGTCGTACCCTATCACACATATCAGTAAGCACACACGAAAGGGGAAGCCCGGGTCAGAGTAACGCACCGTGAGATCTTGCTGACCTCCGCATCCGCTTTCCAGCGCGCCTTGAGGCTCTCGCGATACTCGATGGCGGCACGCTCGCGCGCGGTGATGATGCCTAGCTTGTCTGAGGCGTGGGCCTTCCATATCCGCACGTTGCCGTCGTCGGAGCCTGAGAGCACGAACCGCGCATCGCCTGTATACACGGTCGACATCACTCTGCGCAGCAGTAACCCCAACAGTCAGCGCGTGTGCGTGACAAAGTGGAGGTGAAACGAGAAGGTGGCGCACCGTTGCATGCGTTTTGTGTGGTAGACTTCTGGAGCGGAACCACGCCCTTCTTTCCACACTCGCACGGTCCTGTCCCACCCACCGCTGACGAATTCGAGTCCGGTCGGGCTCCAGTCGCAGCTCATCACGGCTGCGACGTGCGCCTTGTAGATTTGTGTGGGATTGTTGAGGGAGCGGATGTCGAACGTGTAGAGATTGTGGTCTTCTGAGGCCAGAAGGACGGTAGTTGGGAATGTTGGCGACCATGATAGTGAGTTGCTGCGCATCTGGTGTGAGATGTTGTCAGTGTGCAACTCTTGGCGCAAAGCTAAAGTATCATTCGGTGACAGACTGTGCCCGGTCGACGCAGTCGCTGCGTACACTCAGGCCAAGCATGCATTTCACCACTTTGACCGACACGACGCCACACCGTGCGTTGTAAGACCAGTGCATTCAGATCCAGAGGTGTCGGTCGTGGGATGGCACCACCGCGACAAGATAGTTCAAGTCGGATCACAAACATGAGACATACCTGCATAATGATCCGTCGCTCAGCCTTCCCCGTTCGTATATCATACAAGGTGAAAGATCGGTCAGAACCGATGCTGGCTAGGACGGACGCCTCGGAGAGATTGAAACGGATTGCTGTAACCGTCTCCGTGGAGGTAGGGAGAGTTAAGTTGGACACTGCTGCGCTTCTATGGAAGGAAGCTAGGCTCAGCTTGAAGAAGTCAGGAAATATTCAAGAACGCACTTTGTTTCATCCCACACCTGGACCAGGTTTGACCCGGTCGCAAACAGGGGGTCGTACCGGTGGTGGTCTATTGAGCTAGGCAAAGGTAGGTAAGCGGAGGGCCAGGACAGCCAAGGCCAACGACGCACTTGAAGGCGGACTTGCCGGGAAAGATGCTAACCGGTTTCCTCTATCTCTTCTTCAGAAGCTGATGGAGTGTGGAAGTGTCTATGCGAGGCTCACCTGGGACGGACCAGCACCATTCTCGTCATCCAAGCTCCTCTCCGTATTCCATAGCTTGATGTTTCTGTCCACACCGCAACTCAACAGCCGGCCCTCTTGCCCAAAGCAAACGCCGGAGACTTTGCCCTTGTGTGCTTGGTCGTTGTAGAATGCTTTCGTTCGTCTTGACACGTCATGGACGATGAGGCCTGTACGGGTTAGATGAGTATGTGAACAAGCACTGCCGTTCACGAACGTACCTCCATCCCAGCTACCACTAGCAACGACGTCGAGCGTGTCCGGCTTCCTCGCCATTGTCTCCACAGCATCCACATGTCCTTCCAGAGCAGCGACGAAGGGCTTAGCAAACATTCTCTCCATCTTCGCTGCGTTCAGGGCTCGTGTCCGTTCCCTGGCGCGAGCGAACGGGTGCATGAGGGGATCGAGGTTCCTCGACGTTGGAGTTGGGTCACCCGGTCTCTGCGGTAGGTGCGCCGAGGGTGCATGTTGCAACACAGATATTTTCTGAGGACAAAGTCAGTAGTCGCACTTTCGTAACAGATTCTCGGTACTCACCACCATGGTTTCAGCTGCACGCCTCTTCACTACTTTTCAAGCTCTCTTTCCAGCAATTGCTCAATTCGCAAGGAAATGGGAGTACTTCGTGAATAGCGGCGGAGGAGGGGGCAAGTACGGTGGAGGTACGCTAGCGCCCAAAAAGCTGGTGGGTAACTCAGTAGAAATTCCGAAAAAGGATAGGCGAGCGGCAAGTTCCGGAGCAGTGTTGGTGGCCCAATACAGGAAACGGTCCTGGCTTGTCCACATCTCTCACCTTCTCCCCTCCTTCGCCCCTGCTTTTCCACTTTTTCTTTACTTCTTTACGACCCTGACTATGTCCTCATCCGAAGCCGACAACATTGACGATGAGCTTCTCGCGCTCGCTGGCGCTACAGAGAAGAAGCGCAAACGCAGCCAGCAAAACAACCCATCCAAACGGCGTAAAGCAGAGTGAGCTCTCCGTGGTTTGGGGTTCCTTGATGGTTTGTCTCATGTCCAATGCCCTTGCGCAGCATGGGGGATGGCTCTGCGTCAGAAGGAGGGGACCAAGAGAGCGAGGAGGGGGCCAACTCGCATCCATACCCACTCGAAGGAAAGTTCCTCAACGAGGCAGACAGGGCAGAGTAAGTGGCGCTTCCGGTCTTTGCTAGCTCGCTTGATCTGACTCTCTCAAGTCTGATGTCAAAACCTGAGATCGAGCGAGAGGCCATACTCGCGGCCAGGCAGGAGGAGATGCAGCGGTTCAAGGACAAGCATCAACTTGAATCCATGCTCAAGCTGCGGAACGGTCGCGGGGGTGATGAGACCGTTTCCAGAGCAGCGAAACGTGTGTGTCTTCCATTGTATCATCGTACTTCTTCTCATTGTGGCATAGGCCAACACGCGGTTCGTGGTGCGACCAAGGAGAAGAGCAGGAAGTTGGACGAGCTCAAAGCGAAGCGGAAGGCCAAGGATGAGAAGAAGCGGGTATGTTCTCTTCCCTTCCACATCATAGTTCTGTCGCTCAGGTCACGAACGTTCAAGACGCGGGGCGATTCCCCCAAGCGTGATCGGTCATCTTCCCCTATGGACATGGAGACCGACGACGGGGAGGAGGAAGATGGTCAGTTCACCAAAGACGACGAAGAGGAGGAGCGAGACCGCAAGCTCTTTAGCAAACTCGCTCCCGAGGAAGAGCCTACGACGACGATTGAAGACCTCAGCTCATGTCGCCTTACCCGCATCGACGTATCAAAGCATTGCATGAAGCCCTGGTTCGAGGAGTACGTCAAGGGGGCTTGGGTACGGTACCTCATCGGGAACGAGAACGGCCAGCCAGTTTACAGGCTATGCGAAGTCAGCGGTAGGTGTGCCCAACCACCCCATAGGATGTGTTGTTGACCTCCGGACAGAGATTTCGGCCAACACCGTCAAGCCATACAAGGTCGACGAGCAGCTTGTGAATCAGGAGCTCGAGCTCAAGCATGGCGAGTCCACCAAGCGCTTTCCCATGGACAAAATCTCGAATGGTCGTTTCGAGCCGGTGCGTCCTGCTCCTGACCAGTTATCTCACCATTGCTACAGCATGTTCCGCAGAAAGAGTTTGAGCGACTGGTCAAGGCCTGCGAAAACGACAAGGTCAAGCTCCCATCGAAGCGTCAGCTGGAGAAGAAGGCCGCGCAGATGCAGAGACTCGCCACCCAGCCCATGACTGAGGTACGTCGAGACGTCTCGTCGACTCATGGTCGCTGGCTCACCGTAGATGACTTACGTCTGTAGAGTGACATCGCAGCAATGCTCGCGCGCAAGCAGGCCATTAACGCTGCGAAGCAGAGCACGACCTCCCTCGCAATGGAGCGCTCTCGCTTGCAACAAGAGCGGACACTTGCCATGCGCCGACAAGACTACTCCGAAGTCAAGAGGATCGACGAAAAGCTCGCAGAGCTTAGCGCAAGCATCCCCTCACGCGATTCACGGCATGAAGAGAGCGCATCGGACAATCTAGCCAAGATCAACGAGCGCAACCGCAAGCTCAACCAAGAGCAGGTGCGCCGGGCGGAGCGCATGGAGATGGAGCGCAAGCGCCGCGAGCGCCAGCTACGCGCGGGGACTGCGACCCCGACGGGAGGTGCGCTCGACGCGGCGGCGAGGCTGAAGGCGAAGATGCTTGCGAGCGGGAACTCAAGGTCGGTGTTGTTCCGTCGCGTGATGTCTAACCGTGCGTGTGAGATGGTTCGTTGACGATTGCTTGCTTGCCGCACGCCCCGCCGCCGCCGCCGTTGGTTCTTTGCCCGCCCTCCGCCTTGCTTCTCTGTGTTTGATCTTGACCTTGACGCCTGTTTCTGAACTGCTTCGGGGGCTGTTGCGGTATATTCTTGTGTTCTCCCAGAGCTGGTACGCCAGGAACGCCCACGGCTGGGGGTACGACGCCCCGGTCGGCCTCACCTGCAGCGACACCGTCCAAGGACGGCGAAGGCCAGACCAAGGGCAATGGCGCACGCAACTTCGAGGCAAGCGTGCTCGAGAGCGTGGAAATCGATCTTGGGGACTTCTAGACCACCTATTCCTACCTGGACCACACTCATGTATCGTCGCCGTCGTCGGGTTCCCAACGTCGCCTTCCAGACGGTCCGGCTGTAAGCGCCCGAACCGTCAGGCCAGAAGCGCGACGCGTTGGATCTCGGGCGGGGACTGGATGGACATATCATATGGAGATTTATGGCGCACTGGTCGTTCTCGTCACTCAATGTATTGTAGATACTGCAGCTGCTTAATGTATTGGTTTCATGCTGTACCCGACCCCCACGTGCACGTCGATCAATTTCGACTTGGTGGTAGTCTTGTACGTCCAGGTTCGTAAGCACCACTATCTCTTTGCTCGTGGTATTCACAATTTTTTCGCCCAATACATAGCAGGGACAGCCAGCAGCTGCAGGTTCAGTCAAGTCTCGGCGGTGGCTGTCCGCAAAGTAGACAGGCGCCGTCCTCTTAAGCGGCAATTCGAACAATCACGAACTTGAACTCGCTCCCCCAGCCACCTCAACAACCATCTCATTTCCTGCCGTAGAGTGGCCTCATTCCGTCCCAGGATGAGTTTCCGAACCAGATCCTGCACATATCAGGACCCCAAGGAGGTGGCTGTCTTGCGCTCAAGTTCATGCAGTCTTACGGTGTCCTCCTACGAGCCCCCGGTAGCCAACGACGCAATCGATCTCAACTTTCTCCAGAACCACCTCAAAGCAGCTCCGGCAATCTCAGTTACCCCGGATCTCAAGGAACTGTTGAGCGATGTCTGCAAGGCCGAGAACGAGTTTTCCATGCACAAGCCAGCCGGCGAGGCCTTGATAATTATCAGCAGGAAGTTCTTCGGTACGTCGATCTACTGTCTCTGTATCCCATTGCTAATCACCACTTCCTGTTAGGCCTCATCGACGGGACCCGTCTGAAGACCAAGCTGCTTAACAGGCACAAGTATCTGTGTGGTAAGCTCGACTCTCCCCTCGCCTTCATTGAGCACCTTTCCCCGCCTTCCAACTTCGACATCGATAATGAACGAGATGCGCCGGCCCTTGTGGCCGTGTTCAACCCAACGGAATTTACCCGAGAGAAGAATGGCAAGTACAAGGGGGTCCCTCACCATCGAGTCGTCAGCTTCGTCGAGGCCACGTCGAAGCGACAGGGCGGTGGTCGCGCTCAGGCTGCGAGCTATGCGTATCGCCATCTGCAAGCCCGTCCAGACCACCCTATGGTCTACTGCCTCGTCATCAAGCCACAATGGTATCAGGTGCTTCTCTCTTCCCCGAGTGGCATAGTTGCTTCTGCACAGACTTCCTGGGACAACCTCGACCTCCTCCTTGCGTACGTCTACTCCCACTACGATCCCCGGGACGACCACTTCCTGGACGACGACACGTTACGCTGGATCGCTCCCGCAGTCCCTAAAGCAGCGCCTTCTTGGGAAATCACGTTCCAGGGCAAGGTCTATGAAGGAGATGTCATCTTTCGTGGCAAACCGTGGGGTCGACGCACTACGGTCTTCCGTGCGACTAAGAGCGTCGGTCAGTTCATCTTCAAGGAACAGTATCGCCACGAGAAGCGCCGGTTCAAGGAGGAAGAGGTGCTCGAGCATATCCATGCCGACGGGGATATACCTGGTGTTGTACGTCTCAAAGCCTGGGAGAACGTTCACACTGGCGGCAAGCTTCTCCACATCGGATCTGGCGATGGCATTCGGACCAAGCGGCGGCTTGCCTTCTACGACGATGGCGAGCACCTTCGGAACGCGAAGTCAGTCAACGACTTGCTGAAGGCAATCTATGATGTACTAGAAGGTGAGCTCCCGTTCCGCGTGTATTCTTTGGAGGTAGCTGATTCCTGTATCTAGTTCACCGTACCATCTATCTCCGGCGGCACGTCCTACATCGCGACATGAGCTTATACAACATTCTCATATACCCACGTTGGGCGAATGTGGAGGGGAGGAATGTCTCCAAGGACACTCCCCCTTTCATCAAGGACGTTCTTGACGAGTTCCTTCGGTGGGTTCCATGATCAGTGGCTGCAGATCTACATTGCTCATCTTCCTGTAGACCGCTCGAGGATCGTACCGCCGACTGTCTAATGATCGACACGGACAATGCGGCAATCTTGGATACGAAGAATGTGGACGAAGATAGTGATCTCTTACATCGTACGGTACGAGCTTCCGTTAGTCATCGCCTTCAAGTCCTGAACCTCGACTTAGGGAACACCAATGTACATCGCTCGAAGCGTGTGCCTAGGGCGGCTGCAACGCAACATGCTCAGCCTCACAGGCGTAGCGATGCCTACTCTGACAGATGAAGCGAAGCGCCTGTACGTGAAGGCATATGGACAGCACCGCTACGATCAATTCACGGACAAGAACCCCGATACTTTCCGTGGCGGTAAACCTCCAAAGAGGTGGCCCAATCCCCTTCCTCCCTTCGTTCACCGCCCATGCCACGATGCCGAATCAATATTCTGGACCATGCTTGCCGCTCTACTCCGTGTCCAGCCGAAGTCAGCTGCATTGGAGCCATATGCACACCCACTGGTTGCCGAGCTGTGGGCGACTCTCTACGCGCACAAGATTCCTGACAAACCACAATTCTATCGCGACAATCGCAACGCTCTCCTCATGACGGTAGACGAAGACTGGGTGGATTACTTCTTCCCGGAGATGCGCGATGTCGCTCTTCTACTCTTCGATATCAGCCGGCACATCGCACCGGAGTACGAGCTCTGGACCCCCAAGCCTCCGGATGATCATCTTCACGAGGCCATGCAGCGTCTCATACTCCAGTACCTCGTCGACCACCGCGATCAGCCCATTCCTTTAGACCCAGATAATCTGCGACCGACCGGTACTGAAGCTCGACCTTTTGAGGATAAGAACAAGACAGAGGACACGGTCATGTCTACCCAGGACCCTGACAACGGGACATGCGGTACTGGGTCGGGCCCGAGCGCACAGAAGACCAGCTCATCCAAGGCGAAGAGAACTAGGACGAGCAGTTCCAAGTCTCCCGTGGTCAGGCACACGGGCGAGCGAACCTCGGCAACTTCAAAGTCTGCGACGCTTATTGTGGTTGACCCGAAGCGCAAGCGTGCTAGTACTACTAGTCCGGGCGGCCGACGCAGCAAGCGTATCAAAGCCATGTCGGACTCGGTGATAATTGAGGACTGCGAGAAGCATGAGGACTGAAGGGGCCCCTCCTACCTGCATGTTGGACTAGCATGATCACGACTTCTACCCTTTTCTATCTCACTGATTATTATCATCACTTCCCTCCCCCGTTATGCTTCCACGCTTGTCGTTGAGGGCAAAGTATGATATTTACCGACATCGCGTACCCTACACTCGTTCGATAGACTCACCGTGACTTTATATCGCTCCGTTATTCCGTATGATCTGGAGCTGCTTCACGCTATTATGTCACGTCGTAAGTCTTTCATAACTTATAGAGTAGTCTATTCGTGCATTTTGTACCGCTGCAAGGTGATAGTCGGAGCAAGCAGCCATCATGAGCGTGGGACCCGTATGACACTCGGGCGTCAGTCCGAACAATCACTACTTCTTCCGACTCGGGGCCTTGGGGTTGTTTTTTGTTCGTAAGTTACCATCATGGAGACATCCTTCGGCCTATTGTCTGGAGTCGAAAAGGGTTGTCTTGGACTTGGGAGACTCTGATGCTGTGGTGTAAGTCCGACGTCGTCTAACGTAGCAGCCATCCACCAAGTCCGGTAAACCACCATCTTCTTCCGCTACCACCATGTCCTGTCCGGTTTACTGGCCCACCGAGCGATACTTCGACCCTATCGGAAATACCTCTGCGGTCTCTCTCACGAGAGACTTATCTCCTGAGGTTGACGCGGATGTCCTACTCCTCAACTGCAATGACTGTCGGAATGTGCTATTCACAGTGTTCTGCGAGCAACCGAACAGTAAGCTACGGATCGGCTTCACTCACATGTCCTCGTACTGACGAAGAAATGGTTATTAGCAGAGAGGAAACTTGACTTCACATGTTCCGATGTTGATCCAGCCATCTTAGGTATGGTACCTCCATGCCACCACTGCTATGTCCTAAGTTACTCACCGGCACCGTAATCCAGCGAGAGCGCTCATCCTCCTTACAATGGCTATCGACGGCACGCCACACGAGAAGATATGGAACATATTCTACCACATCTACCTGGATGCGGACTCCTTGGCCACCCTAGTGGCTCACTGTCGCAACCTCGTAGCCGCCACCCAGTCTGTCGACGAGTGGGCCAAATCCATCTACAGCTCTGTCGTGAGGTTTGGGTCCGTATTCACGCTGTCGGAGGTACACCGCCTCCTCTCGTTGTATGCGGATTCCGATATCACTGGTCCTCGGGATGGCACCGGGGAAGGTCCCGTGCGACACCGGACTGTAGAGATGCTAGAGGACTACGATCACTCTTCGGCCCGATCGGCAGGACCGATGCAAAAGTATGCTGAAGGAGTCTTTCAAGAAGCCCATGATGTGTACTGCAACACCGGAACGACCTTCACAGAAGATGGGGATCGAGAATCCGCTGTACACCAAAATCCCACTTTCTACCACTCGAGGCACGGACCCGACTCGGTCGTCCACGTATGCAACGACCCGCTGGCTCCCTTCCATACCGCTCCCATTTTCGGCAATACAGAGCCTAGCTGTGTATCTGTCGCTGATGTCGTTGGCGCCGCGCGGCGCGAGTTCAGCGTCTGGTGCCGGTCCTTCCGGGGTGCTGCAGCCAAGATTGGCAGTCTGTTGACCGTGAGGTTCCTTCTCGGAGACCCACTCGCAGTTGCTCGTACTTTCGAGTACTTCAATCGATGGAGGACACGCACCGCTCCCATACCTGTCGTGCCCTGGAGTGCTCAGGCCATCGAACTCAGTGCTGAAGAGTACGAGCAGGACCTCGCCCCGGCCACATTCAACGTCATCGACACCTCCACGCTCTGGGACACCATCGGTGGCATGTTCAACGTTCTCCCTACTGTCACCCCTATTCTCTCTACGTCGACAGAGTCAGACAGTGTACTCTACACAGAGTCATACGTCCGTTGGTACGACAATCCCAAGACAGGTCTTGCCGGATATCGCTTTGAGCTTTTCACGGAGACCGCTTTGTGGATAGATCTATGCCCTGTCGACTTCCTTGGGGGGTTCTCCCCAAGATTCAACATTGAAGAACGCTTGCCAGGCGAGATTGTATCTCGTACACGGCGGCACGATGTCCTCGTCTGGAAGCGACCATGCTCGGGCGATACCATTGCTCTCAAGCATCCCACCCCAGAACTCGCATTCGAAGACCATGAGCAACTTGCTTACCTCCTGCACGAGGTGTACTACGCCTTGTATGGCGATGCGGAATGGACACGTAATCTCCGAGCGGCTACAGACGTCTGGCACAGAGGGCTCGAGCACCCAAATCACTTCTACTACACGAGGGAGTCGTTCGTCTGTCTACTCAAGTGCGTCCGAGAACGCTTCCGTCTCTCAGTGCCGGAGTGGAACCACATCATGGAGATGTTCCTCAAGTTCAACTGGGAGAAGACTGAGCAGCCGATGGAGTCGAACGAACATATGTGCGACAGGGAATTCCGTGCGCAGCTGTTTCTTCACGGCATATACACTTCCGCAGGCATGGATACTCCGACGAAGCCTGTCACAGGACGTCTCTCGCTGTGGTCCGATGTCCCTTCGCTCGTGCGCATCTATCTGGTCGTACCACGCGCCGAGGTCGGCTTCAGCCTGCATGACACTGCACACCGTCGCGGAACATCCGCGCTGGCCATCTCCCTGGAAGGAAGCAATATTCGTGGGTTGTATCAGTGTCTGCGTCCGTTCTTCGGCTCGGTGACCGACGAAGGAACTGAGGCATATCCCGCCTTGCGCTTGGAAGAAGATCCTCTGGGGATGCGTGGGACGTCTGACTTCGTGGTCTCGTTCGTTGTCGATACGGCTTCTCTTTGCGAAGGCGAAGTTACTCCTGAGCAAACAGCCATCGAGATCGAGCTCTTTGTCTTCACCTCCCTTGAGGACCGTGCAATAATCCTCCCCGAACATCCAGTCCACCGGTTCGTCATCTATCATACGACACTTGAAGATCGAACCTCTGTCTTCCTTGCTCCGGAACCTTTCCTGCCTTCTGTCGACTACAGCACAGACCCGCGCACATGGCCATGTCCCCGAATAGGATTATCTCCATCGCTGCATATGCCGATAGGGGAACAAGGCGTTGTGCAGTTACTCCGGATCGAGGACGAAGTCGACGGTTACAATGCCAACCGCTTCCGTGTAGCCCTTACAGTCCACAACGTCCATATTGCGACACTTCTGCGCGACCATGGGAAGGACCTGCTCAAGATCGAGCTTGTATCGCCTCACACCATGCGCATGACTTTAGCAGAGGCCGATCTATCACAGGACATCATATATCCTTTGCCAGTGATGCGCTCCAAGCCTATGAGCTTGAATCTGGAGGTTGCAAGCACTGGCCAGGTCTCTATCGAGGTACGTGTAGCGCAACATCTTGCCTGTCTGTCGAGCTTAACCTAGCCCACTCAGGTGATTGTCCGAGCAGCAAGTGGCGCGCTTGAAGCCGAAGGATTCATGCTCAACGCTACGCCAGTAGGCTTGAGGGGCGACATCATCTGTCCCTGGGACATCCATCGTGTCAACCTCGACCGCATGCCGGCCGTGAACCTTCGCTCACCCAAACTTGATCAATGGCTACAGGAGCATCTGCGGACCCAAATTTCCGTTATGGAGGCTATGGCGAGCGCGACGGGCAATCAATACAACATGTATGGACTCAAAGTGTGGCGGCTGCCCAAGGAATCCATTACCACCGCATTGTACCGCTGCTTCAGCCCGTCCGCGCCGCTCAATAAGTTTGGAAAACCATTCCGCGTCGTTCGCCTCTGTGAGTCATCCGAGCTCAATCACCCCCTCAGTCCTATCGACACCATCCTCTTCATGACCGGCTTGCGTTACGATCTCACGGCGCACACCGTCGTCGCGGATGCCTACGTGCTCACCGTTGCGCCTCCCCTCACTCGGTCGATCCTCGCCCCGTTGGTTCAGAAGGACGCGCTTTGTCCCGTCCCCTTGTTTGGGGAGGAGCTACGCATGTGGAAGCAGCTCCTTCCCGCACTGGCAGAACGTTGTCGCACGTGGTCGCACGGTCCAAATTGCGAATACAAGGCGACCGGACGCATCCCGCTCGAAACTCGATTGCACGCGGGCGACCCGCTCTGCAGCTGCGGTCGCGGGAAGGACGTCGAGGGCCTGCGCCGTGTCAAGGCCTGGGCGCCGTTCGCGCCGCACGTCACCCGGATCGCGCTGTCTCCGCTGTTCCCCGTGTGGTATCTGGAACCGCTCATGATGAAGTTCCTGCGACGCTCGGGAGGCATGACGTCCAAGTGGACGCTCAAGAAGACGATAGAAATGCCGCCGAAGTGTATTGTCTGCGACAGGGCCATGTATGACTTGAAGAAGTGCGCGCGCTGTCAGAAAGATACTTACTGCTCTGAGAAGTGCCAGCGGCAGGACTGGTCGAGACATAAGAAGAATTGTATAGGTTTGATCAAGCAGTGAGAACATGGAGTCGGCTGTTCTCACTTACCATATCATCGTCGCATCCACCTTGTAACATGTATCATGGTCAGTGAGTCGTAGCATTTCATGTAAGCATCATCTTTCTAGAATTGATTGTACTGCTCTGCACCGGCCATGCAAGGGAGGCTGTCGAAAGCCCAGCGCGGGAGGAAGATTCTAGGCAGGAAGGGCCCCGGCCAAAAGTACATAGTGACGTGCCATCTTAGACCCTCTGACTCGTTAACAGTTACGCTGAACAGAACAGCCGACGAGAAACGCCAGAACAGAGGACGACCGAGCAACCACGGGTAACGGGGGTCCGCTTGCACGCGGAAGGACGATGGAAGTAAGCGATGAAGTGACAAAGTTTCCGCAGCGTTCCCCCCACTGCTCCTCTGAGTGTGTACATAGTCGCGCATGTCATTCTTGTGTACCAAGAATACATGGCCGAATTCATCGCTTGGCGACAACAGTGATACTAATACAACACTGGTAGAACGAAGTAATCGATAGCAAGGGACAACTGCTGAGAGGAGGGGGTGTAGACGAAATGAGACAGTGCACTGCACGAGAACGAAAGAAGTTGGGAGACAAACGAGGCGCGGAAAGGAGAGCGGGGGGGTCAATGCATCAGATAACCCTTCGTCTTCTTCCCATGCTTCTCCGCGCACCGCCGGATATGGCGCACGCACGCCGACTCGCGCCACTCATTCTGCAGGCCACACAGCGGGCACCGGTACGCGACCTTGATATGCACGTTCAGCAGGTGCCTCCCGACGCTCTCGATCGTCATCGCGCCCCCGGAGCCCTTCCGCGCGGCGTGTCCGTGTTTTTGCTCGTCATCGCTCGCGCACGACTTGCAGCCGGGGATAGGGAGCGGACACCGCGCCTTGCACGATCCCGTGACGAGGCCGCGGCAATTGGGCGTGAGGCAGAGCGCGTCGTGGTGGACGCGCTTGAAATGGCCGCGCCAGGCGGAATCCTTCGCGTCGAGCTCAACGCCGCATCCGGGCATCGGACAGCGAGGGTGGGTGGCAGACTGCACGCGGATGGGCGCGAGGGAGTCGGGAAGAGGGTTATAGGCGACCCGCGCGGTTGCTGGGCGCTTCGTGGGACGGCGGGGAGCGTACTCGGAGCAGTCGGTGGACGCGTCGCTGTCGTCCTCGTAGTCGGAGTCGTCGGCCTTGCGCTTAGACGTCTGTGCAGTCCTATAGTGAGTGAATTCAGCACATCAGATAGTCGTTCACAGTCAAGGAAGGAAGACCGGCTGACCTGGTGGACGTATCCCGGTGCACGGCAGAAGGTTGATTGGTGGAAGGCGAGACGGGCGAGCTCGCGCTCTCTGAAGAGCCATAGCTGTCGCAACCCTCCACCTGAGACTGGAACCACGTCTCCACCATGTTGCAGAGGGCAGCTGGCGAGATGCATGGCTGATCGACCTGAGGCATGGAGGTGGCAGGATTCATCGAGTAGTGGTTGGTAGGAGGATAGAACGCGGGAGCAGGTGGATAAGCCTCGTTGGCGAAGTACACACGCTGGTACGAGTCGACGCAGAACTGATCCTGGTTAAGCCCGTCCAGGAAGAGAGAGTCATAGTCGGCAAACGCGTCGTAGTCGAAGAACGTGAACGGAGCATCCTGAGCAAAGTCCTGCATGAGGCGTGCATCGGTGAACCTGGCCACATGTTAGCCAAAGTCGAGTGGCAGAGTATGTGGCCCATGCTTACCCGGCACCGTCATAGAACGTCTCGGAGTTTAAGGGCATGCAGAAGGCCATGGTGTGGTGGGCGTCTGTGTGGCTAGGTGGCTGCGGGGAGGGGGATGTGTGGTGTCGGTGGACAGGTGCGGGCGAGGAGATCCAAGCGGGGGATGGTTCGACGGGGTCGAATGAAGAGCTCAAAGCTCGCCGTGGCCCACATTTTTAAATGCCTCTGGTCGACAAAGCTGCCACTCGGCGGCGGCGTCTGCAAAGCGTCGGGCGTGCTAGTGATCATGCCGGCAAAGCGACGCTTTCCTTTTAGAGATGCCGGCAAAGCGAAGGGGGGGTCTAGCGTGTGGTTGCGCTTTTCTTCAAGCCCCGACATAAGGCTGGCAAAGCGACGGGCGGCGATTTATTGCGATAGCGCTTTGCAGACGCCCAAGTCGCTTTGCAGACGCCGGGGGAAGCTGCGCCTCGAGGACACGCGTTCTCCTCGCCCGTTCCCTTGGCTCATCCGGGATCCGGGTGGGATATCTGGAGACAGCCTGGGCAACATGTCAGCATGTCATGATGGAGATACGTCGAGAGGAAGGCTCACAATTCGGACGAAACGGTGTAGAGCGCAAAGCGGCCGTTTCCGAATTTTCGCACCCCGCCATCCAGGTGTTCGGGTTGGGAATCGTCTTCATGCCCGCATGTTTACCCATTCTGCGACCGTAGAACAGAGGGGAATAGGAATACAGTCTGACGAGCGTTGGGAGTGGTTAAGCAGGACACACGTTGAAAGCGGTCAGGGAGAGGTTGGCTTCATGGAAGGGAATCCTGAGCTCGGTAACAGCCGACAGGCGTCTTTCGTGCTTCCCTCCCAAAGTGCGGCTGCTTACCGTTTCTTGAATACGAGCTGGTTGCCCTCCTCCTCACCAACAGACGGCATACCGCTGCGTATGTCTATTCCGAATCAATTTGGGAAGTCTGAAAGTTGACTACTGGTTCGTGCGGAGTGGGATACATGCTCACCTTTTCTCCATACAGCCATGCCCGGTCCGGTCGCATTTTTATGAACTCGTCAACAGTACTTTCATCGTGAGTGATGATCATGCAACTCCTTCAGAGGTTGGGGTGCTAAGTATGTGGCTGAAGGATGTAGCGGGAGCGGGACCTCGGTCAGGTTCCACGTCACCACGCTGACGAAACTGCGAGGCCCAGCGTCTAATACCCGTCGGGGTATCGACCACTTGAACTTCACGCTCTCCCTCCCGTTCTCGCCGTCTTGAAACGGCGCAGCGGAGATATCAGTTGGAACATCGATGGCACGTCCGTCCGACAAGAGGAAGCCTCAGACGTATGCCGGCGAGAACGTAGAGTGAGTGGACTATACGCCACCAGTGTTCAAGTTGAACTCTCTTCTTTTGCCCTGACACGTCATACCACATCGCCAGGAAGGAACCGAGCCCTCATTCCAATGGCTCTTCCAGATCCTCAGCGTGAGTTCACTTCGTAATCATGTCGTATTCGCGCTTACTCAGGAGTCGTGCCAGTCCTCGTCCCCTAGGCGCTCGTAAACCCCTGCGGAAGAATGGAAAGGCTACAAGGCGATGGTCGACGCAGTCACAGGGCTTTTGGGACGATGTTGCCACACTGAGATGGGTGGTGTTGCCAAGTAGGTCTAGAAGGTTGCCCGCGTTCGAAGGGTGCATACTCACACCAAGACAGGTTCATCACTCAGGATACTCCTAATCGTCGTCGCCCTTTGGGCGAGCTGGGAGGCTGCTGTGCCATACCTTGCAGGAGACGTACCCAACCCATTTGCACCGCTCATCTTCATTTCCCACTATATACCGACATCCTCCCCGGACGATCCGCGATACCGGAAAGGATACCTCGACCTGGTCTTTATCGCCTTCCACATCGTGTTTTGGTCTTTCGTCCGGCAGAGCATCCTCATCCATCTTCTCAGACCTGTGGCGCTTCACTTCCGGGTTAATAAGGTCAAACTGGTCCGGTTCGGCGAGCAGGGATATGCCATGCTATACTTTGCCGTCATGGCAGCCTGGGGCGTTGTAAGTACAGTTACGGCGTATCTGGTTTGACTTGTTCTCATCCCTCCCGCAGCGCATCATGTCCCAATTGCCGACATGGTGGTATGACACGAAGTATTTCTGGATCGGTCGGTATTCGCAGGCTGTTCCCGGGTGTGCCGGCTTGCTGACGCACTGCAGACTACCCTCACTGGGAGATGAAGCCCGAACTCAAGCGATACTATCTCATGCAGGCGTCATACTGGTGTCACCAGCTCATTATTCTCCTCCTCAAGCTGGAAAAGCCTCGCAAAGACTACTACGAGTTAATAGCACACCACTTGGTGACGCTATGGCTGGTCGGGTGAGCTGCACATACATGTGCGACCGAAACCCCACACTGACGCTGGGCGTGAACAGGTGGAGCTACCTTATCAACCTCACTCTGATTGGGAACGCCGTGTACCTCAGCATGGATCTGCCAGACACCTTCCTTGCGGTAAGACCTACGTTGCGTTCAGTCAGGACTATGCTGACAGCCCTACAGCTCTCAATGCTCTTGAACTACCTCCGGTGGGATAGGCTCAAGGTCGCTGTGTTTGCATTCTTCATCGGCGTCTGGAGGTTCGTCTTACGACCCACGGCTTCTTTGCGATTCCGGTACTGAGGTAGACGCCACACAGTTACTTCCGGCACTGGCTTAACTGGGTCATCCTATACTCGGTGTTGTTCGAGTTCGATCTCATGCCGTATGTACTAACATCTCCCGCGGTCAGCTTCCCGGTACTCAACTTCTCGTTGCAGTGAATCGTCGAAGCGTTGGTCACCTGAGGACGGCGTGTGGATGGTCTGGTGGATGAAGTACCAGGTGTTTGCACCGCTTGTGGCGCTCCAAGGCCTGAACCTCTTCTGGTACTTCTTGATCTTGCGCCTCGCGTACCGGTGTGCTTCCATGTTCCCGCGGTGTAGACGGTACGCTGATTTACGTTCACGCTGCAGCGCTGTCAGAGATATCACAACTACGGACGATCGTTCGGACGTCGAAGACGACGGAGAGGATGACGTGGTCGAGAAGGACGACTGAGGAAGCAAGATACCACTGTCGTGAGTGGGGCGTTGTCGCTACCGCCATCGTGCCTTACGACTACGATAGATCGTCTGAATGACATTCATGTCGCACCCTCTGCATGCTCGTTTCTTCCAATCGCTCTCTGCCACACTGAGATGGCAGGAACTCTCACACTGCACCCGACATATACCAAGACTCCACTTCCGACGGGTATTCTAAGCGCCCGTGGTTAATCTGCGATCGGGAAATACAAGTGCTATCTGCGCAACCACGAGCACCTTGCGCATTAACTTCGGTGATGCCGAGCCGACCCACGGTCAGTGCTGACAGGTCAGAGTAGCACGCCCGAGGCCATCTGAGGTCATTCGTGTCTCGTATGTGCGAGACTCACGGAATGAGCGGAATGGCTGTCTGCAAGAGCGCCGCTGCTAGACAGTGCATGTGTCTCTTGCAGCAATCAACTCACGGTACACATTCCCCATCTACCGCGTATATTCTTCACTATCGCTTTCTCAATACCGCCAACCACGACACCTAGGAGCGAGCACACGAACGGGCACCGCACCTGCACCCCGCACTGAGCTCGGCTACTACCGCCAGCTCGCGCGGCGCTCCGCTGGAGTGCACGTCTCGTCGCTCTGTCTTGCTGCGATGAGCTCCAGTTTTTATTTGTCCTGATACTACGGCAGCATCACTTCTGCTGCATAGGTACCGCGGGGCCCTCAATGTTCTTGAACGCTGATGGGCTGACATAGAGCGACGATCCTCAAGGACCCGATTGTTTGCCCAGAAACTATCGAATAAGACTTGCTAGGATAGATGCAAAAGGGAAATGGGAAGAACAAATTGAACTCATGGGAATGTTTCATGGTAACCAACAGGAGCATTGGATGAGGACGAGGACGAGGATGGCAAGTCTTGGTGAACACTAGAGTAACTGGAGCGCTCGAGAGCTCGGGGAGGAACAACCCGTCACTGTATAGCATCCCAAATGCTTCGACGAGTTACTCGCCCATAACCATATTGGCGGCGCAATTGTAACGGCAGAGGGTGAGAGTCCCTACATAGGATGAAATGTCGTGTCAGAAGCTAGATGTGGGCAGAGCGGCTCACGTACAGATGAGCATCCTCGTCATGATACTCGATGAAATGTGGTTCTGGGCCGTGTGCAGGACGGAACTCGGTCCATGTCGATCCTCCCAATCGGTGGTTTAGGAGCTCGCAGCACTCGAGCAGTGGGAGGTCCTGCAATATACCGATGATCGACGGGCCGATCTCGTCTCTGAGCTTGGCCAACCAGGATTTGAGGGTGGGTACGAAGTTGCAGTAGGGCCCGTGATCGCCGTGCAGGTCGAGGTTGAGGCGGACCGTTCGGAGGGAACGGGCTGCCACCAACAGCTTCGCGATGTGTTCCTGCATCGTAGACAGATATTCAGAAATATGAGAAGGTGATTCCCAGGAATGCATACTCACGTAGTCCACGTGTTCCTCCCTGTCGGCGCGATAGCGGTGAAGTTGCAGATGCTCGAGATGCGGGAAGGCATGGGGGATGTAGCTCAGCAGTTCGTCGTCCGTGACTCCGGGATCTACGAGGTACACGAGCTCGAGGCTAGTTAGCCGAGGCATGTCCATCCGGCGAAGAATCGACAGGCATTCTGCATGTGTCAAGATTGGTGCGGGGGATCTCGTACCGTAGCTGTCGCGATATGTGAGGTTACCGTAGTAGCGGGGCCAGTCGCGAAGCGATAGCTGGCGCAAATCTGAGGCGTCCACGGAGAAGATGTCGTCGTCGGGATCGGGGTATGCGATGGTGAGAGATCGTAAACGGATACTGGCAGGCTGGAAGGGGTCATCGGGGGGTCGACGGCCAAGCATAGGTGCCCGGCGATGCACGGTATCCCTGAGCTGGCGTACTGTGACGGATAAGCTTCGCAGCCGAGGTAACTTGGAGAGGAAGAGGGAAAGGGCTTCCATTTGCGCAACATCCACGTACTCGCCATGGAAAGACAAGCTATGCAGCTTCAACCAGAGGCGCTCCGACATCGAAAGGACCGGGGTGGCTTCCATGGGGAGAGTGAGTTGTTCTACCGTTTCGTTCAATCGTGGCACGAGAACGGACAGAGAGCTCGCTTCACGCGCGAGTGCCGCCCTGAATGCGGCCTCAGGATCAGACCTGAATGCTCTCCCCATCAACTCTTTCCGCCACAGCAGTGTGGTGAACGAGAAGCTGGAAAGATATATGGGCATGGTGGCGATCTCGTCCGCTGGATATGGGTCCGCAGGGAGGTATCGATGGATTGTGTTGAAAGATAATGACCTGATGCGGGGATGGATCAGACAGTTTTTGACCACCGTCCAAGGGATGCGGTCTGCCCAGACGAATTTAATTGCAGAGAGGGAGGGTAGGTCTTGCAAGGCGGTCTGAAATTCCTGAGGAGCACTAGTACTATCTGGAGGAAAACAGTACCGGATGTGTCTTTTGAGGTGGCTAAATCAGATGGGTACAGTGACAGCAGCTATAAAAATAATTACCTTACGTATGGACGTATCGCTTCAGGGAATCTTTCCCCACGTAGCCGACAATCCTGGAACAGGACAGGAGCCGCGGACTGACGAAGGGTGTGACAACATGAGGCAAGAGCCATTAGGGATGACTTGTCTCCCTTTAGCTCCAGCACAATCAAACGCATGACGTCTGCATTGAGAGTTTCAAAACTGTGCGAGATAATTCAGATATCGCGTACGCCACACACCAGGAGTGGGGGCACCTACCTGGGTTTTGGTCCGCTAACCGCCTGGGAGTCGGAACTTGAAGCGTGCCGCAGTGTATATTCATCGTCCACATCGCCACGGCGAGCAACGGTAGTAAGGAGTGCACCGAGCGTTGTGCTTGCAGGAAACATGCTGTAGCTTGTCCATGCTTCGAACCAAGAGCCTGAGGGCGAATCGGAAGAACAAGGTCATTGTGCTTAGTCAGCGAGGGTGGATGGATAGCCGCCGAGCACCACGGTGCCTTCTCCTCCCGACCTGGTTTGTTTCTATCCTTGTTCCAAGTCGCGATCTCACAGTCAGGTCAACGCCCGCATGCAGCTCTGTACTCTAGGGACCGTGAGTCCAGTGCCTCGCTTCGACGTCGTTCTGACTTCGTACAGACCTTCTGGGCCACCTCCGTAAAGCAGTGGATGGCACCAAGGAAGTCGACCCGTTCCGAAGAACTGGAGTCTCCTTACTCAGTTCTCCCCGCAGCGACTCGTTCCTTCTTCAAGGGTTGTCCAACCGCGATGCAAGGACCGGAGGCTGCCGAGATTTGCCGAAGAGACTCATGTTAAGCCAGAGCACACTTCCGACGGGCATTCATGAGCGCTCGAAGTAATTCAGTGCTGGGAGTCTAATCTGCGATCGGGATATCCAGTGTTCTCTCATGTTCTCCGTCCGGAAGTGAGCGCTTTTGTGAAACCGTGGGCCTCGCCCACAGACTGAGTGCCAGTAAGCCCGAATAGCCCTGAGATGATGAGGTCATCGCGGTCTCGTTCGCGCGACCCCGGACTTCGCGACTATTCGCAGGCCTGGGATTCGCGACTGAGGATTATAAAAGCACGATTGCCTCCAAGGCTCGTCCTCACCCACTCTCCATCCCTCACAATACAATCGACACTCAGCAAAACGTGATGGCTTCCGCTTGGGCCCCCGCACCTCCACCGCCGACTAAGCTCGGTTACTACCGCCAGCTCTCGCCGCGCTCCGCTGGGGTGCATGTTTCACCGCTCTGTCTTGGCGGGATGAGCATCGGGGACAAGTGGGCGGCCTTCGGCTTTGGCGCGATGGACAAGGAGGGTAGTTTCAAGCTGCTCGATGCGTTCTACAACGCTGGCGGAAACTTCATCGACACCGCGAACAACTACCAGGACGAGACGTCCGAGCAGTTCATTGGCGAGTGGATGGAGCAGCGTGGCATCCGCGACCAGATGGTCATCGCAACTAAGGTGAGATGGTCTGGTTTGGCCAGTGCCTGTGCCTGATCATAATGTACTGACGCACCTCGTCGCCAGTATACGACACACTACAAGCGTGGTAGGGACGACATTCTGGTGAAAGCGAACTACTCGGGGAATAGCATCAAGGCCATGCACGTCTCGGTCGAGGAATCGCTCAAGAAGTTGCGCACAAGCTACATTGACATTCTGTACGTGCACTGGGTAAGCCATGAGAAAATCCCGGTTCATGGCGTCCAATAACTGACGATATCTCAGTGGGACTGGGACACGGGCGTTGAGGAGATCATGCACGGTCTCCACGGTCTCCACCTCGCCGGCAAAGTCTTATACCTGGTATGTAGCGCGACACAAGGCGGGTTCAATAGTCAACTCACCACCCGTACACATAGGGCATTTCCGATACGCCGGCTTGGATCGTCTCTAAGGCCAACCAGTATGCTCGGGACCATGCTCTGACTCCCTTCTCGATCTATCAAGGCGCTTGGAGTATCCTCGAGCGCGACTTCGAGCGCGACATCATACCCATGGCACGAGCGGAAGGCATGTCTACATTGATATCTTCGGATGAAAGAGCCCGCGCTGACGAGTTTGTACAGGAATGGCCCTGGCGCCGTGGAACGTGCTGGCAGGAGGTAAGATCCGCACGGACGAGGAAGAAGAACGCCGTCTTAAGACAGGCGAAAAGGGTATGTTATCGATGTTAACTCTCCATAATATCCTCATCGGTATGTCTTGCGCAGGCCGACCTGGAATGGATGGTGATTGGAAGCGGACTCCTGAGCAGCGCAAGGTCTGCCAGGCCCTCGAAGAGGTTGCGAAGCAGGTCGGAACGAAGAGCATCCAGGCTGGTCAGTACTATCTCATTGCAGTCTAGTTGCCTCGCTAACGAACATCGGCGTGTAGTCGCAATCGCCTACGTGATGCAGAAGACCACCCACGTCTTCCCCATCATCGGAGGCCGTAAGGTCGAGCATCTCGAAGCGAACCTCGAGGCGCTGAACATCAAGCTCTCTGAAGAGCAGATCAAGTTCCTTGAGAGCTCGTCGACGTTCGTCAAAGGCTTCCCCCACGACTTCTGCGTGAGTATCTTCGCTGTCTGACTTCACTACGGGAATTTCGGAGGCTTACGGTACACGCGCATGCACAGGGTGACGGCTCGGACTACATCTGGCTCATGAAGAACGCGGCAAACTACGTGCGGTGGCCGCGTCCCGCGCCCATTGGCCTCAATTGAAGGATCTTCTGTGCAGTAGATAACCGTGTACGATACTCCGAGGAGATACTCAGTTTTTTGGATGTATATTCTAGCTTGGATTGAACTTCAGCGGTGCGGGTCTGCTCCTTGGCACGTCGCCTCTATGCCCGAGGTTTCACTGGGACTGAAGTCCAACACATACCATCATCTCGGCGCTCCTGAACGCGTAGGCTCGCTTGTAAGTTGTCCACAGCCACCCCGGCAAGTCGCGGTTTCCTGGGATCTCCGAGGATCATCGCCAACAAGCTTCTTCGTTTGAACCACCGCCAACGGCAAAGCGCACCAATTCCTTACAGTTGTATGGTGATATCGTGAGATTGACTCATATTACATGATCCGGAATGGCATCTAAACGTTTAACAATTACATGCAGACATCCTAGTTCTTCCCAATCGGCTTCGCGCGCGGCCACCGCACAAAGTTCGCAGCGTTCAGCATGAGTCCAGTGTACTCAGAACCGTCACCCTGTGTCCAGAAAAGTCAGATCTCTGCCTTTAATCCCTACAAAAAACAATGCCGGTACTCACGCAGAAGTTGTGCGGGAAGCCAGGGTCAAACGACAGCGCGCTCTCGAGGAACTTGACCTGTTCTTCGGAAAGGCTGACGTTGAGCGCCTCGATGTTCGCCTCAAGTTGCTCGACCTTGCGGCCGCCGATGAGGGGGAAGACGTGTGTGGTCTTTTGCATCACGTATGCGATCGCGACTGTCGTTCGCACCGAGGGTCAGCGTTATATGCATATGCAAAGGCCCGGGATCGCGGTGGCCGATCCTAGCTAGACTCACCAGCTTGGATGCTCTTCGTTCCGACCTGCTTCGCGACCTCCTCCAGGGCCTTGCACACCTTGCGCTCATCCTCGGTTCTCTCCCAGTTAGGTCCGAACCAAAGACGACCTGTGCAGATGAATAGCGTGTCAGCGACTGGCAATCCCTACGGAGAGCGACATGCGTACCCTTCTCCCCGGTCTGCCGACGGCGCTCCTCCTCTTCATCCGTGCGGATCTTACCGCCAGCCAGGACGTTCCATGGTGCAAGGGCCATTCCTGTAGATTGACGTTAGATGGAAAGGACCTGCAGATGGACAGGGTGGACTGACCCTCAGCCCTGGCCATGGGGATGATGTCGCGCTCGAAGTCGCGCTCGAGGATACTCCATGCGCCCTGGTAGATGACGAAGGGCGTCTTGCCCTGGCAACGAGCGTACTGGTTCGCCTTCGACACGATCCAGGCTGGCGTGTCAGAGATGCCCTAAAGAAACCATGAGTAATCTGATCGGTGAGTTCCCTGTAAGCAAAGATGCTCACCAAGTACAGGACCTTGCCGGCGGTGACGAGGTTGTGCAGGCCATTCATAACCTCTTCGACGCCGCTGTCCCAATCCCACTGTATTGCCGCGAGTCAGCACGCGGAGTGGAGAGATGGGGCAGGAAGACTCACCCAGTGCACGTAGAGGATGTCGATGTAATTCGTGCGCAGCTTCTTGAGCGAGTCTTCGACAGAGACGTGCATGGACTTGATGTTGTTGCCCGTGTAATTCGCCTTCTGCGGGATATCATCTCGCCCACGCTTATAATTCGTCGTATACTGCGCACATAAATGCGTTCAGCGACTTCATCAAATGCGGCAGGAGATAAAACCGACTAACCTTGGTGGCGATGACCATCTGATCGCGGATCCCGCGCTGCTCCATCCACTCGCCAATGAACTGCTCGGACGTCTCGTCCTGGTAGTTGTTCGCGGTGTCGATGAAGTTACCGCCCGCGTCGTAGAACGCGTCGAGCAGCTTGAAGCTCGTCTCTTTGTTCATCGCACCCATCCCGAGCTTCTCCCACTTGTCGCCGATGCTCATCGCACCGAGGCAGAGTGGCGAGACGTGCACGCCCGCGAGGGACGAGAGCTGGCGGTAGTAGCCCAGCTTGGTGGGAGGGGGCGGGGCGGTCGCAAAGATGCTCATGGTGGTGGTGGTGGTGGTTGAATGTGCTGTTGTGAAGTGGGCGAGGGTGTAGTCGAACGACTGTGGCTGGAGGGACAATTCAAAGATTGTCAGCCATCGACACACGCGTATTTATACCTGCAGCTCTGAACCGAACGATTGTCTCCGCTGCGCGATATCGGCCTTGCCCTCCTATGTCTAGCCTCCTCCCCCAAGAGATGGCACTGACAAACGCTCTCCGAGCGGGAAGCTCGAGGCCGTCGTCTAATTCCCGACCGCACAACGAGGAGGTGGGTTTGACCT
Organism: Lentinus tigrinus ALCF2SS1-7; assembly: GCF_003813185.1. NCBI lineage: Eukaryota > Fungi > Basidiomycota > Agaricomycetes > Polyporales > Polyporaceae > Lentinus > Lentinus tigrinus. The sequence continues at coordinate 812,197 of NW_027137918.1, forward strand.
TTTTTGGAAGATCCTATGCGCCCCCCCTGACGTAGCTCAGCAGGGTGAAAGCTTTAGGAGGCGATGACGCAGCCATGCGGCTGACGACGGAAATCCTTGGAAACCGCATTCGGTGCGAGTTCGTCGGCTTGCGGGAGAGTCTGCCTAGGTCTGCCTCCGACGACCTGTCCGAAAACATCAGCCACCGTCGATGTTTCACTTTGAAGTCGCGGCACAATGCCTGGGACGTACATTCAAGCATGCTCATGGTTCCTTTGAGGTGCAAAGAGAACAGATTGTTGAGATTGTGGTGTACCGTGTGCATGAACCCCGGACGGGGGTTCCTTTCGCGGACTCGACGCAGAGGCACCGAATTCGCTACCATCTGCATGGAGGTCGAGAGCCGCGCCTGTTCCTAGCGACCGTCGCTGCTAGTGACACAAGAATTTGGATAACATGGGCGAAAATATGAACACGGGTGAAAATGCGTGTGATGGTACAAAAAGATGTAGGAAAGTCCAACGAGCCCCACTGAGGATCGAAACCCATGATGATACAATCCAACAAGCCGACACCGTCCTTCGCTTACGCGTCGACCGACTCAGGTAAGTCCAGCATGTCAACATCGCGAGCCTGGACTGTGGCAGCCAAAGGTAGGCGTCGAAGAGGGACTGTGAAGCACACGTCCTTGTGACCGGAGCGCTTCAGAAGATACGTCTGGCCGTCTCGTAGCGGGAACTTCTCGTGCCCAGCTGGGATGTCCTTCGTCGAATAGTCAAACATGTTCTCCAAGCTAAAGATACGCTCTGAGATGGCTCCGATCCATGGCAGGGATGGGTTAGGGACGGCCCACAGCTCGAACTTGAAGGGAGAGTTGACAGGCAATCCGGTCTCGGTGCTTACGAAATCCAGGCAGTATTCCCGTGCCTCAAGACAGCCAGGGAAGAGACGGATGGAACAGGAACTTCCTGGAATAGGGCGGAGAAAGACGTTGCGCTCCATCCCTCGAGGCTTGAGCTGTTACAGCGACTGACTGTAAGTGACACATGGACATGCCACGACACGAACACATACCCCGGTTATAGTGCTGGACGGCATAGACAACATCTCCCGCATGCTCTCCATGACAACCTCATGGCTCCCTCGAACGTCTACGCACACAGCCAGCTTCTCGTCCAGCCATGCCTCCAGCTCCGCCCGAGGTCCATGGTATTTCGTCGTCCCTAGCGTGAGTATGTCGAAATCGTTACGCGGTTCGAAGCCTGGAAACTGTTCGCTGATGATCTGCAGACAGACATCGCGCCAGGTGCCGTTCGCCGTTCCGGAAGTAGCCACAGTTGGTGTGACTCCAGTGGTTGAAGACTGCCGGGAAGGGCGATAGGGAGCATACCGACTAGTGCTCTACTCAACCAGAAACGTCAATAAGTGCTGCATAGTAATCAGCAGCAACATACCTTGGCCACAGTATTCCTGATCGGCTGCATGGTATAGTGGTGGGATGTAAGTAAGTAGTATGAGCAACGCGAACCACTGGACGCGAACGAACACGCGCTCGGCGCCTGTCCGACAGACGCCGGTCTTCCCGATATGGAAGGCCGTTGGTTTTAAGTCGGAGCTCGAAAAAAGTGATAGAGCTGTACAGGACCAGGCAGACCTTACTCACCGTCCGCGTCCACCTCCAGCCCACAGCAAGCAAACATGGGAAAAGGTTGCTCGTCCTATGCTCTGTTCTCTCACTGCCTGTACTGATCGTCTCTGCGTTGTTGCTCGCGAAATGCGCGGTCTTATCTAGTTCACGGCTCTCTCGCCCGTGCCGGCAAGGTCAAGTCTCAGACCCCCAAGGTCGAAAAGCAGGAGAAGAAGAAGGTCCCTAAGGGCCGTGCTAAGAAGCGCATGCTCTACAACCGCCGGTGCGTAGAGTTGTGTTTCATCGGCGAGGAGAAAGAGGTGCTGACGGTCTTTGCAGCTTCGTTAACGTTACGACTCTCCCTGGCGGCAAGCGGAGAATGTGAGTACTCGACTATCTACATCTCTTCCCATCCCGGCTGCGGTGCAGCGTTCTGCTGTACCCGCCCGCCACTCTTCAAGATGATACTCGAATATCTTGCATAGTTCACACTGAACCGCTTGTGTAGAAAAACATTCATCTGTCTTTCGCTCCTATCTGACTCGTCCTCCCAATCCTCCTTCCCCCTTCTCACGCTCTCTCACACTCACACTAACCCCTCCCTTCCTCTTCAGGAACGCCAACCCCGAGAAGTAAAAGCCGTACAGCTCCGGGGACACATTAGGACGCATCAGGCGTACCCGCGCAGGCCTCGAGCCATCCCCCGACGACGTCGCTGCAGCGACCATGGCGCGCTATTGATCTGGAGTTGGGAGTTGCATCGTCTGTATCATTCGCATCCTGCTTTCATGTTACTCTATCCGCACGCATATGCCCCTCCGTATATGATTATGATCTCGGGCATTCATGTCTCATGACTGCTTGCGTCTGCCATATCGTCTAAAGGTCGGTTTGTGCTCGTTGCCGCAGCAGACATGTGTATCTATAACCTTAGTTGTAGCTGTACGCCTTGAATCGTCCTTGGGACCCTGATTGGTAATTCACGCATGTTCACGTATAGTGAACAGCATCGAAGCATATGTCAGTCCGGGTATATCTCCTGGTCCTTCAACAGCGTAGCATCTACTTCACAAGGGTAGCTAGCGCAGAAATAAGATCGGCTTCTCCAGCCGGAGGGGACTCGTTCTTCAGGTTGAGATAGGCCGTTCGTAGCCTCTCAGTCGAGAGGTCGTCGAGCAGCGACAGATTGGAGGTGTTGGGCGCAGCGGTTTGTGAAGCAGAGTTAGACCCGGAGCGGGGCTCGGTGATGAGCTTCCGGGTGCACTACAGCGCACGCGTCAGTGAGCAAGGAGCGTGCACCATACACCAGAAGCAACAAGGAGAGACGCACCAGCTTCACGCCAAACCACGCCCGCAACGTGATCCCCGTCGGTATCGAGTCGCCCGGGGCGAGATCCCCGTCGTCGTCATCCGTCATGTCCACCGTCTGCAGGAACATCTTGAGCGCGAGCGGGACGTCGTCCGCGAGGTACGCCGTCTCCGCGTACTGGAGGAAGTACGCGGGGTTCTGCGGCGAGAGGAGGAGCGCGTGCGAGAGCGCCTGCAACGCGTATGTGTGCTGCTGGCAGGACGCGTAGATGTCCGCAAGCTCGAGCCAGCCGTCGAGCTCGGAGTAGAAGGTGTCGAGCATGGCGGAGAGCTCTTCCACCGCGCGCTCGATCTTGCCGGCCTGCCGCAAGACGTGTGCTTTGCGCCGCCAGGCGGCCTGCGAGCACCGCATAGCTTGGTGTGAGAGTAGGGATACGAGGGGGAGTAGGCGAGACGTACGGAGTTTGTGGGGTCCGCCTCGAGCAGCTCGTCGTAGTACCGGAGGACGGTCTCTGTGGACTCCGTTGCCTCTAGCCGGATCCCAGACAGGACGTCAACCCGTGGCGATTCAGGAAACTTGTCCGAGAGCAGCTGGAGACATTTCTACTTGTTTCGAGCGTGAGCGGGGCGCCAGGCAGACGCGTTCGGGGGGATGGTGACACGCACGTCAGCGACCTCGAGGTTCCCTTGGTCCAGTGCGGCCAGTGTAAGCTTCTCTATCGTGTCCCAGCCTTATCGTATCCCAAGTGTGTTCTTGTATGAGTTTGGTGGTTACGCGTTACATACGGAAGCTGCACGCACCCTCCTCGCCCTTACTCGCGTAGCCCCCGCGTTCCAACAATGCCAGCCCGGTTTCGTAGGTTGCCTTTGACTTGGCGCTTTGACGAGGCTGATATGCTGCCAGTTTCTGAAGCGAGAATGTGAACTCCATCGCAGCAAGCAAGGTGTGATGGTGGTATACAGTATACCAAGACCTCAGAAGCGCCCACACCCGCCGTCCTCCCTCAAAAGGAAATATGGCGGCAAAAGGCGACAGAGGGCGTAACCAGTGATGTTTGTTGCTCCAGAACCACGAGGTGCAATTTCTGGGCATTTAACCACCATCAGTGAGCTGTTTCCAGTGTAGGTTCGAAAATCACAGCAGCTGATACTGTGGAACTATGATAACAGACGCCGTCACGCCCCACGCGAAAGAAAAGATTATCAGCCGTGGGGGCGTCGCAGGCTTTGCCTCCGAGCTACCAGAATATACGTCCATCCAACGCCGCAGGCCGCAGCGAGACACCTCCGGGAACGACTTCGAGTCATATACTGAGCGGCCGTACCTGATCGCGGAGGATCGTATGCGCCGTTCCATACAAGGAAAGCGCAGATAGTACGAGCTCAAAGTTTGGAAGCCTTAGCATCCTACCACCATGAGGTATGGTTCTTTGTCCTCGACTACTCGTATCTTCGCAGAGTCGGTACTAACAACATGCAGCACCCAGACGAAAGACGCGGTGAGCGAGCAAACCCGCGACTATGTCCGGGTGAACGATCTCGCGCTCACCGTCTCCTTCTCCGACGGTTCCCGCTGGCCCTCGAGCACGCCACAGGCGCAGCCCGTCGTGCTCTCCTTCAGCTTCGCCCACGACGTCAGCCAGGCGGCCGCCACCGACGATCTAGCACATTCTGTCAACTACTCCACCCTTGCGTCAGGCATGGGAGCGATCGTGGCCGCGGAGACTTTTCCCTCCCTGGAGGCATTTGTGGACCGCGTTTGCGACGTTTATGCTGCTCAGTACCCCGCCATCCGCTTGTTCACCGTCAGAACCTCGAGGACAAAGACCTTGCTTTATGGCGCTGCGTATGGACTGGAGATCACGAAGCTCAAGTCGCAGACACAGCCCGAGGAGGAGACATTTTTCTTCAAAGAAATTGTTGGCCATGCGATCATTGGCATCCACCCACACGAACGCCAGCGCAAGCAGCGCATCCGGGTCGACGTCTCGATAACCAGGGCCTTCTCACGTGGAGGTCCGCTTGACTTCCGTACGCTGGAGCAGCGGATCTTCGACGTGAGTGTCTGTCTTACTTTCCTGCTGAAGTAAAGCTGACGTGGTCCCCAGTTCGTGGAGGACTCAAAGTTCCTTACTGTTGAGGCCCTGGCGTCGGAGGCCGCGCACACCATACTGTCCTTCCTGGACGACAAGACAGCGTCGTCGACCGTACACATCTCGAAGCCCAGCGCAATCCTGGGCGCTGGATCTGCAGAAGTGGAAGTAACCCGGAAGCTAGAAGACTTCACCACCCCTTCCTTGACGACTTCTTCTACCGGTTCTACTACTCCAGTTCCCTCGCTGGCGACCCCCGGTGCCGATGCAGCGGCTCCTTCAAAGTCCCTCCCGCATCTCGCCGCCATCGCCATCGGCGCGAACATTGGCGACCGGTTCGCAAACATCGAGTGTGCCCTCCGTCTTCTCGAGGCGCCAGGCGCAGACCTGGAGAAATGGACTGGGTCTCCCAGGGTTGTCGTCGTGAACACAAGCTTCCTCTACGAGACGGCACCGATGTACGTCGAGAAGCAGCCCAAGTTCATCAACTGCGCCTGCATGGTCGGTCCATTCCCTTCTCTCTGGTGTGACTGATACCCACAGTGAGATCACAGGTTGAGACGGACTTGGAGCCTTGCGCGCTGCTGGCGTTTCTGAAAACGATCGAGACAGCCGTCGGTCGGAGGGAGACGTTCCGCAACGGCCCACGCGCGATCGACCTCGACATAGTCACGTACGACTCGATCGTCCTTGACACGCGGCCAGAAGCGCTCCGCGACGGGTTGGACGACTTGCAAGGAGAGCTCGTGATCCCGCATCCCCGTCTGACGGAGCGGGAGTTCGTCTTGAGGCCGCTAGCCGAGTGCGTGCTTCTTTCTCATATCCGCATTGTCTAACGCAGGACACGCAGCATGATCCCGGGATACGTTGTGCCTTCGGTCGGACATACTGTCGAGAGCCTGCTCTCTGTGATGGTCCAGCAGCCGACGGACGAGCCCGCTATGTATAAAGTTATCCCCTTCCCGCGGTACCCCATACAGCACATCGGAGAGCAATCGCCATATATGTCAAAGATCCCGCGGGTCCCGCCTACTGCAACCTACTGGACATATCCAGCCACCTCGCACCCATCCAAGGGCAAGCAGCCCCAAAGGCGGACATACATCATGGCGACGCTCAATGCGACGCCGGACTCCTTCTCCGACGGTTCGAGCCATTACTCGCTCCCTGATGCCTTGAGATACGCTACCTCCGCGGTAGGCAATGGTGCAAGCATCATCGACATCGGCGGGTACTCCACGCGCCCAGGAGCAGCCTTCGTCTCTCCCGAAGAGGAGTTCACCCGCGTCGTCCCTGTCGTGCAAGCCATCCGCGAAGAAGGCCAGCGGCTCACCCCCACCGTCTCCGGCCGCCTCTCCCTGCTCGCTCGCACGGCAACGACGCTCATCAGCATCGACACCTTCCGCTGGGAGGTGGCCGAGGAGAGCGTGCACGCGGGCGCGAACTGCATCAACGACGTCTGTGCGTTCAGCGGCCCCGACTGGCCCCCGACTGAGGAGTCGGAGGCGCACTTCATGAAGATGCGCCAGGTCACACGGGACCTCGCCGTGCCCGTCGTGCTGATGCACTCGCGTGGGCCCGCAGCGGAGAACAAAGATTACAGTCAGTATGCGTACTCGAACGACGAGCGCGGGAGGGGCGCGGTCCTCGAGGGCGTGCGTGTCGAGCTCGGCGCGAAGGTTGAGAAGGCGATCAAGGGTCCTGGGGGTGTCCGGCGGTGGCTGGTCATCGTCGACCCCGGCATTGGATTCAGCAAGACCCTCGAGGGCAACATGGAGGTGCTCCGCGAGTGCTCGAGCGTCGTCGCAGATTACTCGCTGCGACTGCAAGACATCCCGGGCGCGCCAAAGTCGAGGCCGAAGAGGAATCCGCTGGCAGGGTACCCGCTGCTCATCGGGGCGTCGCGGAAGTCGTTCCTCGGTGCGATTCTGCGCCAGCCGGATAAAGATGAGACGGGGAGCTATGAAGGGAGGGATACGAGGCCAGACGAGCGCGATTGGGCGACGGCGGCTGCGGTGAGTTGTGCGGTGCAACAGGGTGCGAGCGTCGTGCGCGTGCATGATGTCTTGCATCTTGGGGACGCCGTGAGGGTCAGTTCGGCCTTGTGGTCATGACACCATTGTGTCCATAATGTGAAGGGCCTAAGTTCCAAGTTGGAGGGAACGAAGCCGATGCTAGTTGAAAGCTGCAGGTTGCCTCAACGCACCTGTATGGGTGATTTCTGCTAGGATGTCATAACTCATTGCCTTGTAGACTCTGGGCGTAAATGACTTCATGTGTTCAGAACGTTCAGACCAGACTTGTGCGCACAGCCTTCCGGCAACCACCGGGCAGCGTCCAATGTGCCCTTCTCGTTCCAGCCCATCATACATACTGACATGCTGTGAAGCCTTGACACCGAGACTAAGTCCAGTCCAGGCGATAAGCACTAGGAAGGAGGCGACACCGGCGACTATACTAAGTGAGCTTTAATCGTATCCGAACCGTGTATGACGTGATGGCCCTCCTGACCCTGCGCAGCAGCAGTGCCCTGGGCACTGGCAGCCTTGAAACAAGAGCTAGTCGCTCCAACTCATTTTTCAAATCGCTCCCTTAACCCCACTATGCTTCGTGCGACAATGGAGACCGAAAACGCCAACGCCACTGCTAGTACCAGTCGCACTACTCAGGCTGGCAGCACCGCTGGCAAGGGACCCGAGCTCCTTGCATATCGCTATAATGGCCAGACGGTCTACGTGGTGCCCGCGGAAACCTACGAGGTAAGCGGTATCTCTACGTGCGCTATTTACGTTGTCTGACACGAAAAGCGTTCCCAGCAAGCCATCGACTTGGCGCAGGACGTGTTCCCCGAGCTCGTGGACATCGCGAGGGAACGCATTTCCATCTGCGTGAACGGCACCATCGGAAAACAGGCGGGCCACATCCGCATCGCTCCGATCGCATGGAGCGTCGTCGTCCTTAAACTGTCGTCGTTCGAGATCCTCGACGTCGTCGTGCAGCCTACGGCCCCGAAGGGCACGGATAACGTCAACCAGACGGTTGATGCCAAGGCAAGCCCGCATTACGACGAACCACCGAAGTACGAGGAGAGGAAGAGTAGTAGTGATGCGGAGCCCCACCAGACGGAGGGGCGTCCGGGGTTGAGGTCGAGTGCGAGCACGAGCTTGATATCTGTTTGGGCAAAGGGGATATTTGGCAAACGCGCGGCGTGACTGACAAGGGACATCTCATGCTTGACTCATTTGCAGCCTGATGTTACATCTGTTGCCTAGTTTTGTAGCTACGAGGTGTATGTTACAGGAACGTATCCTGGGGAAAAGACTGGTAAGAGCACGAAAGTCAACGAAAGCAGTGCATACCAAGAGGTACAACAGCCATCTCAGCAACAGTATATGTCCAAGTCCGATGTTCTCACTACAGCTAGCTAGAGTCTTCAACATTTTTGCAAAGGATAGTGTCATACGGCATGCCAAAGTACATCAGGAAAGAGGCACGTCCACGATCCGGCAGCGTATATCACTTAGACAAGGCCCAATATATTACGATGATAATGGTACATGATGCACGTACATCTATAGCAATGATGGTACAAAACGTCCTGTGTGCGTCTTCCAACTCCATGAATGTGCATGACAAAAGAGAAAGCAGGCGGGGCTATGAATGGGTAATCTGGTCCTGACCAGTATGCAAGTCCGCCGGGGGGACCTCGTCCCAAGGTGCCGGTATTCGCGGCACGTCGACGAGGTTGTTATCGAGCCGCGCGTCTTTGACGCGCTCACGGTCCGTCATGTTCATACGGGCGCGACAGCGGACTAGACGCAGCTTCGTCCGCTTGATCCCTGGTGCATAGTGTCAGCGTTGAATACTATCAACAGCGAAGAGAGAGGAGATGGTCGTACATGTTGAGATGGTACTGCGATCCTCGTCCAAGAACGGATTATCCGTCTGGAGGAGATCGTCTCGCAGTGCGTACAGGCACCAGAGGGACTCCTCGTACAGCTTCTCACACTCGTCGGGAGAGTTCGCTTGGTCGAAAAGCTCCTTCTTGGCAGCGATGCGACTCTGCGGACAATGGATTGACAACTGCACGAGAACGGCGATGAGGACAACACTCACCAGCTGCAAGGCGCGATCGTAAACGAGTTGATCAAGGAATGTGGGCGGTCCCGTATACTGAGCGGGAAGCCATGTCTTGACCAGCGCCGCACGATCATGACACTTGATGAAGTGGTCCTTGAACCACGACAGCGCTGATTACAAGACCACTCGTCAATACGAGAGCACATCTAGATGCGAGGAATGCTGACCTTCGTCAAACCCCTCGCTAACCTCGAGCTCCCCCTCCGGATCGCGCATCTGCAGGTGCTCGTTGAAGTTGCGCAGCTTATTAATGCCCTTCTGCGAGAACGACATGAGGAGCATGTACAGCGCGACGCACGTCATCGCGTTGTACTCCGCCTGGATGTCCGCGTTCTTCCGCCGGGCAGCCAGCCGCTCAGGCTCTCCTTCCCGTCTCGAGAACTTGGTTGGATCTGGCAGAGGTTCTACAACGATCATAGGTCAGGGAAAAATACGGATGTGGTCGGCTGCCTATGAACGTACTCTGCGGGAATGCTTTGACATAGTCATACATCTCGTCCGCCCAATGTGTCAGCACCTCCGTCTTCTGCGCCAGTTCCTCCAGGGACGTCAGGAGTTCGTCCTCTTCAGCGTCGCGTGCTCCCTGTAGTTCCAAGCCGAGCCCTTGACCGCGGGCACCGCCAAATGTCTGCATTCTCCGGGGCGAGGATGGCGTCCACTCGGCCTGGTATGTTGACGACCGCCGTCGTCCACCTCGAAGAATTCCAGTCGCGATACTTAGCGCCCGCGTCAGAGGATTGTTTCCTCGAGGACTTGCACTTGACGGTGATGATGACAAGGACGGGATGTTCGTATTCGGAGGAGGGGGGAAGGTCGTGTTCGCATTTGTGGGACTCGGTGATTCGATGGTCGGAGATTCAAGCGCATCGTCGGCCAGTTGTGACGGCTTCCGGGTGTCGCGCAAAGGCCGTCGTCTGGATGTGATCTCTGCACGGAGACACCATAAGCAAGATGGTGGTCAGATGGGCACAAGCGACTCACCGTCCACGGCGCGGTTGATCTCCACGGCTTGTCGGTCACCAACCAGAACGTACTCGCGGCGCAGGGCACCATCTTCCTCCGTCTCGCCCGGTATCAAAGACGTGTCAGGGGACAACGGCTTTGACTTCACGACTGGACTGAACTGGGGAGAAGGTCCGGGAGGCGATCGCGACGGGCCAGCGATGCGCTCAGGGGGACTAGAAGCAGGCATGTAAGCATCGAGTTATCTGAGAGCGGGCAACGGAACTCACAAATCTTGCACCATGACCTCCTGTCCTGTTGAGGTCCTGCGCTTGAACTTAATCTTCGCAGGGGGGATCATCGCCTTTGGATCGAGCACCTCAGGTGGAATGATCCGGTGGTGGTCAGGGATCTGGTCGGAAAATTCGTCGTCCTCTGGCGGCGGCGGTGTGGGTTCTCTTGGCCGCGGAAACTTCGACTTGACCATGGCCGTGCTTGTGAAAAACTCCTCGAAGCTCGACCGCTCTGCCGGAATACGCTTGAGTAGACTGCGAATGAGCATCTTGATGTCCGACGGGACGGGCTTAATTTCCTCGCCCTTCGCCTGCGCGCGTGCGAGCATCTGCGGATCCTCGTCAGGAAACTTGATGCCTTTCGAGTTATCAATCTTCTTCAGCAGCTCGATGTGGTTCTGCGCGCGGAAAGGGGGCTTTCCGACGGCCATCTCGTACAGCACCGCACCGACGGACCACAGGTCAGCTTTCGAGTCGTACTTCTGGTAGCTGAGGATCTCTGGCGCCATGTACAGCGGGGACCCGCACAGCGTCTCAGCCATCATTGCCTGTGGAAGGAAGCGGGCAAAGCCAAAATCGGCGACCTTGAGCACGGGAACGCCGAGAGGATGACCCCGGGAATACTCGTCCGGACCAGCCGGATTGAGCAGGAGGTTCTGCGTACGACGTCAAACATGGCCACATAGTGTCGGGAGGTCACGCACATACCTGTGGCTTGATGTCACGATGAATGAGGTTCCGTTGCCGGAGGAACTTGATTGCACGGGCTATCTCGGGTGAGACAAAGCTTATATGGGAAGCACGGGGCGTCTTACCTAGCTGCCTGAGGAAGCTGCGGACGACGATCTCATCGAGACCACCGGACTTCGGATGTGGGTAGTAGGTGGGAGCGGCACCAGGAGAGGGAATGTACTCGAGGCCTTCTACACGACCGCGCTTCTTGATGTAATTCGCAAGATCGCCGCCGGCACAGAACTCCATTATGAGATAGATGTTCCTCTCTGCGCGCTAGACTGTCATGAATGATCCACGTCGAGGACTCCGGGCAGGATTGGGAGTCAATGTGAGAATGGATGCTCACTATGACATCAAGGAGACGAGTGATATGCCTGTGGGACAGGCTCTTCAGGATCTCAATCTCGCCTTGGAGGTTGTCGAAGAGCTTCGGACTAAGACCACTTCTATTCACCGTCTTGATCGCAACTTGGTGATGTGTTTGCTGCATCCGCGAGAGTGAGCAATTCTAGGAGTGTAGGAACATGCCGCATGCGTACCTCATGATACCCCCGATACACTGTCGCGAAACTGCCCTTCCCCAGGTCACTCACAATCACGTATGGCTTCACCTCCAGATCCTCTACCCTCTGCCTATCTGGCCGGTCGGACGTTGAGCTTGTGGTGCGCTTACTTGTCGAGGGGGCCGATGGGGTCGCCGGGTTTGGGGCCGCAGATGGTGCCATTGAGATGAAGTGTAGTGTGTAGTGTACAAGGTAAAGATTCAGAGACTGTCGTGTCGCTCGTTTGGATGTATCACGAACATGAGAGTCAGGGGGAAAGTGAGAGTTCCGCTCAATGCGTCCGCCTCGGGCGACGGGCGTAGACTTGGGTGTGATGGTTTGTAACAAGTTAGTAACCGAGACAAGTAGTGCTTTGTTAATCTTGCTGAGGTAATCTGTAGACCCATTCAAGCCCACAGTGGCAAAGGCCTTGTACCTCGGAACGCTCATTCCCCTGAATCTCAGCATTCATGTATCAACTCCTCGTCGACGGCTACTAGTATCTACCGCGGCCTACGTATACTCAGTATATTTCTTGGAGAGTATGAGTCCTCACAAATCCGTAATCATGACTCGCTCGAGGTGCATCTTAGGAGTCCTAGACGCCCGAATCTCGTTAGTGCCAATCACTTCAATCACTTGTGAGAGTGCATCCTGGATGTCAGCTACCACTCGAAGTTCTGTCCAAATGACCCCAGTTAGTGCTTTCGTCAATTGTCGTCCTTATACTGACTGATATTCGTTCGCATACTAGATGCTATGCTTGAAGAGCTACGTGACATCAGCGTTGCGGACTGGGGAACCGCGGATCCCATGACGGACCTAAAGATGTGCCCAGGCCTATCGCAGCAAGAGGAACCTATTCATGCGAACGCGCAGCGCGAATAGGCCGGTCGCACGGAGGTATGTAGGAGATAGCACATGTCTGTCCGCTCTGTTGAATGCAAACCACTTACCCCGGTCGGTGATCATCGCGCAGTATGCGTCGCGGATAAGCGTGGCACTGCCAGAAAATTCAATCCGTGTCGCCTGATCGCCAGATCTAACTACAACAAGGTCCCAGGATTACCTATGTTATTGAGTAGGGAACAATGCTCGGAGAGATTTGTGGGGTCTGGTGCCACGGACGCGGGTTCACACATGCACACACAGGTCGTCTATATATACAGGGTACACGACCGATGGTGCACCCACCACCCCTCCAGCCTTCCACACCGTCATAAACCATCAGTCGCCAGCATGTCCAAGATTTGGTTCCCCGCACCCGACCCTCCGACCAAGCTCGGCCGATACCGCCAGCTCTCCCCATCCGCCGGCGTGCACGTCTCTCCCATATGCTTCGGAGCGATGAGCATCGGCGACAAGTGGGAGAGCGTGGGAATGGGGGCGATGAACAAGGAGTCGAGCTTCGCGCTCCTGGATGCGTTCTATGCCGCCGGCGGCAACTTCATCGATACCGCGAACAATTACCAGGATGAGTCGTCCGAAGAGTTTCTGGGAGAATGGATGGAGTCCCGTGGGATCCGCGACCAGATAGTCATCGCGACGAAAGTGAGCCAGGGCCCGGCCCGGCGAACCGCCAAGTGCGGATGGCTGACCGCTCTCATAGTACACGACCCCATTCAAGCGTGCTGCGACAGACATTGCGCAGAAAGTTCACTACACGGGGAACAACATGAAGGCGTTGCACGTCTCCGTCGAGGCCTCGCTCAAGAAGTTGCGCACAGACTACATCGACATCCTCTACCTTCACTGGGTAAGTACTGCACACCAATTGGGACTCTCATCCTTCCGACTGACGGCGCACGTAGTGGGACTGGGACACGAGCGTTGAGGAGGTCATGAACGGCCTGCACCATCTCGTCGCAGCCGGAAAGGTCCTCTATCTGGTAAGCCAGTTCGATTGGCTTGCACTCGAGCATGAACCTGACTTCGTTCACAGGGCATCTCAGACACACCTGCATGGATCGTCTCCAAGGCGAATATGTACGCACGGCTGATGGGCAAAACACCTTTCGTCATCTACCAGGGCGCATGGAGCATCCTCCAGCGCGACTTTGAGCGCGACGTCATCCCCATGGCGCGGCAAGAAGGTATCGTCCCCCAAATCGCACTTTCTCCGCCACGTTGCTCACCAACTCGCAGGCATGGCCCTCGCGCCATTCAACGTCCTCGCCGGAGGACGCATCCGTACGGACGAGGAAGAAGAGCGGCGCAGACAGACATGTGAGAACGGACGCACGATCAGCCGGCCGGACTGGGAGCGCACCGAGAACGAGAGGAAGCTCTGCAAGGCCCTCGAAGAGGTTGCGCAGCAGGTCGGCACGAAGAGCATCCAGGCGGTCGCGATCGCGTACGTGATGCAGAAGACGCCGTACGTGTTCCCCATTGTTGGGTGCCGCAAGATCGAGCAGCTGCAGGCGAACATCGAGGCGCTCGATGTGTCGCTGAGCCCCGAGCAGATCAAGCACTTGGAGAGCATCCTGCCGTTTGAAACTGGTTTCCCGCACACGATAGTGGTAAGTAGTGCTTCCTGCCCTGGTGATGGTGCGGTTTGGGGGCTTACGCGTATTTGTGCAGGGCGATGGCTCGGAGTACATCCGCATGACACAGACGGCTGGGAAGTTCGACAAGTGGCCCCGCGCCCAGGCGATTCGGCTTTCTTGATAGGCGACATCACTATGTAGCAGGCGCAACTCATCACCTTGTGCAGTATGTATAACACTTACCCATCACGCTGGCGGCGGAAATCGTCGTCCTCACGACGTTTTAGTTCCAATCGCAGACCATCGTTATAATTTTTCAGTCGCGTGCTACCTGGCTTTTTACCGCAACGTCGCAATAGGTGAGGTTGAGCCACAGAATTGCTTCGTGGAGGTGAAAGCCCCTGGTCGTATCCGTCAAGTTGTTCATGGGACCTGCGTGCTATCATTGACTAGAACGACAACACTCGGAACTTCCCTGGATGCCCATGCTGTCCAAGAGATGATCAGTATGTCATTGTAAGGAGCGCCGCCCAAACATCGAACTCACGCTTGACACCAGGACCAAGGAGTCCTCATCAATCATGGCCGCGTTGATCTGCCCTTCGCGCTCCCTATCAAAATTGACTGTACTCCGCTCCCAAAATGGCAGCGATGTTTGCACGGCATCCTTGAAGAGCCTCGTTGTGCCCAGGTCCATCGCCTCCGTAACGAGCCTTGCAGACCCACTGCTAAAATCTGGAACCGGCGGCCTGTCTGGGATGACGTCGGACGCACGGCGGATCTCGCGCTGGTTGAAATCGAGCACAACGACAGTCTGGTACGCAGCAACGCTCGACAGGTACACAAATGACATGCCGTAGACGTAGCATATCCAGACGACGTTCACGGTAGCACGGGGCGTACGATAGAACCTGGATCCTGTTGGGCCCCAGTCAGCCCAAGTGAACGTGTGTCGGGTCTGTCCATGGGGAATCGAGGAGAGCGAGCGAAAGAGCGTCGACGATGGGACGAGCGACAGCAGCGTAGGACGCTGAAGTCCTTCTCTGAAGTGGAGGGAAATAGCGAACAGCCGTTCTTCGCGGACGACCGAGAATGGGACGCGGAGAGAGGGATGTGGCTGAGCATGGGGTGCCGGATCAGAGCGGATTGCCATTCCGCCGATACCGCACGTAGGCCTGAGTTCAGGATAGAGGAACTCGCACGTAAATTCGAGATCTCTGAGTTGCACTGGTTGAGGTGACACCACGTCCAAGTCCAGAACGAGAATTCGAGGCTTCTTTGGGTCATCCCAACCAGAGATTTCATATTCTGGATGGTTCACATCGCCGAAAGCGGCGAGTAGGATGTGACGTGGGCTGAGAAATGTGAACGACGAGAAGTGGTATCCTCCAACACACTGGAAAAGTATTCAGCACCATGCTGTAATGCGGTACAGTGGACACTCACCAGCTTACGATCACCTGTTCGCCAGTTCCATACTACAAGTTCCGATGGTTCCTCTAGTTCACCAGACAGGACCGTCCCGACATAATCCCCTGCGATGCGTAAGGAGTACGTGAAGCCTTGGAGAAAAGTTTGATGTGTGAGCACGGCTGATCCGGTGACATCAGGATGCGGTGCGCCTGTCAGGAGTGACTTCAGATGCAAGGAACACGTAGTCTCAGAACTGTCAGTGCCAGTCGTCGAATTAGGACACGCGACCGTGGTGAGAAGCAGGATCACATACTATTCAATTCGTTCCTCCACCACGACGAGAAGATCCTGGGCAGGATCCATGCTAAAATCCTGGATATCCGTTCCGGCATCGCGAATCTCCCACTCCCTCGCCTCGATTCCGCGAATGGCAGACGGGAGCTGCCGGAAGACCAGCTTCTTCCCGCCTTCTTCCTGGGCCAGGACGCCGCCATAGAGCTCCCAGTATTCCCCGATCGTCATCGGATAGGTGGCTTCGGATCTCCAGGTCAATGATTTCCACGCGGATTGTCGTTCGCGAAGTAGAGCCAATCGCGCCGATGGCGTTAGCGTGCTTGATGGGCCGTCCTCCATCCCTGCTGCGCCAAGCTCGATTATGTACTGCAAGGAGGTATCGTCGTCAACGAGGTTCTTTAGGAGGGCGCAGACCTAACAATTTCTGTCAGAAAGCATTACATCACTTCACAGAACACGTGGTACGACCTGTCGACAATGGAGGACCGTCCGGAAGTCCACATGAACCAGGACGGCGATAAGTATTTCGGGAGGTAAATCTAGGAGAGTCATTCCGTCTGTATGAAAGTGACGTGATTGGCATATGTTGAACTTTGTATGATACTTGTGAGGTATGTACCGAACTCAAGAGTAGCAAGCTAGTGATGGTGGTGTGCAGTCAACCTGAACACGGGCGTCTCCTCTGTACCGCTGCGCAGGAAGAGCAAGTGGAGCCGCTCGGGACATCTCATGCATAGAAAATGCTCGCCATCACTGTGATTCCTCGCGCGGTCAATATTCGTGTCCAAAACAGGGCTCATTGTCTAAGGACCTAGGTAGTGCTGCCTCGCTCGCACCCCCGTCTGAGATGCTCTCTAGCAGGTCTCCCAGGTCGTCTCGTTGGGTGTTATTGAGACCGCCAAAACGCGACAACGTTTCCGGGGAGACTACATGTAACTTACAACAATTTGTACTCTCTACGCACAATCAGTGGAGACCAAGGCTCGATCTACGGCATAGGTGTTGCCCCCTCGCCGATGCATTCATCAGAAGTCAAAGCTCTTGTCAAGATCCGATTTCAAATGCTCGCGCATGCCAGGAGGAAGTATCGGTTCCCCATCCTTCGCGATGTAACCTGTAATATGTGCCATGAAGCATGTACCACGGAACACGGCACGAGAACTCACGGAATGGCATCTCTACGCTTTCTTTCGCATTGAAGACGATGGTCGGGAAGTCCTACGACGTTCAAATCAGCTCATCAATAACCAAAGAAGAGATTGAATGTATCGCATACAACAAACGGAATCTTCGAAAGTGGGGCTACATAAGGTCTAAGCGTTAGCAACGCAAATAAGTATGAAGGACAGTTAGGAAAACCCACTCTTGTCTTGCACGACAATTTTTGTGACACCGAGTGCGGTGTCTGTGGTCATCTGTACAGGGCCCAGATGGCGGCCTGGGAAACCCAGTACTCGCAGCTCGGAGGTCCGATCGCGGGGTGGGTCGTCACCTGAGAAAACCTGATTGGACATCGTGCGACCAGTAGAGCGGGCGTTGACGCACCTAAAATGCCCTAAATACATACTTCAACTTCACATACGGAACGTCTACAGTGGTGCAGCCATAACTTACCCCGAACAGGAACCACTCGAAGCGACCGTCGCCGTCCTCGGGTGCCAGTTCCTTCTCCGCCTTCGGGTCCAGCAAGCAAACCTTATCCAGAGAGACCCCTTTCTCTTCCATAAGCTGCATGACGGACTTCTGGTGCGCAAACGCATCGGCTCGTGAAGGCGCGGCGTCTTGCGAGAATAATGACGAGAGCGTGCTACACGACCCAGGCGAGAGGTGAGTGAAGTGAACCGTCACTCCCGGCCCAGCTAAAGATCGCATGTGCTAGAGAAATGAAAGAAGTCATTCGGAGCTTTGTGTTCACGTTCATAGTGGACAGACCATGTACTCCAACTCAACCCATCTCGGGATGGACTTCGGAGTCTCTTCATCTTCCTCCATGTGCTCTATGTCATCGATCAGCATTTGCGAGATCATTCAGACATAACACACATACCTATAACATATGAGAACGCCATCTTCTTATACAGCTAGCTGAAGCGTTGTGGTGATGGTCTGATGCCGAGGCAAAAGTAAAACGGCGTCGGCATTTCCCGCCGGGCGTCTGGGTGCGGAGTTTATACTATTGACGAATCCTGGAGAGATATACGAGACGACATGGAAGAGTGACATGATTTAAATACAGGATGACGATGATGTGGGTATAAACAAGATCGCATGGATACATGGAAATAACCTCGTGACGTGCGTGAAAGAATGTGATTAACGCTCGTTAATCCAGCAATATTCGGGACGCATGGACTTGGTCTAGCAAGTCTTACGGCTACGAGTAGGGGAAAAATGGGAGTCGTCACCATACCGTGCATAGAGGGGTCGCAACTCACTAATCATCGTTGTCGTCGCCCTTCATGCGCTTGGTCTTCGGAGCATCTGAAGTCCCGGATCTATGACTGAAGCTCTTACGCTTCGTCAGTTGATGGGCGTTGCCGATATCAGGTAAAACTTCCATGGTCGAAGCGAGCTCTGTCGATACCGAGGAGGCAATGTCACCAGCCTGAGGCTCTGAGTTGAGGTCGCTCTTGGCATTTGGTTCCACAGGCCTGAGTTTGCGTGGGTCACCCGTGAGCTTGACGTCCTTGTCCTTATGATCGACAAGGTACTGGAGGATGAGACGTTGAACAGCCTCGTGGAGATGGTCCGGATGAGGAGCGGCCGGATCCCAGAGAGCATACTCGGGCCGGACCTGACACGCGATGTCATGGAGGAGACCGGCGAGATCGTGCAACTCCGGGAAGGGTTCGAATATGGAGCGCCAGTGCTTGAGGTCTAGGTTGAGGATGGTGCCACGCTCATCGTTCAGAGGGCTCGGATTCGCGTAAATCGCGTGGCTGTTGAAGTGCCCCCACAACGTACTGAGCGACGATGGGACGTGCACCTCCTGGGGACGTTTCGCCGGTTGAATGCGGACGAGGACAGAGATCATCGTCCAGCAAACTGACTCTACGTCGTGCTCAGGACGATGGTTGAATGACGTGTTAGCAGAGTCTGCGGCGTTACAGTTCTTCGGCGGTCGGCCGCCATGGATTGTCTTCGGCGTCGGCGTCACTGAGAAGTCGGCATTGACCAAATGAGGGAACTTCTCCGCGAAGTCAATGATTTCGGGGGTGATGTGCTGGACTTCATCCACGTATGCGTTGTAACGATCCACACCATATGCCTTGATGTACAGGTCCTTGGCTGGTCCTGTCAACTCCGGCATCGGAGTCGCCATGCGCGAGGCTGCAGGCAGGATCGCGGAGGACCTCGAAGAGACACACTGAACGAGCGATGTACTTCGGGGTGCCCTGGGTGTCATGTCAGATACTTGAAGGGAAAATAAATGCGAGTTGCACACCGTCCGTCTAGCCAGTACATTGTTATTGACGGGAGCCTCTCCCTGTCCCGCCAATTTCGCAGCGTGGTCGTAATCAATGAGCAAGCAGTCCGCTGTACGAGACTGCTCATCCCTATAGGTCGCATTAACCGTGTCGCTCGTGATCGGGACGGCTCTCCAACATACCTGAGTATCCCGCTAAGAACGTCCTGGATGAGTGGCGGCGGGTCCTTCATCATACGTCTCCCAGGTAACTTCCGCCAGCGGGGATAGATGAGGATGTTGTAGATGCTCATGTCTCGGTGCAAGATGCCTTTCTTGATCAACGTACGGTGCACTGTATAGAACGATCGAACGTCGGTTTGTTGTGCTTATTACTGCGAGAGAAACGTACCTTCGAGGACGTCATAGAACGCTCGGAGGAGATCATTTACAGAGCGGCTGGTGAACAAATGTGAGCCATAGTCGAGCAGCACCAACCTCTTCTTGGTACAAAGTGTTCCATTCTCTCCGATACTGCATTCGATCCTTTGTCCGTCGACCATGACGTCTTCGCAGCAGCTCATCCGCACCACGCCTGGGACGTCGCCATCAGCATGGATGGATGCCAGGAAGGTCGACTCTTCTGACTGTTGCCTGGTGCAGTAAGCCTCCTTGATAACGACGCGATGTCCAGACGGGTCCTTGATGCGGAAAACCGTCGTTCGCTGTCCCCATGCATCACCGAGGGCGATGAGGTTGCCTTCAGTGTACATCTCTTCACCGCAGGTAATCGACCAAGTGATCTTGACGCTCGTGAGATTCCTGGAAGGGTTGCCTGGGACGCACTTCCAGAGCACCGTGCTGTCGTGCAGGATATGCTTCGTGCGCGGGACGTAGAGCGTGTGGAAGAAAATTGCAAGCGGTTGAAGATCCGTCCAAGGGAAGTGTGCAGAGGCGACGACGCCGCCTGGTTCGGAGAGCATGATCTGGTAGTACTGAGGCTTGACAGTAAGACACAGGAATGCCGGATGATCAGGTCGAGCCTGCTGGTGACGATAGGCGGAGTGAGCAGCCTGTGCTAGATCATACTTCTTGTGAGCCTTGACCACGGCAAGGGTCTCTATAAAATGGTGGGGGACTCGCTTGTACCCCGAACCGTCTCTTTTACGGAAGCGATCCACATTGGGTACGCCGATGAGGTCCGGTCGGTTGCCGTGTGACTTGTCGTGGCTGTCGATGAACTCGAGATATGCCGTCGCGCTACCTTCGGTTGGGACTTGGAAGCGGATATGTACGAGACTCTTTGCATGCGCGTCGAGGTCATCTAGGCATAATTCAGCATCCGTGCGAGCAACCCTAGGGAGTAGTCTCACCGTAGATGATTCTGCTCAAACCTGTCAAGACGGTAGAGAGATGAGGGTAGTGCGGGGGTTCGAAGATGGGCGAATTCACGTTGGCGAGGATAGTGAGCGACATTTTCATTCCTGGACTGAGTTTGGCCATGTCGAAGGAGCGGTGGTTGAGGTGGTTGTGGGTAAAGTCCGCGTTGGCGACTCCGCCATCTGGGCTGGCTTCTGTAAATAACGAATGTAAGTATCGGTGTTGCGCTGAGCACCACAATATGGATGTGTAAAAAAAGTGAGGAGAAGATCATACCGTTACTCGTTGCGGTGCTTGATCGTGAAGACTCATCTGCTGCAGACATGGCTGGACTTCGTGAGGTTGAGGTCATGTTGGAGAAAGCAGAGGTTTTTTACTCCTGCTACCTTCTCGTTCGCTGGAGGAGATGACACGAGGGGAGTTTTGGAAAGTAGTGAGGACGTCGTAGTCGAGGTTCCGGTTCAAAAGCGGGCCATTGTTCTGCATCCTACCATATATGGATGGGCGCCCAGCACCCGCTGATCTCCGGTCCCCTTGGTGGAAATCCAGAGCTCACCGAGTCCGCACATCAACTTAGTACATGAATAAGTATTGACATGGGGGGGAGGAGAACGGATGTGCCAGATACCACCAAAAAAATTATTGGTTGCCCGACGGACAACTTATTAGCCTCTACTGTACCAGTAGCCCACCGCGAGGGTCGAACTCGCAGCCTTCAGATTACTGACCCGCAAGTCCTCGTAAGAGTCTGACGCTCTATCCGATTGAGCTAGGCGGGCGGTGGAATAGAGGCCTTAAAGTATATGCCAACGACATTCATCACCAGCGTCTAGGTTGCCAAATTGGTTCGAACGGCACCCTACCTTTGATTGTGGAAACAGAAGCAACCGTGCGCACAATGTGCAGAGTCAGCTTCAATGAGCCCGAATAACATAGTAGGTTGATGTCAAGTTCTTTGGATGAAGACGAAAGTTTCCTGCTGTTCAGTCACGTGATCAACGCCCGGCAAAAACTTCTTTGTGGCAACTTTATCGGCCGACAGTGCCAAAAGGTAATCGCCTTGTTCCGTTAGCCCACCGCGAGGGTCGAACTCGCAGCCTTCAGATTCCCGCCAATGTGAGTGGATAAGAGTCTGACGCTCTATCCGATTGAGCTAGGCGGGCAGTGACATAGCATTCTCCCGTCCACTCGTGGCGACAAAGATGATGACTAGCTAGAGCCTTGCACAAGAAATGAGGTGACATATGAACTAGAGGGATTGGCAGAGCTATCTGCATTGATATCAGGGACACTCTAATCAGCCTTCTTGCTACCCAGACCATAGCGTTCTTGGCCCGCTGCTTGGAGGGTACCGTCGACCTCCTCCCGAATCCCAAGCTCAACCTTGAGCACAGTGTTGTTGAATTCCATCATCGTAAGCCCCATCTGGTGACGAATACGCGGCTCCCAGGTCTCAGGGAAGCGTTCCTCCGTCAAGAACGTGCGGAGGTCCTGCAGTCTCCCACCAAAGATGGTAAGGAGTGTCGACGCGCTGTGACCGTGAGGTAAGTAGCGTGGACGAGGGAGGTTGACAGCGAGCGAACATACTTGGAGCTCCCGAAGAAGCGATGTATGAAGGCCAGGCTGAACGTCCCATTTGCCTTCTTCGCCTCCACGCGGCGCTGGCCCAGCAGGCGTGACAGGTCCGCTGGAGTGAGGTCACCATTGGGGCCGCTTCCTGCTCTGAGCACACGTTCGACGAGGGGTATGGCAATTTTGCTTTGGTCTGGATCCTCAATCGCATCCACCCCTACACGATGGAGCCATGTCAGCGCATGCGAAAGAAATGTTAACGAAGAGGACGCACGGACGAGCGATCCATCATGCTCGATGCAGTTATGCGCATCGATATCCGCAAGGTCAAACGAGTCTGTCCAGTAGCTCCGGTTGAGCATGTTTGCCGCATAGTTGGGAACGAAGAAGCAGAAGGTGGGAGCGAAGTTGTACGTCTGCCGCACCACCGCGGAGAGTTCCTTGAACTTTATGTTCCTTCCCGAATGAGGCAAGATCCCTACCAGAAGACAAGTATATCGATCAGCAGTGTCAAACCGTTGGGACTAACGATATAGCGTACCGTGGTTGGCCATGGCGTTTAGAGCCGGGCACGAGCATCGACTATCACCCTGCTTCGGAGGAACGAAAGCTGGCCACTTTCCTCCAGCCCCTGGATGCCCGTGAGGGACGACGTGCCCGATGCGTCGGTCCGGAATGGCGAGATTGACAATGAAGAGCACCAAGTCAACCAAGAAGACTAGGATGTTAACCAGCTGGCCTCCTAGGAAGGACAGTAGACCCACGAGGAGCCGCTTAGTCGCTACGAGGGCGAAGGGTGGGTCGCTCATGGTGGGTGGTGGGTGAGAGCAAGTGCGGGGGAAGTGAGATCGCTGAGCGACGTTGAAGGCTCAATGGCCTCGTGGCCGTCCGTAAACGTAGCTTAACATTCCGTCAGTAGTCTCAGTACGTTTCTCTGACTCCGACGCCCAAGATGGACAGCGGGTGTCCTAGCAAGCAGACATGGAAGGCCGGTAACCTACGCATATGGGAAGGAAGATGCGCTGTAGCGTACTCAGTTCAGAATTTCTACCCCGCGATCCTGTATCCTGTCCCGGTGTCGATCCGCGCGGCATCATTCTTCAGCACCCGCAGTATTTTCGGGTGGTACCGGCGCACTGCATTCGTCGAACGTTGGAATTCCGGTCCCGATTGGGGTCAAGTCTACGACTACCACGACTCATATTCCGAAGAGTTATCTAGCAAAATCTGCCCCCAACGCGGTTGAGCATTTGCTTAAAAAGCTCGTAGTACTCACACGCACCCTTGTCTAGCGCTGCCATTTATCCAGTCAGAACCGATTCCACTTCTCGTAATCAAACCTTCCATGCAGCCGGGTGACGATTTCCTGGTAGTCCGGCTCGTTATCAGCAGTTATGATGCCTTTCCGCACCATGAAGTCTATCAGGACTGATCAAAGTCGCAGGTCAGCCATGGGCGAGAAAGAACGGGCATGGAGACGGTAAAAACCTGGAGCGCAGTTGTACTTGAATTGACCAGTCTTGATATACTCCACAACAGTGGACAAGGGTAGCAACTGGAAATCGTGCGTTGTTAGAAACGGGAAATCTCCGGCCGCAACGTCGATTGACCTCAAAAGATTCAACTTCCCCGTCGAGAGGCTGCGGCTGAACACCGGATCCGGCAGGGAGGCAAAGATCATAAGTATATCTACGTATTCCGTCAACTTTACAGATCGGCGAAATACGCGTTGAAGTCACTCACTCGATCTCAGGCTGAAGCCAGCCACGCGGCGTTCTGTACAGCGTCACGAGTCAACTAACTTGATTTGGGGGACGACAAGGCGCATAGATTTCTCACCTGAAGAAGTAGCTGATGCTGCCCGTTGCGCGGGCATGCCGTTTCACCACGTCTTCGGGAATACTACCTTCCTCCATTGACTCTTTGACCACGCAGTCGAAGACCCCACGTCCGGCGTCGATCCCGCCCGCAACGCTGTTATCGAGGTATCCAGGCCACGTCTGCTTTGTCGCGGCGCGGCGCGGCACCCAGATCTTGTACTGAGTTTCCTCGCCAGGAACCTCCTCGTATACGGTCATGTGAACACCGAAAGTCACAATGCCGAACAGTCCGCTTGCCGCCCTCTCCATCTCGAACGCATAGTTGAGCGTGTCCCCGTCGATGCTCCCGCCCTTGGGGTAGTCGCGCGGACCGAAGGGGTTACGGTAGACGGGATAGAGCTCCGCGCGCCACTTCCGCGGACTGATCTCGTCGGGCCAGAGACCCGTGTCGCGCCAGCGTTCGCAGAGCTCCTTCATAACGCGCGAACGTGCCGCGGGGGTGTCGATTCCGCGGGCGAAGCTCACCCAGCTGCGATCGGAGCTCTCATGGATCTCCCAGGAAGGCGCAGAAGACGACTCGTTTTCCTTGCGTAGCTGAGCGACGATCTCCGGGCGAAGCAGTCCAACTGCCGGCGAGGATGGATCAGGAAAGAGGAGCCACGGGATAACCTTCTCGTCGCCGGGCGATCCTACGCGATAGTTGTCGCAGGAGCTGAGGACCTGCAGGAATGTCTGTGGGAGCGTGGGTGTCGGACCTGGCATCTTAGCTGTAGAGGTGAGAAAGTGAGTACAGTCTCTTTATAATTCGCTATCTAGGTTACACGTACCCACTTGCGCGCAGTAGTCGTTACGTGGAACGTGGAAGTCAGTACATAACAATGTTCACGAGAACAGAACCAGGCGCCGGCGGAGGAGTCACATAATTCGTGGCGCGACATACGGTCTGCCCGATTGCAGCGACAAGTCTTGTCAGGTGCGAACAGAGTGCATGGGACGACGAAACGGACTCTTCACATCCACAAGAGTAGCGTACGCTATGGGAGACGGACGAGAGCATCCGAGAGTACTTACTGAGTCATGCCAACACATTTTGCACTCCGATAGTGCCTCCGATGGCTATGAATACAATCTGGGAGATTCGGCGCTGTAATTAATCGGGGTCCGAAGTGATGCCGTCCCGTCTGAGTCCCAACTTCAAGTTCGACTTGTATCCCCTCGGTCCTTGAAGGACCTGTCTATTGGAAGTACACCTAACGACCCTTATAAGAGCACAGAAGAGCGCACCTGAGCGAAGAGTTATTCCGAACAGATATTCCGAAGACAATCCCAAAGACAACATCATATCCTCAACTATATGTACTATCCGAGATGATCGCCTTGGTTGGCAGTCTCGGATCTAGGGTGAGCGGTACCAAACTACTATGGTCGACTCAATTCTGCGGTTCTACGGGCCGTAAGTTGCTTGAGACGTTCATCAACACTGTGGCCGAAAAGCGACGGGCTATCAGCAGACGCAACACCACGACTGTCGCAGACGAACTCACCGTGGACAACTGAAGTCATCTCCGAGATGATCTACGAGGATGGTGTCTCCCGCGCACTTCCAGAGAGCACACTCCAGCGTCAGCTTGTCCTCCACCCAGTCCGAATACACAACGTCCCAGAACTGCTGCATAGCCGGGAAATCCATGTAATGGTGCTCCATCATCGTCATCTCCCAGTATTCCGGATACCATCCCCCGTGCTCCCAGTCGATGATGGCCGCCAACCTGTTGTCCTTGATGAGTATGTTGGCACCGTGCAGGTCCGCATGGATGAAGCATATACGGTGCCGCTTCGCGCGAACGGGCGCTGCAAGGCGACGAAGCGCAGGGAGGTGATGTGCGACAGCGGAGCTGGTTCGCTCTACGAGGTAGTCCTTGAACTCCTCCTGTGATGAGAAAGGTCCCATCGCCTCCCTACCGATCCGGACAGTTATGAGCTTCCGCCCCCGCAGCCGTGTCACAGCTCCGGAGGGCGCAGGCAGCGTTCAGAATTGATCCAACGACCGGCGCAGGTCGTCAGCAAGACCAGCGATATCGATCATGTCGAGTTTCGGCGGGGGACATGATTGCACTTTTGCGACGGCGATCTGAAGCGCAGGCATATCGTCGGCATTGAGGGCGGCGTCCAGCTCAGCTAAGGCGGCATCGTGGGCAGGTGTCCGTCGTTCGCGAGCTTTGATCCAGTCGCCGAGAGTCTCTCCTTCTATCCAGGTCATGAGAATGTACCCGCATTTTGCAGAGTGATGTTCCACAACGTCAAAGAGTCTTGGGATCGGTAGAGGTGTATGGATCGCAACGAACTCCATATTGTCGGCTTCAGGAAACGGGAAGGAATAAATCTTCTTGAGAGCCAGGTTGCACGGTAGCTTCACAACTGGCGAGAGGGGAATTGAGATGCCAAGATCCATCAACCTGTCGTAACAAACGACCCGTATGGAACTGGGGAACAAACGCCACAGGGCCCACGTTGCCCTAGACGTGGTTGCGTAGCATATGAGGTGGAGGAGAGCGTTCATACCCTATGCAATAGAAAATCCTAAGTTATCTGTTCAAGGCGCAAGCACAAGTGACACGGACGACGTATCTGATATCTTGTATGGGGAGAGATAAGTACCGGTAAATACTGGTTCAAGAGTGGGTATCAACTGCACTGCGGCGTTCCGACTCGGCAACATATGTAGAGTACATATTGGGTAATCTAACAGCTGACATGAACCGTTGGGCTCATTGTTATTGAATTGTTACGCCAGATGGCTCGAGAGTGACAACACGCACGCAAACTGTGCGGATCCAAAGCGTTACGCCACGCTACCCTCAAAAGTTCCCCTTCATAGGCCCCTGCGCAACAACCGCTTCATCTGCGCAGTCTAGCAATCCCCTCAGAGAGAGGCGTGGGACGAACGAGATGCGCACGTACCGAGGACAAGATAAGTCGTCTCCACGCGCATCCGCGATGGTCGTCGTACCCGTACACCTCCACAGAGCGTACTCGAGAGCGAGCTCTGCGTCATAGCACAGCGTTCCAAAGGGCTGCACATCGTCCCAGAATTGATGGTTCAACGGTCGACCCATCATGTGGTACTCCATCATGGTCGCCTCCCAGTACTCGGGATACCACCCGGCGTGTTCCCAGTCGATGATGCCAACAAGCCTCCCATCCTTAACGAGGATGTTGCCGTCGTGGAGATCACCGTGTGTGAAGCAGACACGATGCATCTTAGCGCGAACGGGTGCGGCAAGACGACGAAGCTCGGGGAGACGATATGCAACCGCCCCGCCAGCGAGGCTGAAGACGGTGTCTTTGAAGTCGTCCTGAGAACTGAACGGCCCCAGCATGGATGGTCCGCCACATCGAGCGGTACTGAGCGGTCTCCCATGAAGTCCGGAGATAGCGCATGGATTGCAAGGCGAGAGCGATCGGAGTCCGCGAAACGCTTCCCGCAGATCGTCCGCGAGCTCTCTGCCCTCGGACATGTCGAGTCGAGGCGGAGGAAGAGCACGAATCTCTCCCATCGCGGCTTCCAAGGCTTCCATATTGCCGGAGTCCATAGCTTCCTGAAGCTGAGCGTGCGCCGTCATCTCTTCCACGGTGCGCTGGGAGTGCGCGGCAATCCACGCGCGAAGGGGTTCGCCTTCGATCCACGTCATCAGAATGTAGCCATAAGGTTCGGGGCCGTGGCCTTCGACGACGTCGAGAATACGAGGAACCGGGACCGAGGTTCGCTCGGCGACAAAGCGTGTGTTGGCCGCTTCCGGGAAGGGAGATCGGTTCACCCTCTTGAGGACGAGGCCGCATGGAAGTTTGACGACCTTCGACATAGCATGGGTCGGCAACCCAGCTTCCTCGAGGCTTCTGTAGCAGGCCAGCCTTACGGTTCTTGGGAACCAGCACCATAGCGTCCATGCCAGTTTGCATCTCGAAGCGAAGCAGATCAATCGCAGTAGGACATTCCCTACGGAAATGAGATCAGTTAAGACATGTACTACGAAGAAAGGCGACCTACCTGGAGAAGGTCTTCCATGTGCTTTCATCGATTGCATGGAGGACGATGGACCATGCTCACACTCAGAAGTCGTCCATGGTCAAGTTGAAGTTGTGGTCAAGAACGAAGAGTCCACGTTGCGCCGCAAGTGGACGAGCGCTTGCACTACTTACCCGTTACATAAGACTTCCTATAAAGGCGTTTCAAGCGGCAGGTACTGGCACTGGGCAGGTCGGCCCTCTCCCCCGTTCTCCTTGCACGACATCTCTTCCTTTCTCTCAGCCTAGTACACCTCTCCGTCGTGCATAATACACAGTGCTTTGTTCAAGGTAACTCCGCTTCCGCTAGGTTTGCGCGGCGGACGGCGTATCGCGCCTGATACCCGGGAGCGCCATGATGGAACCCTCTTCTCGGTGAGGCTAAAGGGGGTTAGAATCATGTAGGGCCCTTCTCCTACATCATCAGAAGCTGGCTGCAGGAAGTGCAGCGGGCCAGCGGCGTTTTGTTTCCTTACGTCCCTATCAGGGTCCATCACCCGAAGATAGCAAGTCTAGCGAGGAACGAACGCCGCTCATGACGGATGGCCTGCTCGAACGATCCGGCACGAGGCACCCTCCACGAGACGGACCAACGCAGGCGATATAAGGACCCTGGGTCTCGACCTCGGGGATGTCAACTCCTAAGCCCCGCGAGCAGACAGACGCACGGCAAGTCGCCAGGCGAGTAGGACCCCATTGTGCCTGCTCAACGTGTCCCAAACGTCGCTGAGATAGGGCATATATAGACAGCTGATCTCCTTTCTTCCGCAGAGTCGAGACCCTGTGGACGAATCTATGCCACCCCTTCCCCTCGCTGCTTCGCTGCTGTCCATTCTACAACCAATCCATTCCTGTGCGCCGCCGACGTGAGCACCCATGGCGATCTCAGCTGAGTGAGTTTCTCTAGTCCATTCTCGTAGAGGGAGACGCTGACGTCGCTCACTACTCCAGCGCGTTTGAGAACGGCTACCTCCTTCAGCCGGGAACTATCTTCGCCGCCCTGTGCGACACCGGAGACCTCGGAAAATACCATTGGCTTCTGTACCTCTGCATAGTGAGTCGGGCGTCGCACCGACCTCATCCTTCGCTAACGACGGCCTCCGCACCTCCGCAGACTCGCAGGACAGGCTACAAATTCCATGCCACAAACCAGATGGGCTCCATCCCATGGAAGTATGAGTATGGCCCCTGGGACGGTCCCCAGTCCCAGCGGTGCATCACCCTGACTCCCATCGGTCGGGTCGAGGACTGGGGCGTGAGATCCCCCCAGGCGTGCGTAGACGACCTCCACAGCATCCTACGAAACATCCCCCTCACAACCCCGGCCGTCGACAAGACCACGCACGACCGGTTTACGTGCCGCACGTGGTTCCGCGCTGCAATCCGCAAGATGGACGGGATGCAGAAGTACGTGCAGTGTCCCGACGTCGACATGCTTGAGGAGAAGCTCGCCAAGATGGCGATGGCTGCTGAGCTGATGAACGCGCGCGACAATGCCCTGGCGAACCCGCCGACGCGCATCATGAAGCCCACTGAGTTTGCTGCAGCGTGGGACTGAGCTGAGTTGGTGAGTCGTGCTCGTCTATAGAGTTGTCCAATGGGTGCTGAAGCAATGCGGCAGATGGGCGGTGACTGCAACGAAACGACGATATGATTCACGACCCGTATGACCCATGCATGAGCTCGCGCACACACTATGACAACTATGATACAACAAGACCGCAGTGCGGGGCACTGCGTTATATATAGTCTCAGGTCCGTGTCCGTCTCGGTTGGAATGTACATGCTATGCCCCAGTATCACAGTCGAAAAGCGTCCTCATTTGATGGTAGGAGGAAGTAGACGATTACGAAAGACCGCTTCGACTGAGAGGCAACAACCTCATGCGTGAAGAGCGGGAGCTCGTCACCCTCTCCCCCTCAGCTCGAGGCCCTGCCAGCTGCGCCTCGTACATAGTACGTCTGTTGGTCCCTCATCTTGTTCACGAGGTAGAAGCAAACCCCTATTGCGAGGATTAGGCGAGAATGAGCACGCGCACTAGGAGAAAGAGGGCTTCGCTACACGCGCTGGCGTGATAGCCTCAAGAGCTAGCCTTATGGTTGAGAGTGATATCTGTCGCAGGGATGACGCGGGGAAGGAGGGTTGTGGATTCATGTTGGTGCGGGACGGCGCCACGCGGCGCAATGCGGTGAGTCATGGAGGGGGCCCGACTCGGACGCTGCGGGGGACCATGTCGTTTCCATCCTCGAATTCCGGCGTCGGAGCCTATAAGAAACAACTGGTTAGTCTGAGCAAAGAAGGGAAGGGGAAGTAATGAAGCACCCACCTCGCCCCGTTGCCATGCACCGGCACTCTGATGTCCACATCGTCCGCTCGAATGATCACGAGAGCTGAGACGGGGTAAACGGAGATGAACGAAACGGGGACGACCAACCCGCGACAGTGGGAGACTGACCGATGCTCTGCTGCGCCACAAGTTCATGGGAACCCACGTCGATGAAAGCACGACACAGGGCAAGATGATAGGCGTGGGGCGGAGGGTTGGCGGAGGATGTGCGAGAAGTTATCGATACCCACCTCGTGTACGATGCTTCTAGGGGCTTTAGAATGAACCATATTGCGCTCTAGAGCGAGCAACTCAGGGTCAATGCCTTCGTTGCTTGAGACCTGCATATTACGGGCAGTCAGATGGAAGGTATAAAGAACGATGAGGTGTGTCGCACCGTCGAGACGGGTGTTGAAGTGGAATTGAAAGACAGCATGACGAAGAGAGTTGTACAGATGTGGCCCGTAGTGGTTTCGAGGTTCCGCAGAAGACGTCCTGTGGAAGTAATCAAGATGGGTGCGAAATTAGAACATAACAGGAGGTGCGCGCTCACCTCAATGGCAACCATATTCTGCACGGTTGGTCAGTTCCAGTCGAACGTGGGAAGCTCACCTCCAGTTTTGAGCGTATGCTAAAGGAGTCCACCACGCCGCAGAGTCGAACAACCAAGATACATATTAGTGGCAACACCTCTTTACACACAAATAAAATGATAATGCACGATCAATCCGACTAGACTTAGACTGGACTAAACGATAACGGTAACTGTAACGGTGGGGGAGGGCAAAAAAACCACGGTATATAGGGAGATCCACTTTCCATGTTCATGTTCGCGGACTGGGGCTACGAACCATCTACGGAGACGGGTACGGACTTCGCAGCAGGCAGCTGCGGCGCCTTCTCTGCGAGCGGGCCATTTGACGTCCGGCCAGGCGGGGCACCTGGAGCCGGCAACCCTGGCAAGGGAGAGAGGAGCGAGGACGCGGCAAGGGACGCAGGCGGCATTGGGCCGCTCGTCGTGCTCATGATGGGCGCGATGTTGCCACTCTCTGGTATGGGAAACCCACTGAGCTTGGTGAGAGGAGCCCGAGTGAGAGGCGGGGAGGGCATCCGGAGCAACTTCGAGCCCGTGCTGCCCATCGCGCGCGGACTGAGAGGCAGCGAAGGGGGCGGGGAAAGTGGACCAGGACCGCCGATAGGGACACGCCCCTGTTGCCCCCCTCGCACGGGGGAGCGCAGCGGCCCAGAGAAAGGCGTCGCAGATGGGCTAGCGGGAGGTAGCGCACGACCGTTGCGCGGCGGAGAGCCGAACGGAGAGTGGTAGGATGACGTCGAGGGTGGTTGTGGAAGTCGGGTCGCGGGTGCGCGTTGGGAACCAGAGGAGCCGGCCATTGGATGACTAGACTCAGGTGGTCTGTGGGATGCGGACGAGGGACGAGCGTCTTCCGGGGCCATAGACCACGATCCGCGCCGGGAGGAGGGTACAGACGGAGGGGGGTTAGAAGGTCCCGCGGATAGCGGGTTCCTTGGTGAGCCAGGTAAACTTCTTTGCAGTGTCTGTGAAGGACCCATGGTGAACGGTGTCATCAGGCGCTCATTCGGGCCAGGTTGTGGCGGACCCAACGGACCTGCTGCTCTTTCACGCTCCCGATCCCGTTCTCGCTCCCTGAGGTGGTCAGCCGGAATTCCAGGTTCATCACTCCCTTGCCAGAACACAGACATGCCAGGGGAAGCCGTCTGCTTCTGCGTTGGGGCGGACAGCTCGATGACCTCGGTAGGCGCGCCAGAGCGGGGACGGCGCTGCTCGAAGTCGCGCATGCTATGAGGACTGAGCGACGGATTGGGTAGTCCCTGGTTCGAGCCGGGTGGCAATCCCGCCATGGGTGGAGCGTGCGCATTACTGCCCGGGCCATTGAACCCTTGTGGGGGAGGAGGGTGATGATGGTGGTGTACGTGGTGGTGATGATGCTGGTGATTGTGCGGTACATGGTGATGGGCAGCCTGGCCTGGAGCAGGTCCATGGACAGCATGTTGGTGGGCATGCTGGTGCGCACTATGTCGCGGTTGTGTGTGCGACATATGATATGCGCGCTCGGCTTCCCTCTCCCGCTCGCGGTCAAGGTCGCGCTGTGCACGCTCGCGGTCCGCCCGTTCTCTCTGCGCCATTGCCTCGGCTATGCGCTCCCTCTCCCGTGCATCGGCCTCCCCATTCATACGCTTAGACTCCTTGGCGTTGGCCGGTGGTCCCGACCACCCATTTGGCTTTGGACCAGAAAACCCAGAAGGTACAGGCCCACCACCGAGCGTAGTGGGCACCGAGCTTGGCCCAGCGCCGTTGCTCAACGGAACAGGCGAGATAGAGCGCCTCATAAGAGTCCCGGGACCCGGGCCGGGAGCGAACGAAGGATGGGGGGGTATGCCTGGCTGGCGCATACCAGCCTGCATCTCCTGTTCCAGTTGCACTTGCTGGGCATGCGAAAGGTGCGGAAGGGCACCAGGAGGAGCGGAGTGGTGGTGCGGAAGACGAGGAGGTGGACCAAAGTTCTGCACCATGGCCTGCTGTGGAATGTGCGGCTGGATGAAGCGGGCGGGTCCGGGTCCATCCATTATTGGCATACCCATTGCATAGGGATCCATCCCATGAGGCATGCCACCACCAAGGACTGCGTTCATCAACCCTGGCATGTGGCTGTGGGGGTTGTAGCCTATCGGAGCGTTGCGATGGTGCTGCCAGAACATTTCCAGGTCCTGTATGATTTCGTGGCGTGACAGAGGTTCGAGTGTAGGGTACGCCAGGGGTACTTGCGACGCCAGCTCCTTCTTCCGCGAACGCTTCCGGAGGGTCGGGGCGGAGTCGGGGAGACCAAACGGACTGTTCCTGACAATCTCTCGCAGAGTCGGGGCGGGAGGTACTTCATGCAGTGGCATAGGGAAGCGACGGGCTGCACGCGATATGTCTGTTATAAGGGGCGTTGGGCTGCGAGTACGAAGGGACTTACTTGGTGGGGGTCGCTCGATCAACTTCCGCTCGCGTTCAAGTCTGCGCTTCTTTCCGTTGGTCTCGGCGATCATCGTCGTCTGTAGCTCATCTCGATCATTCTGTGAATCAAATGAGCAGACAGTCCGATAGGCTATATGGCAGGATTCGCACCTTCCACGTACTCCATGCGCCTGCTTCGTCGAGCCTGCGACGCTTCCTAACGTTCTCAACCTCGTAGTCGCGCCGCCGCGTCGCCAGTTCTACTCGTTTGTCTCGTCGGTTTGACAGCTCCGCGTGAAGGTGTAGCAGTTCCGGATGCGTCCCTGGACGCGGTCAGATCCTGCGCGAGAGAACAATTCACGACGAGACGCACCATCTGCAATGAGACCCTCCTCCCATGCGAGCGAGTCCATCTTCTCCACATACAGACGCTCTCGCAACAATGCAAACTTGAGCTCGATCGCAGCCAACACGTCCAGGGCTTCCGCGCGATGGGCAGGCTG
Organism: Lentinus tigrinus ALCF2SS1-7; assembly: GCF_003813185.1. Taxonomy (NCBI): domain Eukaryota; kingdom Fungi; phylum Basidiomycota; class Agaricomycetes; order Polyporales; family Polyporaceae; genus Lentinus; species Lentinus tigrinus. The sequence continues at coordinate 846,101 of NW_027137918.1, forward strand.
CATATCCGAATCGAGGTCGACGTCGGGTGTGGCGACGTCGTCGTCCACGTCGGCACCTTCGCCTTCAAATTCCGGGTTCTCAACGTCTCCTTCAACTTCAGCGTCGACTGCTGCAGCCACTCGGGACCGTCGTGGGGCCCGCGTGCGCCCTTTGCGAGTGCGCCTCCCGCCGCGGGCACTGGTAGCCCGGCGTTCTGGCTCTGGCTCGGCCTCGGGTTCGGAGGGAACGTCTTGCTCTTGCTCTGGTTCTGCGGAAGGGAAGCGAGAAGAGGCGCGCGAGCCAGAAGGCGTCGAAGGTGTGGAAGATGACGGGGAGGCAGGTTGTAGAAGACTCGCACCAGCCATGATGGACGTAGCCGCGACCGCGACTGGAGACATCAACACCGCTGGAGGAGCGTCAACATCCATGGCTGCGTCCGGATCCGCGTCGACAGCGTCTTCAATGCCATTGGCGGGGGTAACGGCCCCGGTGGTCGGCGCTTCGTCCGCGTCGGGGACCTCGACGTCGTCGGGCACGACGTCCTCCTCTTCTTCATCGACCTCGGAGCCTTCCTTTGTAGCCGGTTCTACATCTTGGATATCCTCCTCTTCGATCTCTTCTTCTCCGACGTCCTCATTCTCGTCGTCAGTGAGGTCAGGTGACGCCACCGGTTTGGGCGACTGGTGGATGTCAGGCTCGTCGGGGTCCGCGTACTCAGGATCGTCGTGCTCGTCCCCAGATACGTCCCCGGAGACATCCTTGCGAGGTGCACCGGGTGTAGCTTCGTCACCGGACTCACCCTCGTCTTCCGGGGGGTCGTCGTCGTCATCGTCGGCGACCTCGTTGTCGGTGAGCGCATCATCCTTGTCCAGGGAGACGTCGCGGTCCGAATGAGCACCTTTGTCCTCTTCGTCGCCCTCCTCCTCTTCCATGGCCTTCGCGGGGCCGGCCTGCTCCTCTTCCTCCTCCTCCTCAAACTTGCCACCCCAGTCCTTCTTCTCCGGCTTCTTCTTGCGCACAGCCCAGTCCCACATCGGCTCTGGAACTATGTGGTCGCGCTGCTTCTTCTTGCGCGCTGCTGTGCGAGCAGCATCGTCTTCGTTCGCGCGGTTGTCGTTGTCTTGTTCTTCCTCGGTGAGCTCAGAGAGCTCTGAGCCGCTGTCGAGGCCTCCGTCGTGGGCTGCTGGAGTGCCGTTGTTGAGCTGCTGATCTTCTGGGGGAGGGGGGGATGGAGAAGGCGAGCTGAGAGACTCGAGAGACGCGGTTGAGCCCGGCATCGTCGAGGACGACGACGGCGAGGTGGAAGGCAAAGTTGGGCTCAGCTGGATCGGCGGCGCCGGGGCGTGGACGAGCAATTCGGCAACAGCCGAAGCGGTAATTGTATACACGAGCGCTTGCCGTCCTTTGTTACTCCAGCTCACGGTCACCGCAACATACAAGCCTCCGCAGTTAGAACCACCACTATCACCGCCTACCACAATCATCCCAAATGGTCTCTGCAGACAATCTCAATTTGGACTGTTTGGAACTGATCTTTGCGTATCTTTCGGGGAATGACCTCGTCCATGTCTCGCTAGTCAGCAGATCGTTCCTTACAGCAGTCGTGCCACGACTATACAGAACCCTCAGTTTCGGGCTGCAACAAGCCAAAAGGTATCCATCTGTAAGTTTCTACGATTTTATATATGCGCATAAGCTGATCAGAGTGTTTTTGTCAGATCATCTCACCTTTCGCTGCAGTGTTGGCCCATACCCACCTTGCGAAGCATGTCAGACATATCGGTGAGCAGTACGAGCAGATCTCTCTCGCGAAATACTAAGGAAAAATGATTGTAGATCTCCGCGCTATTCCGACCGTTAAATTTCTGCCACAGCCGAAGTTCATGGATGATTGCATGCGCACGCTCTCGCTATGCAAGAACCTGGGGTCATTCACGTGCACGCTTGACGTGATGCCGAGTTTTCTGCTTTGTCTCCAGGATAAACAGGCCCTGCAACAGCTGCGGATCATTGCCAATTTCACGTCCGATCAGGTGACTCAAGTTACCAAAATATCCGGCCTCAATGCGCTCACGTTGGACTCGGCATCTTGGAACGTTGTCGATGCTCTTCCTCGATGGAGTGCGACGCTAGGGCCTACCTTGACGTCGCTGACATTAACGGTATGTGCCGGTTGTTAACCGCGCTTTATCGTGCACTGATCTCCTTCGCAGTCCGTACAGACGCTCAGTTTGGAGATTCTAGACGTGGTCCTTCCGAAGCTGCCAAAGCTTAATAGTCTCCACGTTATCAACTGCCCCAAGATCGACCAGAGCGTAATCTTACAACTGCTCGTTCATACTCCGGCGTTGCAGAGCTTGGCATTCACCAGCTATGTACGGATACCTGCTACACAGCGTCTTGTTCACTGCTGACGTCCCTCCTCCAGGAACATTCCTCCCGCTCGACTCCTGCGGTAATCGCACCCCTACCCCTTCTCCGGCACCTTGCCATCGACACCCAGTGTGCACCTACGCCAGGAAACTCGGCCCCTACTCTCTGGACGACGACCATCAATTTAACGAAAATGTGGTCGTCTCCTCTGAAGTCGCTTTCGCTCAAGCTGTCGGACAAGGTTACCCTCGGTGACCCATTCGTGAAGAACCTTGTTGAGGCTCACCACGCCACGCTCACTCACCTGTCCCTTCGCAATTGCCTCCTGTCGAAGGAGAGCACGACCCTAATCTGCAAGAAATGCACCGAGCTCGAGACCCTCAAACTCACCTTGTCCGTCAAGGATATGGTACGTGCCTGTTCGCCGTCGTAGTCGTGCATGCTTACAGTAATATCTCAGTATACCTTCGCGGACTCACTCGAACACGCGAAGCGCGTGCACACAATCACCGACCTCGGTGATCTGCACAGCTCGCACACCCAGCGCGCACCTATACCCAAGAACGACATCCGCATGCTCATGACGACGCAGCCGAGTCTCGAAAAGGTCGTGGCGGATGGCAGGACATGGATGGTGAGCCGCATCGCGCACTTGCATTCTCCTATGTGGCTTACAGTCGCACAGGCTATACGGTTCCCAGGTCGGAGTATCTTCGATCTAGAGGTGAAGAAGAATGGGCCGGCTCTCCGTCACTGGTTTATGCCTCCAGCGGGCGTTGTACAGACGACGTAACAGGACTTGTGCATGTTTGCTTGATGTAAACCGGGACTGTTTTTGTTTCACTGTCTTGAGCAGGCGCGGTCACCAGTTGATGTACGTGTCCCAGTAAGTACAAGAATCATTTGTTGCTAACATGCAGCTCATTGATATGATTGTGATACCACGTAGAAGAACTGTCATGGTTCTACCAGGTCCCACTCACGTGGAGGGCGAATCTGTCCAGTACCTTCGCGAGCCATGCCCACACTTAGTCTACCCCTGTTTGCCCGCTGTGAGAGATGCCTGAAGGGCCGCAGCCAGTCCTAACGGACCATTCTGCAGTCGATCCGTCCTGATGTCCTCGGAATAGTTTAATGACAACGCGCGCGTCGCAAGGACTTCGTCCTCGCGGTCGACAGCCCCGGCCCGCCACCATGCCGGTAAGTAGTGGCGGTGACTCTGCGCGTCTGACTCCTCCTCCTGAGGTCAGTTAGGGGTATGTCGAGTCCACACCGACTTTCAGCGTCGAACGTATTTACTCTGCTTAACCACTACCTGCTGTGTCGCCAGAATGACTCTCGTTGATATGCCTTTCGAGTTGTTGGTCTCCATTCTACTCTATCTCGACTTCCGGGACGTTCTCCGCTGTCGCGAGGTGAGAACGCACTATTATAGCTGCGGTCGATTGTCGATCAAAGCGAACTGACCGGGCCGCCGGCTGAACATGCTACAGGTATGCTCTGGGATGAAGCATGTTGTAGATGAAGACATCCGTATGCGATACAAGATCGAGCTGGCTGCGGCAGGGATGGAAGACGGGAAACACTCGAAGCTCACGATATCTGAACGCCTTACGTCGCTGATGGAGAGGCAAAGAGCATGGAGGACACTGACCTGGTCATCTCAGACGATTATTCGTCGAAAGGCGAGGTTGAGCACTTGCAAGTTCATCTCCGGCATCTTGGCCTACCGGGAACTAGACGGTGACAACGGTAGACTACACTTTCACCGGCTTCCGTCACGCGTTCGTCGCATCGAGGAGAAGCGGTGGTCTTTGGATGTCTTGGGAATGGATATCTATGATTTCGTCTCTGACTCCACTCAGGACCTCCTCGTGATTCTAGAGGAGGTTCGGAGAGGCCCGGGGTATGTGATCTTTGATTATTTCCGGGGTGTGGCTTATTTGTGATTGCTGATCAAATCTTTCTTCGTCCTCTTCAGAGTGAGTCTCAGCATGCTATGTCACATCCACTTCAGGTCCTTGGAAACTGGCCTGTCGCATCCCGATGCGACTTCAGGGGCACTGATGCACGACGTCGGTACTCTCTATAGCTACTCAATGCAAGTATCGAACGATTATCTAGCACTCTTCCAAACGACTGCGGACCGGCGTACGTTCGGTAGGACTTCTGATCTCCTCGTGTGGAACTGGAAAACTGGCGACCTTCACATGGTGAGGATATGGCTGATTCCCAACCGTCAGCAACAGAAGTGAGCTGACACCGGCGGTTATAGCATGTTAACGACAATGAGAACGGATCTTTCTCATTTATGGTGCCGCGCTACATCTTACTCTTGACATGCATGGACATCACCCTGACCGACAATCGGACCGCTTTCAGCAAGCCTTGTCTGATAGTACTCGATCTGGACAAGGCAAGCCATTGCGAACAAGTGCGGACCGCAGATCTCGACTACCTCTGCGCCTTCGCATATCCTCCCCTTAGCACACAATTCAACATATGGGAAACCACGCTTTGCAGCGCACCCGGGCCTGATTCCCTGCCGACCCCATCTCTATCTGTCCCCTTCTCAGTCTCACGGAATGATCGACTGTTTGTCGCAACGTTCGAGGTTCAGTCAAGACACGGAACTGGGGGATACAATCTGATCTCGCTCATCCCTTCCACAACACTCATGTCTGCGATCCAATCGCTATCGCCAGGGCAGACCCGTCGAATCTTCCCATGGCAAGACTGGGGCCCTACTGGGTCTCGGCTGCTCGTGGACAGACAACTCCATGAGCGGGATGCGCTGGTTCATGCATGGGACGTCCTGCGCATTCCTGCATCATCGCCGACTTGGACGTCTATCTGATCCGGAGGGCTCGGTGTCGTGCATTGTCGAGTTGTATGACTTCAACACCCTGGCTTACCGGCGTGCCGCTCTCGATTCCGCTGAAGTTGGCACGGACGGAGCCCGGCGGGATCACGATGCACTCGTGACGGAGCCCACGACGTTGATGGGCCGCATCTTCCAAGAGAACGTCACCACATACCGTCCGTACCTCCGCAGAGAAGTCGAGAAGCTGGAGTCGACAGTGGTGTGGCTTATGATGATGAGGTGATGCTTGGAGAGGACTCGCTAGTCCTCGAGTCTTATGTGAGTGTCGCACCTGACAGTGAATCTATCTGCAGCCAGGCTGAAACAGCGTCGCAGTTATACATCAACGAGGACGAAATCAGCCAGGACCCAGTCGTGAGGGTCTTATCCCTCTAAATAAGTCCGAGGTAGGATGTCCGAGTCGCCAGAGATGTTGATGACGTTGTACTACGTGTGATGCTGTAGCAGATATCCGTAAAGCGTGACAGACATTCGCCGTGTCTCTGACGCTGTATCGAGCAATACATCCAATGCGTTGATCAGGGGTCTGTGGGCTACATGTTATGATGTTATCTGAGCAGATAGCCAAAGTCAGGTGTGTACTCGAACGAACGGATGAGCGCCTCGGCGACAATCTGCTTGCGCGCTGCCCTGGGAACTAGCCGGATGTTTGAGAGTAAAGTTCGTGCTTCCAAGCATTCTTGCCTTCATCTTGGACGTCGGGCGCAAACATTCCTGGCAGAACCCGATCAAATCACGACTTACCAGGCTACAAGCGGCTGTCGTGTGACGCTGGGGAACCCGAATCGAACCGCCCAACCGGACACCTATTCTGTACTGGCAGGGAAGACGCATCTTCCCCTCCATACGAGGCGAAGTAGTCGGAATGTGGCGGACTAAACACGTAGATAACGCAATGACTACGGCAAGCCTCGCCCAGTACCAAGAAGACACGCGACATCGATGCCGACAGGCAGGCCGACGCCCCCGCTCACTTCTTCTCAGCACTGCCCACCGCACTCGCACGAGGAGCGGTCATAGATCCATCTACCTCCTCCTCAACGCCGAACTCGACCTGCCCGATCGTCAGGTTGATCTCCGTCATCGTTAGCCCCGCACGGTGGCGCACGCGCGGCTCCCACCCCTCAGGGAGGCGCTCCTCGAGCAGGAACGCGCGGAGGTCCTCGACGATGCCCCCGAACACCTTCAGGATGAACGCAGCGCTGCGTTGAAAGCAGCCATGAGCATGCCAACGCGAAGAGAAGTGATGATAACAGGGCAGATGACGTACTTGGTGCTCCCGATGAACTTCTGGCCGAGGGAGAGGCTGAATTGCGGGTTGTCGTTCCTGCATTGAACACGTCGCTTTCCGAGGAAGCGCGACATGTCCGACGCGGTGAGCCGTCCCCCGGCGCCGGTGGCGGAACTGAGCATGCCCTCGAGTACTGATGAGGCAATGTTCGCCTGCGTGACATCGCGGTAGATTTCGTCGCCTGCCAGGCGGGAAGGAGGGTCAGATGACAGGTATCAAGACCAGACAGGTAAGAAGGTGGTGCTTACGACAGAACGACGCGTCGTGCTCGATCATGTTGTGCACACTGACGTCCGACAGGTCGAACGAGTCGTGTGCGAGGTCGCGGTCGAGTAATTGTGCAGCGCCACGAGGGAGGAAGTGCGAGAAAGGCGCAGAAATGTTGTAAGTGTTCTTGATGGCGGTGTGGAGGTCGGCAAACTTGATGTTCTTGCCGTTGCGGGGGAGGATGCCTATGGTCGCGTGAGCACCCGGAACGCATTACATAGAGGATGTCAGCATACCGTGGTTGGCCATGGCGTTGAGCCCAGGGCAAGGTGACCGGCTGTCCCCCTCGGCGGGAGGGGAGTACTTGGGCCAGAGCCCCCCATGACCGGGGTTGCCCTCGGGGATGACTTGTCCGGCCTTGTAGTCAGGGGTGATAAGGTTCAAGAGGACTAGGACGATGTCCCAGAGGTAGAGTCCAAGGGTGACTACTCCGCTGGAAAGCGAGGACCAAACGATGACGAACAGCCGTCGCAGAGCGATAAAAAGATACAGTGAGCCCATGCTTGAGATGAGTCGGGGTGCGGTGGGAGTGCTGCACTACCACGGGGTCGATGCAGGCCTTATAAGCTTGCATAGTGCGGCCGAAGAACGTCGGACCCTCCCTTCTGCACTCGCTAAGGATTACGGCGTTGAAGGGAGTTACCCGTCGGTTGGTGCCGCATCCCAGCATTCTTGGGAGACATGGGACATCGCATATGCAAATGTGTGGCGTCCGTGAAACGAGTACTGGGACCGCAATGAGAGTTCGCACCCTCATGCTGTGGTCGGTCCGAAGCACCACCGTGAAAAGGAAAGCGCAGTTGTGCAATAGAGCATTGCGGGACGCGTGTGGCCACATTCGCCGGAGGAGCGGCTGTGGCATGAGCGGTAGATCTTCCTGGAGTCACTCAAACGGGTGGGCAGCAAAGACGGAGGAAGGCGTATCAATGCTCACGGTTTGCGCCAAGCAATATGGAAGATGTCAACTATCGCTTCCTGCCCGAGTTTACGTCGAATGACCGCTGCGTGGGCGCTGCACGGGCGTCGTGGCGCACACAGCCATTCGCGCACACTGCGCACGCCGACTGAGGATGCTTCAGCAGGCGTTGACAGTGCGATGCTTGGTCAACACGATGGTGGACAGCCAGAGACTGCTGAATGCTGAAGCTAAGGTAGGTGCACTCGTGAGCATGGCCGCTGGTGAACTGAGCGAGTTTCCGACATACACAGATCAAGATCGGGTTTTAGCGCCCAGAGGGACTTGGACCTCGAACTCCGGGAAGGCACGCTTTTCTCCAAACCCCTGGTTGTCCTCCAGTGCCTTTGCTGTCTTGTTCGCAACCTGCAATGTCGGCCATTAATCTGAAGATCGAGTTTGGCGGCGGCCTCGAGCTCCTGTTCTCAAATCAGCGCTCTCATCGAATCGCCATTCCCGCGAACGTACCCGTACCAACTCCCGAGGGTTCAGATGTCCAAACGAAGCCGGCGGACCTGACCTATCTGATCTTCTGGTTGAGGGATAATCTTCTGAAGGAGAGGGCGGAGTTGTTCGTCGAGAACGGAACAGTGTAAGTGCTTCCGTTCAAAGTGTCCAAGTTCGACATGATGAATGGCGGACTGCAGACGGCCGGGCGTTCTCGTGCTTGTAAATGACACGGACTGGGAACTCGAGGGAGAGGGAGAGTATCAGTTGAAGGACGGAGACGAGATCGTGTTTATATCGACTCTGCATGGCGGGTAGTCTTCGCGCCAATGAAACTACCTCGAACGACACAAGGCCAGGACGAGAGTCACACCAAGTATGTTGCATGGGCCTCATCGCTGTTGCATGCCACTCACAACACCTCAGACAGCCATACGGAGGTTCCACCGTCCGATCCCAGAAATGCGACGCACTTCGCGATATGAAAGGGATCAGAATCTCCATGCTGTAGTGTACAATAGGGGAGGGGAAACGAGGAGTCGGGGGGATGAGTGGGGAGGGTACTATATGCGTCGCGTAGGGCTACATACCAAGCATCCAGGATTTGAAGCCAACGAACTTGCTCACGAGCTGCTCTTCCCCCACCACCAACTCCCGCCCGCCGAACCTTTCTGCTGTGTGGCCTCCGTCGCCGCTGCAGCCTCGAGCTTCTCCTGTCGGTCCACTTCCTCTGCAGCGCGCAAACGCGCATGGAACGCGGCGCGTTCCAGGATCCGTTCCTGCTCTTCAGACGCTGCAGCCTCCTTCTGGTGCTTCATCTGGCCGTACCACCACGAACCACCAACGACGGCGACGAGCGTGAGACCCTGCATGATGACACGGACACGCAGCCAGTGGTTGAGCGAGACGCTATCGCGTCGGCGGAGCTTCGAGCCGGCAATAACGAGCGACACTGTTGTCAGACCGGCAACTGTGGTGTAAATGTAAGAACCCATGGCGCCAGGGAACGAGGTAACGGAGGACACACGCACGGACTGGGACGAACGGGTTCTCCTTGAACTTCCGCTCAAACTTGCCTCCCCACGACTCTATCGGGTTCCCGTTCGCGTCCAGAAGGACTTGGGAGTCGCCAAGGGGCTCGGTGCTCATGACGGTGTACTGTTGGAACTTGGAAGTGACCCGCGGGAACTGGCTTGGGAGGTTCGTCTGCAGCCAATACTTCGAACTCTGCGCACTGCCGTAGACGACGTGGGGGTTTGAAGAGAGCAGTGAGGAGCCCGTCGAGCTTCACAGCGAGCAGACGTGAATTCGGAATGACGGGGCGGGACGGAGTCTGAGGAGATCTCGCGCGTTGGGGTCGAGTGCACGCCCACGACAGTCGCGAATCGAGATCCAGGCCTCGGAGCGCCGACGTCGATGACGATCCTTGTCGCGCATCCGCCATCATCCCGCACGGCGACTCTGAGCCCATCGTGCAAACCATGGAGCTCGTTGCGTTCCCCGTCGAGCTGCTCGTCTCCATCATCGTCTGCCTCGACGTCAGAGACATCCTCCGATGTCGTGAGGTCCGTGCTTGTGACATCTGCAAACGCGTTCTCGGCTGATGATTGCTTCGGAACAGGTCTGCGTGTTCTTCAAAACGCTCATCGACGAGGATGTCCACACGCAGTACAAGATCGAGCTCGCCCTCGCAGGCATGGAAGACGGCCCGCCCAGCGCCCTCACGCCCTCGGACCGCCTTGCAATTCTACGCGAACGGCAGGAGGCATGGAAGTCGCTCACATGGAAAGCTAGAACGGAGTACGACATGCGGCGTGGCGGCGTGTGGGAGCTGTATGGAGGCGTGTTGGCACAGGCGGACGGAGACAGGACACTCGTGTGCGCGCAGCTGCCATCAGTCATCCGGGGCATCGAGGAGAAGGTGTGGACGGTTGAGGATGTGGGTGTCAAAATACGCGACTTTGGGATGGACCCCGCACAGGACCTCTTGATTATCATCCAGCATCATACAGAAGGGTGAGTGGTCGTCATGATTTTGATCATGCGTACTACATGAACTCTCCGCGTCCCTTTTGGACAAGGTGTTCCAAGTATCATGGCTGACTCCCCGGTTGCAGGTCTGATCTACTTTCTCGCGTGCATTTGCGTTCACTTGTCTCCGGAAAAATCCACCCGCACGCACCGAAGGGCGGAATGCTCATGCACAAACTACGTCCGGGCCAATACTCCTACACCATCCAGACGTCTGAAGACTTCCTTGGCCTCCTTATCCAGAGCTTTGAACTGGGCGAATCCGAGTTACTTATCTGGAATTGGAAGAGTGGGACTCTCCGACTGGTAAGTGGACTGATTGCACGCATGTTTGCAACCGTTGCTGACGTCGTCCCTGAAGCACCTGCATGGTGAATTCCTGCCATCCTTTGCGTTTCTGACCTCACAGTACATCCTCATCACCACTTTCCCTGATGAGGACCCGGATGAAGAGGGCAACTTCCCTCATACGATCACGTCTCGCATTCTGGTCGTGGACGTGGATGCAGCACCTGAACAGCCTACGCAGCTCTCCGATCTCGACTACCTCTGCGCGTTCCACTACCCAACGCTGAGCAACAACTTCACCACCATAGCGATGTCACTGCGTTCCGATCCTGGCCCCCACTGGCGACCTAATCCATCCCTCAAGGTGCCCTTCCACATCTCGCGCACGGACAGGCTCTTTGTGATCACGATGTGGCTCACAGAAGGCCACGCACACGTTGCCCTGCTCTCCCTCATCCCCGCATCCACATTTCTCTCGGCCATGGCGTCGCTCGCCCCGGGCGAAACCCGCCGCGAATTCGAGTGGTCAGAGTGGGGCCCACGCGGGTCGCGTTTCCTCGTCGCCCCGTCTCGGCACACGACGGTGTGGGTCTGCTACGTGTACGGGATGACGTTCGTGATGGTGCTTCGTTCGGGCTCGCAGCAGGTCATCATGACGCTCGACTTCAACCAGCTGGACATCCGGCGCACGCTGTGTGAGGACGACCCTGAGACCGAGACCCCCACGGAGAACGCGCGGCTGGTGACGGAGACGACAGAGTTCAGGAGGGCGGGGGTGTTCCTTGACCCAGTGCAGACATCGCTGCCGTACTGGCTGAGGAAGACGAGGCCGTTGGGCGGAGAGGGCGCTGAGGGGGAGGGACACTTCGAGGCGGTCATGCTCTCGGAGGATTCGTTGATTATGGTTTCGAGCGTGAGTGGATTGTGCGTTTTGCGTGATTGCTGTCATTGCTGACTAGGTTTTGCAGCAATCTCATATCAGGAAGTATCGCGTACTGACGTTTTAGTGGTCTCTGGACGCAACCTATTAAAGCTGTTCGCCGGCCGATGTCTATTCATCTACTGCAAATCTGTAGCCCTAGCTAACCAATGTGTACTCCTTTTAATTGGCCCCGCATGTCGTCGATGCAACGCCCATATATGGCACTTCGAATACAACTCCACCGCCCGCCTAGCTCAATCGGATAGAGCGTCAGACTCTTATCCACTCACATCGGCGGGAATCTGAAGGCTGCGAGTTCGACCCTCGCGGTGGGCTAACGGAACAAGGCGATTACCTTTTGCCACTGTCGGCCGATAAAGTTGCCACAAAGAAGTTTTTGCCGGGCGTTAATCACGTGACTGAACACTAGGAAACTTTCGTTCTCATGCAAAGAACTTGGCATCAGCATACTATGTTACTCGAGCTCGTTGAAGCTGACTCTGCAGATTGTGCGCACGGTTGCTTCTGTTTCCACAATCAAAGGTAAGGTGTGTTCGAACCAATTTGGCAACCTAGATGCTGGTGGTGAATGTTGTTGCGATGTACTCTAGAGATTCTGATTCCACCGCCTGCCTAGCTCAATCGGATAGAGCGTCAGACTCTTACGAGGACTTGCGGGTCAGTAATCTGAAGGCTGCGAGTTCGACCCTCGCGGTGGGCTACTGGTACAGTAAAGGCAAATAAGTTGTCCGTCGGGCAACCTATAATTTTTTTGGTGGTATCTGGCACATCCATTCTCCTCCCCCCCATATCAATACATATTCATGTGCTAAGTTGATGTGCGGACTCGGTGAGCTCTGGATTTCTGCCGAGGGAAACACGGGCCAGAGATCAGCAGGTGCTGGGCGCCCATCCACATATGGTAGGATGCAGAACAATGGCCCGCCTTTGAACCCGACCCTCAACTACGACATCCATACTACTTTCCAAAACTCCCCTCGTGTCATCTCCTCGAGCGAACGAGAAGGTAGCAGGAGGAAAACACCGCTGCTTTCTCCAAAATGACCTCAACCTCACGAAGTTCAGCCATGTCTGCTGCAGATCTAGACGAGTCTTCATGTTCAAGCACTATAGCGAGTAACGGTACGATCCTCTCCTCCCTTTGCCTACATACCCATATACTTGTACCAAATACAACACTGATACTCGCACTTGTCACACCAGGAGCAGGAACACGAGTCGTCAATGAAGACTTTACCCACAACCACCTCAATCGCCGCTCGTTCGACATGGCCAATCTCAGTCCAGAGATGAAAATGTCACTCACTACCCTCGCCAGCGTGAACTCGCCCGTGTTTGAGCTACCGCACTACCCTCACCTGGCTACCGTCTTGACAGGTTTGAGTAGAATCATCTACAGTGAGATCGTACTGCCCTATGATTGCCGCCTCATACAGATGCTGAATACTGCCTAGACGACCTCGACACAAACGCAAAGAGTCTCGTACATGTCCGCTTCCAAATCCCAACTGAAGGTCGCGCAACAGCATACACTGTCTGAGCTCAGATGAATGGTTCACTGTTGCAGATTTGCACGACGCAGAGACCCAGGAGCTATGCACCTCAACCTTTGAGAACAGTGCGGTGCAGATGGTATGTAGCGCAAGTGTCGGGATATGACGGAATGTGAGATCACTCGTTGGCTTTGCCCGGAGTAGCTGTGTTGCCACGCTCCCGAGGATTGTTGTGGCCTCTATGGTGCTGCCAGTGCATGCCGGAGGAACCGCAATGACTCCTGCCAGTGGCCTCCCCATTGTCCTTAAACACACGAGTGTGACAGTTTAGGCATTCTCGCGGTATCTTCTGGACCCATCTCACGTGTTTGAGTGTGCAGCTGCGGTAGGCTACGAGCGTCGAGGGGTCACTAGTCATTTTTGTCTGGCACAATGGCATGACGTTGCAGCGAGGCAGCAGAGCATCCATTTTTGGGCATAATTCTGTGATATACATCAGTAGATTGTCGAAAATCTTAGCAGACTTAGCAAGACTTAGCACAACTTAGCGTGACTTACCTTGACTAAAAAGGAAATAAAATGGGCGCTTACGGGCGCTAAGGTGCCCTGTCTTAGCTGACTATGCCCCCCAAAAAGGGTATACTTCATCTGTTCATAACTTACTCAGTTTTCATCTGTTCTCCTCGCGATTTCGACATTGTGTGGTGTATAAGCATGCAAACATCCCCATCTAATCTCAGCTGGAATGACCCAACCGTTGTTGCAATATTGACCAGCGCTTAATTTAGCTAAGTCATCTAAGTCAGCTAAGATTTTTGATGATCTACTGATGTAGTATACTGCATCAAATGAGAAGGCCGACCAGTTATTCTGCTTTGTCCGAACAATTGACCGGGGTGGCCCTCTTTTCTGGACGATCGGGGTGACTTGGGGTAAGTATTGCGACAGGCACACCGCAGCAACCTGCAAGAACCAATTAGAGCAGACAAAGAGCCTTTGGAGTCTCAATGAGTCACCATCACCAGACCTGTGGCTGGCCATAGCTTTGGCTGTGGTCGTCAGGCTGGTCCGACCGTAATCTGACAATCGAACTTGGTTCAACTTGCCATAAACGGCGTGCGAACTCATCTAAGCGGTGCAAGGCGCTAATCTGGCTATGGCTGGGGACAATGGTCTTCTTGGACTCGAACCTCAACCGCCTCCTAACCACTTTGCTTCACTCTTGTATTGCACCCTGTTTTCATGCAACAATCAGAACCGTAGATGGTCCAGTATATAAGTACCGCAAGATTGACTGCCGTGACCTCAAGCTCACGCAGTCCAGCCATGTCCTCCTCAGGGCGTCCGAGTACTCTCTGTGCAGAGTCTTCATGCTCTGCAGGGCAGCGCGGAGACAACTCTGGTTGGTCAAACACTGCTGTGAGCAATGGTACGATTTCCTTCCACACTTTCCAGACCTCTCCTCTTCGTCGTACTGGCCCCAAAGCTGACACTCGCACTGTGATTGCTGGTCGCGCAGAAGCTACAACAGAGGTCGTTGACATGGAATTCGTCCACAGACACCTCAATCAACGCTCATTCAACATGGACCTACTCACTCTCGAGATGAAGCAGTCTCTCGCCTTCATAACGAGTCCAGACTCTCCAAGAATCAAAGTCACACACTATCCTCACCTCTCCACGGTCTTGACGGGCTTGAGCAAGATCATCTACGGTGAGCATGTCTTTCCATTGTTGTTGCACGCGTCCACTCATTATGCTCAGACGATCTCAGTGATGCAAGGAAGGATGTACTCGAACGCTTCCAAGTCAACACTATTCACGCTGAGTCAGCATACATCGGGTTCATCGACAGTCATACCCAGTCACAGTCTCATTTCCCTCTCCCCAATGTCCTCGACAAACCGGATCTCATCGGTGTACCCAATGCGGAACACTTCCGTAAAAAAGACAGCCCAGGGTACGTGCGAGTTCCGCACCACTTCGTCGAGACCCTCGTTGAGGTCAAGGCCGACAAACAACACGGTCGGGCGCAGGCCGCCAGCTATGCCTATTGTCACCAGCAGGGTCGCCCTAACCATCCGGTGTTCCTCTGTCTCACCGTCAAGCCCCAGTACTACCAGATCATCCTCTCTGAACCATGTGGCATCGTCGCCTCCGCACGCTTCCCTTGGTCAAATCTCGAACCGCTTGCATCGTTTCTACACACGCTCTACGTCCCGTCCGCCAACCACGTTCTTTGGGACTGCACTGTGATCTGGAAATCCATCCAACCCGACTCTTCTAAGAATCTCACGAATTTCAAGTTGTCTTGGGAGATCAAGTGCAACAATGGCAAAGAGGAGTTGTTGTACAACGAAGGTAAACTCATCTGCGACATCAGTGATGCTTGGGGACGACGAACGACGGTTTTTCGCGTCAAGGGCCCTGATGGAGAGCACACCATCATCAAGGAGTACTACTGGCACCACAAACGTCGCTTTGAAGAGTCAAATCTCCTGGAATTTGTCCATGGCGATGGCGACGTCCCAGGAGTGGTCTGGATGGTCTGTTATGAAGATGTCATGGCCAACGACCGAAGGATCCAGTGCGGCGTCGAGGATGATGACCTCCAGAGGAAGAAGCGGTTGGTGCTCTACGACTATGGGGATGAATTGTTGACCGGCCGCTCCATCAACGCTCTTCTCCGAGCGTTCTATGACGTCCTCGAAGGTACGCGTCCTTCTCAGTAGCGAGGTCAAGAGGCTCACTTTTATTATAGTGCACGGTACCCTGCTCAAGAAAGGGATCTTGCATCGAGATATGAGCATCAACAACATTCTCATTCGACCGGTTTGGCGGAACTTGCCCGAGAGACGTGTGATGAAGAATCCGCCACCGCTCATCGAGGATGTCCTCAGCGGCGAACTTCGGTAAGTCGTAGAATTTTTGATGCGAAAGACATGAATAACGTGGCTTGTAGAGACGAGAAGTCGCGCCAAGCTGCTTGCATGTTAATAGATTTCGACAACGCTGCCAAGTTGGCGCAAGAAGGAGACCCTTCTGAGGACATCAATATGCTGGTCTATAGAACGGTGTGTAATACACTGTACATATCATTTCCCTTGAAGTATCTGACATGGTTCAAAGGGCACCCCGAAGTACATCGCTCGTTCAGTGTCTCTCGGCCAAGTCCTACGCGATCTTGCCTCACGCATGGCGACTCCGATGCCGGAGTTGACAGGACAAGCCAAGGACCTGTACATCAAGGCGTATGGCAAGGATCGTTACGACGCATACGTGGATGAAGTCCAGCACATCACCCCCAAAATCATTGACTTTGCGAAGAAGTTCCCTCATTTGGTCAATGCCGACTTCTCAGTGACACCAACGCCGAAGACAATCCATGGCGGCCGACCGCCGAAGAACTGGGATGCTGCGGAGTCTGCTAAGACGCCATTCAACCATCGACTGGAGCACGACGTAGAGTCTGTCTGCTGGACGATGATCTCTGTTCTCATTCACATTCAACCGGCGAAGTGTCCCCAAGAGGTGCACTTCCCACATTCGCTTAGTGTGTTGTGGGAAGAGTTCAACAGCCATGCGATTTACGCCAATCTGGTCCCCGATAACGACAGGCGACGCAACATCCTCGGGCGAACCCTCGAGGAATGGAAATTCGTCTTCGAACCCTTCCCAGAGCTGCAGGATCTCGCTAGTAGTCTCCTCTATGACATTGCATGTCAGGTCCGGTCCGAGTATGCTCTCTGGGATCCGGCCCCTCCTCATCCGGACCACCTCCACGAGGCCGTTCAGCGTCTCATCCTTCAGTACCTTGTCGATCACAAGGGTGATGGTGATGTTCAGCTCACAGGCGACCCACGCAGACTCAGGCCTGTCGATAAGAAGCTTCCCACTCCCGACAGCAAAGATGTGAGGCCCGACGGAACTACCTCGAAGACCACCCGGTACGAGTTCGTCCCCCAGAACCCTTCTGTGCCAGCCCAGCCGAAGAAAGGCAAGAGCCAGAGCCAGAGTCAGAGGGCCAGGCCTTCAGGCGCGCCGATGATGTGCTCTGCGCTCGTCTGAGCAGGACATCTAGATTAGATTAGATAGGCCGGCAGTTGCCGTTGGTAGTTAGAAGTTTTGTATGGCGGTCAGGGGCTCGACAGAATACCACCACCATGTAGAAGCCAGTGGTCGATGCCAGTGTGCTCGCGGGTTCAGATTACATTGCTTCATTCACCATTTTGTCCGCCGCCGTCTCATTCATCGCCGTCTCGTTCGCCGCCGTCTCGTTCATCGCCGTCTCGCCGTCTCGTCCGCCGCTGTCTCATTTATCGCCGTCTCGCCGTCTCGTCCGCCGCCGTCTCGTTCATCGTCTCGTCTTACTCACCGTCTCGTCTGCCGCCGCCTCACCCATTGGCCGCTGCCTACCAATGTAGGGCCGCCCGTAGCCCATCCGCTCCTTTCCTCTCCCCAATCCCCCATCTCCTCAGCCTGTGTGGTATAGGTAGAGGGGACACCCACTCGCACCCTGCCCTCCCGCGTGATTTTGTGGTTGTCTGTGGCGGCCACAGATCTCGGGGAGACTCATCACCGAAGACGAAGCGCAGGAAGGGTGACGGCGATGATGCAACTGCTTAGTGAGTCGCGATCTCTCTGCGTACTGTTCGGTGACTACCATGCTCGTTACTCGCTACGACTTGCTAGAAGAGACTGATCCTTCCATTTTTCCTGAATGCTGGACGTTCTAACGACGCTCACCCATCCACGCTCTTTCATGCACGCTACGAGGTTATTTTTCCCTACACCCATCATGAGGCTATCTTGTATATACCCACATCATTGTTACCCTGTATTCATACCACGTCACTCCTTCATGTCGTCTCGGATATCACTCTCGCAATGTCACAATGCATGATGTTTTTGTTCGTACCAGCCAGTTATGAGTGGAGATGGTCGCGTCGAGTACTAGTCGAGCGGGACGTCTTCGGGCTTATGCAACAGCACTTCTCCAAAATGCAGCAGGATGCGCAAGACCAGTAGTCATGAATCTCCAACGGATATCGACACAAAGCATGCTGGAGAGGACGGCGGGCGTGAGCGAGTTTCATCTTGCAGCCCCAGTTAGGAAAACCACGTACTCCTGCTACCTCTCCCGCTATCACAAGCAGTCCACACACGGGATCTGTGGCGAAGCTGAAGATCCTGATCCCTGCATCTCCCCGAATCCACGCTTTTCCCTTGATGTGGTGGATGTGTGAAAGTAGCCGCCGGAATAAAAGCAACATCCGTTCATCCGATATTCGAGCGAAGACCACACCGTAGAATTCCCAGAATCTACTATCTTCTGTGGGATGGGTATGTATTCCAAAGAACGCCAGGCGAGCCCTTTCCTTCTCTCATCCAACGCCACGAGGCGCTCTGATGTTGGAGCGTGCTGTCACGAGCCCCGTCTTCCATACCCGCGACAGCGAGCTCATGTCGTAGTGCATGCGGTGGAAATGTCGACAAGGGCAGGATGTCTGACAGAGTTTGACTGCAAGGTCATCCAGCGCCATCGTACGTCTAGGACACTAGATAGAATGTCAGATGAGTCAATTTTTCAGCATAGGAAAGCAGCGGAAGTCCCGTACCTTGCATGATGTGTGGCGAGGTATAGATATGAGGACCGTAGCACCAGGCGGACGCTTCTGAGACTGCAGGCTCTTGGGACCGCATTTAAGTAGACCGCACGGCACTGGCCACGCGTTCAGGCATGAAGCTTGAGGTTTGAATAGGCTTTGGTACTCCAGACGTCGGCCAGTTGCTCGACGGCTGAGGCGGGATGGTATCGTGCGGATGCAGTTGAACCATGCCTGCGCGTTACACACCTCTTGGATCTGTGGAACTCAGCACGCTCCATTGTAGGTGAGCCCTCCTTTAGCCTTCCTGAGACATCTTGCTCCGGTGTGCAACTCAGGGCAGAAAATAAGCGCAGTTGAATGACTATTGGCATGAAGATCCAGATATAGAATATAGCATAGCATGTCCGTCAAGCGTCGGGCAATGATAATACATGGACAGTGAAGTCGCCCCGATGATCCCTGGCCTAGAGACATACCGCAGGTTGGTCATCTGGAAAATCATGAAGGCGTTGAAGAACACGCACGGCTATATATCTCCCCGCTCTCGTACGGGCTTTTGCTCCTCGACGACCAACCGCGTTCCACCGTATAGTTGATTTACCACAGCACTCCGCTTCAGCACAGCCAGTTCGTTTGACTTCTCAGCGTAGAAGGCAGCCAACCTCGCCGGGTCTGTCTCATCCTGCGGAGGTACCGTGTCAAAGCCCCATCGAGTTACTTTGCGTATCGTGCTTACCTGGATT
Source organism: Lentinus tigrinus ALCF2SS1-7 (assembly GCF_003813185.1). NCBI lineage: Eukaryota > Fungi > Basidiomycota > Agaricomycetes > Polyporales > Polyporaceae > Lentinus > Lentinus tigrinus. The sequence continues at coordinate 865,405 of NW_027137918.1, forward strand.
TCCCGGAATGTGCTGTTCGTTCGTCTGACAAAGTATGACCTGAAGTTGTAGGAGCTGAACGACTCAGATGTTTTCAGCATCGAGCTGTATAGCTTCTGCAATGACTGTTTCGTCGGTGCGGCTGCCATGGCAGTAGAAAGAGATGAAGGATGCGGGCAGAGTTGGTGGAGAGTTGGCGTACAGTGACGATGCCGGCCTGCACAGTCATCTAACCGGCATGTTCATCTTATCTTATCGCATTACGTAACGCGACCGTCGACGACGATGTCCTCCTCGGACTCGTCTTCCTCGTCCACCCCAAGGCCTTGGGCCCTGCTTCAGCTCTGCCCTTTCTCTGCGCTATCTATACGATGTCTAGCTGCTTGGAAGCTTCTGCTTATTGCGCGTTGTGGAGGAACTAGTACTGCAGTCAAGTCGAGTGGCCGCCGGTAGGATGGTATGCAGGAGATGTCGTATTGACTAGTGATCACGGGAATGAAGCAAGGGAGGGCTTCATGCGATGATGGGACATTGATGTGCGTACAGATTGCTCATCTTTTGAGATCGCTGATACGACTGTGGTACTCGCAGAAGAATATGTAACCTCATACTAGGAGTCAGGACCTTCGGAAAATACATCTCTGCTTAAATCTTCGTGCAAGTGGCAAAGTCTCAGTATGCACAGCGGCTGGCTGTCAATAGCAAATACCCCGGTGCCAGAGGAAGAGGCTCCGGCCGTGCCTGCTTTGTCCTCCTCGAGCCGCTTTGCCTCTGCACGCCTCGTGGCCCTTTGTTCAATGCAGCTGGCTTTGGATGCAAAGAGGTGTGGCCCATCAGTGCTTGGCCCCGACATGTTCAGTATATATTTGCCTGCTTTCCCTCATCTTATCCACTACCATCCCCCGGTTGTTGCACATACTGTGAGTCGATCCCAAACCACCCACTCAACCACTCCTTTGACGTGCGCTCATGCACATGGCGGTTTTGCAGGTACGCTGTCCTATAATCATATACCCTGCAGCTCCCGAGCGCCATGTCCCGCCGTCCATCCTTTCGTGACCCGTTCACCCGTGCGCCCCTGTGCGGTACGAAAGATAGGGCTGGTGGGACTGCCGTCTCCTCCTCCGTGGACTCTGGTCCGTCTCGGGCTCCGATTAAGCCACCTTCGCCCTCCCTGGATGCTCTGATTCGACAACCGCGCAGCGGGTTCAAGCTACACAACGAGCCGGGTGAAGCTTTGCCTCGACCGCGCAATGGCTCCATCACTTTGCTGAAGGATGTCGGCAATGGGCTCCTTAAGCTGATGAAACGATGGACCGAGAAGCGGACACATCGGTCTGCAGACGTACGAGAGACCGCTACGCCCAAGGGCCCTCCTCCCTTACGTCCTCCGCGCTGCGAGACTGTCGACTCTGAGGTCTTGGACTTCATAGACCAGCACGTTGCCTCCGGCTTGGGGGTGCCTACAGCTCCAAGTGAGATTGCTGTGGTTCCGGTCGGACGTGTTCGTAGGAATGGTATTGCGCTCCCCCCGGACGTGTCATCGGCCCTGCTTGCAGCCAAGCATCTGCAGAAGCCTCAATTGGTAGACCCGCGACCCTGCCCCTCTGTCCCGCCCTTGCAAAAGGATGGTGATGCTTCCTCATCGCAGATCGGAGACTCTCTCGGCTCGTCAGCGTCGCCTCCACCCTCCAGCTCGTATTGGACGGTGGTACAGCGGAATAGAATCCGTCTGCCGCATGGTAGCGTCCGACGCTGGGTGACCGGAGGAGTGCTTGGCGCCGGAGGGTTCGGCCGTGTCTACCTCGTCTACGACACCGTCGCCCGGCGACAGTGCGCGATCAAGGTCGTCAATATTGGCAAGCGCATGTCCGAGTCGTGCTGTCGTGGTCTCATCAACGAGCTCCGGGTGCTGTCCCTACTGGGTTCGGAGCCGCAGACTTCACCGTTCTTGCTCCGGCCGTACTCGTCGGATTCCAACTGGGCTTGGCGATCCTCCAAGCTCTATCTGCACATCCTGACCGAGGCGTACACCGGAAGAGACCTGTTCGCGTACAAGCAGAAGCTCAATTTCGAGAGCCTCCGGCTTGTTTGTGCGGAATTGGTGCGCCGTTCTGAAGTTCGCCTGACTTCTCGCCCCTCACTAATATACCATATCTATATAGGTCCTTGGCCTGAACCATCTCCACCGGCATGGGATTGTTCATCACGATATCAAACCGTTGAACATCCTTGTGACCGCAAAGGGCCACTGTGTTATCGCGGACTTCGGCGGTGCACGGTTTATGGACGCCACCGGGAAGCTTACGAGGGACAGCGACACCATGCCGATCATGACAACGGCGTACGCTGCGCCGGAGTTGACGGTGCTTCTCCAGAGCGATGAGGTCCTGGAATATGACGAGCGCGCTGACTATTGGTCGCTAGCTGCCACCGTAGTCTCCCTGATCATGGATGATGTACGTACCTCGTGCTCGTATCCTCTCTTGTCGTCATGGCTGAACCTGGACGTTAGAAATACCTCCCTGGTGCAGCAGCCGACTTACACTTCATGGCCTACAGGTTGGAGAAGATTAGGACCGAAATGATCAAAATGCAGGCACCGGTTGAACTTCTGTGCTTCGTCACGCAAGTACGTTGATCCAAAATCGGCGAGTATGAAAACGTCTGACCATGCCGAACCAGATTCTCAAGATAGATCCATTATTGCGGCCTAGTTATGCGGAGCTCATGACCCACTCGCTCTTCGAACATATGTGGGTAGCGTTGATCGTGCAGTGTCATGGCTGAGCTGAATGTGTCGTCTCGTAGTAACTGGGATGACGTCCTGGCGCAGAAAGACCCAGGTCAGTCTCCACTCTACACTTCCGCATGCTGAAGCTCACCGCTCGGTGTTTTGCAGCCATCCCGTTTGTACAGGAGGTGGTCGTTGAGGCTCACGGCTGGAAGTTCAAGACACCGAAGGTCCATAGCTCGGAGGGCGCCACGGCTGACTTCCTTGAGGAGCTGCGAAAAGAGAATTTCCCTCTCGTAGAAGATGACTCTTACGACGTCAACGCCGATATCGCGGCCACGTCGTAGTGTTCGTGGGTCGGAGTGGTTTTCATGGACTGTTTTCACCATCTCGCTATCGTATCGCTGTGTCTTCGTTAGTTGTATTCTACTGTTGTCGCCCTGTAGTGCTCTATATCTCAAATCTTCGAATTTAATCACTGTTTTGCACGCTGTCAATTTTCCTACTCATGGTGCCTCACTGCAGCTCGCTTGCCGCAGCATACATGACGTCTATTAGTATACTATGATATAGACCGCCCCAACGCGTAGGCGTCTATTTTCAATGCTCCTTGACCTTATACCGCGACTTGGTCTGACCAAAGTGTGGAAGATACATCGCCAGCCTTGTTTGCGCAATCGCTTCCGTGCAACATTTCAAGTTGTAAGGTCGACCTATGGGTTCAGGAGCTTCTAGAACTCAACGGGTTGATAGCGGTGGCAAACATCGATGGCAGGCGTACTCTCTACCTTCCTGAAGGACCAAAAGGCGGCCTTCTTGGATGCAGCAAAGACGGGCAATGGCAAGGAATGGATCGTTGTAATGGGTAACGAAGCGGGCGGTATGTGATTGGAGCGGTGTCTCGGCTGAGAGAGCTGACCCCATGGTGACATATAGATCTCGACTCTATTGCGAGCGCGATCGCATTCGCGTGGTACGCGTCGAAGCTACAGGGAGCGACTGCGGTACCGCTCACACAGACTCCCCGTGCTGAGCTGCACCTGCGGGCAGAGAACCTGCATGCCCTCGAGCTCGCACATCTGAACGCCGACACCGACATTCTCTGCATCGATGACGTGCCACACACAGCCGATTCCGGTTTCCCTTCGTCGTCGTTCGCGCTGGTGGACCACAATCGCCTGGGCTCACGGTTCTCGCACTCGAACTCGGATGCACGTGTCGTAGCCGTGGTCGACCACCACGAGGACGAAGGCCTGTACCACGACACGGCGAACCCACGGCTTGTCGCCGTCCCTACAGGGAGCTGCGCATCGCTGGTCACGCAGCTCTTCCAGGATCACCCGGAAGGCTCAAACAATCTCCCGCCCGAGCTTGCTACTCTTCTTCTCTGCAGCATCCTCATCGATACGAGCGGGCTCAAACCTGGGGGTAAGGCGGAGGCAGCCGACAATCGGGCTGCACGCTTCCTCATCCCTCGGGCCGCAGCGCACGGCCAACAATGCGACTCCACCGTTCAGATGAGTTCTGTCAGCCCTTCGAACACGAACCCGGGTGCAGAAGGAGGTCCAGGGCGGGCGAGAGTCGGGCTGGAGATCGGGGCTGTCAATGAGAACGCGCCGCATGAGACACCAGGGATCCAGGGATTGCACACGACCCTTCAGGAAAAGAAGGCGTCCGTTGCACATCTCGGGACGCTCGACCTACTAAAGAGAGACTACAAGGAGTACACGATGATCCCCGCCCAGTCGCCATCGCGCCAGATCCTCGTTGGGCTATCATCGGTGCCCGTGGGTTTTGCGTCGTGGCTACCGCGACACGCCGACTTCTGGTCAGAGACAGAGAAGTTTATGGTCGACCGTGGGCTGACGGTGCTTGGTATCCTCACATCTTTCCGTAACACGGAGAAACCCGGGAAAAGCGGCAAGGGCAAGCACAGGAGAGAGCAGATGTACGTCGTACGCGGGGACGAGGACCTCACCACCCAGCTCTTTGACGCCTTGGAAGAGGCGGAGGAGCTGCAATTGAAGAGGAAGAAGTTCCCTGAGTTCGGCGTGCATAATGGCTTCAAAGGGAGCGAGTTCCGCGCGCGGGTGTGGGCACAAAAGAACGTCGATGCTACGAGGAAGGCAACTGCGCCGCTCGTCAAGAGCATCATAGAAGGACGGCCAAAGGCGTCCAGTCTCTGACCGTAGAAGGTACGTGCGCTGTGCGATCTGTCACTTTACCGCGGCTTAAGCACCCCTTAGGGCGTTACGTCCAAGATGCAGTCGACTATATAAGTTGTACGCAGTCGATATGGGGGTATTGAAGAGGTTTCATCTTCTATTCTGCTCCGTGTACGGAGTGGTTCTCGGCGTTTTCCTACATTGCCTTGCTAATTCCTTGACGGCAATGTGGGAGGAAGTACATGGGATCCGATTAGTCTTTCCAGGTGAGATGTGTAGTGCCTTCCGCTCATACCAGAAATCCTAATATCGCCAGAACATTGACCTCAATTGTCTGCAGACTCAAGAACCATGCTACGGCAATGCGCACTGGCAGTCACGAGGCTCGCGCTCCACTCTACATCTACCCACAGCGATGTAGGTCGACCGACCACAATCAGGATCCGGGATACACAAACTGGATCTGCGACACGCGGATCAGTTGTGTGCGGGCATATGCAACACCACTGCGATCATCTCGTTCAAACAACCCGCCGCCGCCGCCTCGACTCTTCTTGAATTTCTCAAGACTGAACAGATGCACCCCGAAGTAGACGAGTGCTGCGGACTCGGGCCGTCTTAGCCTTGCCGATACATGTTGTCTGCGTCGGTGCACGTTTGGTACTTACAGACGCGAGCTACACCCCGAGGGGCGGACTCAGCGGCACGCCTTCGAAAAATTATCACGAAATACGACAAAGCAACCTGCACGGGCCGACACATGGGTGATCAGGACGCTAGATCCCTGCCCTCGACAGATTGAAAGAGGGGGTTTATGCTTCGGGGAACGCATAGCGCTATTATTCCCTGGACGCCTCCGCACGGCATGCCCCGCGAGGTCTTATGCACAATGCGGGAGAGGTTATTGAACATTCTATATCTCGTCATCCAGGCTAACGTGGTGAGACCTCAATCTGGACAAACATCTCCAGCGCGTTCTGTCCACACCGGTCAGGACCGTAACCTTCGTGAGGGGAACATGGAGGAAGAACTCAGATGGGAGAAGATGAAAGGCGGCAATACAACCCTGGACTACATCATGCAGTGGAGTAAGGCGTCCGGAGCGTCCAGGACAAGCACAGAGGAGGATAGGGAGAGAGAGGGAGGAGGAGAGGAGGGTCAGATGCGGGGCATCGAGAGCTGAGGAAGCTGGTTCCGTATGGTCTCTGACGCTGAGCTTGCCCGCGACTCTCGTACCGCTGGGCCAGGACGTGAGCATGCTCACGGACTACTCAGGCATCATCGATCATCCTCCACCCGCAGGCCCTCGCCTCCAAGGCGGCCGTCCTTCCCGCTGGCAAGACTACCGACGACATTGAGGCCTCCCGTGTGGAGACGCCTTTCCCGTCTCTCGCCGTCGCCTCGTCCTAAGACGCATCGTCGGACTCTTCTCAGACACGGACACTATTTGAGCTATTTGCTTTCTTCTATGGACTTTCTCCTGTTTAATATCTGGCACATAATACTCGTCGGTCCTTTCAGTGTTCGAGGCCAGCCAATGCGTCTCCCTCGTAGAGATATGCGTATCTATTTCCATGTACGTGTGGAACAGTTCACCGTGATATACATCGGGCATTCCTTTGCAGACTCACAAACTTTTTCCGCGGTTGCGAAAAAACCGGCGACTGTTCCCTCTACTCGGAGTAGTCTGACCTCATCCCTTCTGCAAGGCTCCTCGGATCAACGACCCATAACGCTGCCTTCTCCACTACAACAGCGCTATCCCCGTCCCCTTCCCGACCATTAATGGCCACCGTAGCAGCCTCAGAAGGGGGATCCGGAACCGCTCCGTAACCACTCTCCGAGGTCCTGATGTCGCGCAGTATCGCCTTCACACTCGACTTGTTCGCCGTGAGCGTCGTCCACCCACGCACGGCGCCCCACAGCATGCTCTGCACCGTGTGCGCGGTCAGGCGAGGGTTCACCTTCGTGACCGCCGCGCGTTCGATCTCCTCTGAGTTTTCTTCTGCGCCGTCGTCAGCAGGAGGTGTAGGGTTCCGCGAGGGAACCTGTGCAGGGATAGTCTCTTGCGCAAGAATGTCGTGGCACGTCCGCGCGAGAACTCGGAAGAACGGCGAGAGCTCACGGCCGTCGCCAGAGGTGGCTGGGGGTTCAAGTTCTGGCGGAGGAACAGACGACGGGAAGACGTGGATGGGAATAATAGGAAGGAAGGCCCGAGGGTAGCGAGACTCATCCCAATACTTGTCCACGGCCTCAGATAATGACGCGTCTGGTGCTGGGAAGAGTGCAGCAGCGCGCCTCTTCTCGTGTGGACCTCCAATCTTTGACAGCACGATACGGAGGCAGCGGTCTCGCGCCTCTGGAGTTGTCCAAAATTCGACGTTCTCGAGGTCTGGAGATGAGACGGACGCGAGTCGATCGCGCAGCTCGTACAAGAGCCCGCGTCCCATCTCCTGCAGAGCTTGATTCGCAAGGGCACGCGAGTGCTTCCCGATGCCATTGTCCCCGTCGATCTCCTCTTCCGAACGCTTGTTTCCCTCGCGCTTCCGCTTCCACTCGCGGTACTGAGCGGATGGTACGTATCGCGCATCGGCCTCAGCAGGGGTTACCGGAAGGGGAGAATGGGTGATGTCCGACACGAGCGCGATCAGGATGGAGAGGTCTAGGTTGACACGAATTGAGGGCTCTAAGCGGCGCACTGGGGCGGGTGACACCTTGGGTAGCTGTGAGGGATCGCGTTCGCCTAGCTGGACGTCTATTCCCATGTCGCGTAGTATATCTATCGTCTGCGCTACTCGTGGGTCGTGCTCTTTTGGATTGGCTGGCGATGGGTCCAGGCGCGTCAGACGGAGGGTCACGGACGGTGGTGTGGTAGTTCCAGGCAGCGGGTTCTGTCGCGCTGCTTCAAGGAGAGAGCGGCCTACTCGCAGGATCGAGTTATCGAACTCCTTCGGGGCAAGGCTCGGGCGGCCAGTCCCGTCATCGTCTTCGTCCTCGGACTCGGTCATGTACGAATCGATCTCGCGGAACTCCGCTAGTAGACGCGAGTTCTTCGTTCTGCGCTGCAATGTCAGCGCATACACCGAGCAGGATGCGTCGTGTGACGTACGTGTTGACGCGGATCCATCGCCTTCCTCCATCTGCGACAACGTCCACTTTCACTCCGGGAGGCTTGCGGGAGCCGCGGCGGGGAACATGGGCCGGCTGCTCGCCTTCGAGGAAAGTGCGCATGATCGTGACGATTGGGTGTGGCGCGTGCAGCACCTCGTTCCATACCGAGATCAAGTAGGGCGCATTCGTGGATAGTGCGGGTGCGGAAGCGCAGTTTGGGTCATCCAGGAACTACTGGTAGCATTGTGCGACGTTGTGAACATGAGTGGGCTGCATAGACTGCCACAAGCTCACCTTCTCGAGCACATCGAGGTCTCGTTTGACTGCCTCGCGGAGTGCGCGCAGACCGTGTACCGCATCCTGGTGAGAGTGGAACTCCTCGCTCCCGTCCCCCCTGCTGAGGTCAATCGACGAATCTAGGATTGGAGGCCTTGCCGATAGCTGGGCGGATCCGAAGGTTGCCATCGCGTTGTAGATCTCGCGTAGTTGGTTCCGTAGGTCATGCAGCTCAGGATGAGTAGTCAAAGTCATGGTTTCGTGCAGAATACCCCTTTGCAAGATTTTTCAGAGGAATCGATACAGATGCGAGAGTTGCGCGAGAAAGGCGAGGAGGAGATGGTGGAGGTCGCAGAGGATGTTCAACTGACTCGCTATGCGCTCATGCCGTTTGTCCGGCTGAGAAAACCGGAGTGCCCACATTCGAGACACGCTCGATGCAAATTGTCATCGAATTTTCACGACTACCCTTGTCACTCGCAAGTACAGTACACAACCCGAGGTCCATAACTTCTCCAACCAGAAACTCCGATATCGGTATATCGACGTCGATGTGATGCTGCCGCATCTGCGCTCAGAAGAGCTTCTCCGCCCTGATGAAAGTGAAGCGGAACAACGTCAACGCAGAAACAAGATGACTAGACCCAGTGGGCTTACGCGAATGTCCAGAGGTTTTGTGGGTTGTTGTAGGTGTCGGCCGTGTATGCGAAACGGACTGTAAGTGCGGGTCAGCACTCATGAATTGAGACAATCGAGGTGCGTGATACTAACAATGCGGCAGTTCCGAAACGTACTCTGTATGAATGCGGCGGTTAGCAACTGTCTAGCCCGAAGATTATAACCCAAAGCCTCACCAATGGGTCGGGTTTCATCAAGGAAGCTGTAGGCTGTTGCGGAGATGAGTTCAATTACCATCTGATACCGCCCCAACACATTGTACGTACCGATACGCCAGTTGTGGCTGGACAAAGAAGACAGAAGGTTAGGGTGAACAAAAGAAGATGATGCCAGGACGATACATACCGGAAGTCGGCACTGACGAGCCTGGAGGTGATAATGAGTTAACTAGTAGATCAAGCTACTGAACCAACTACGTACAGGTCAGGAGGAGCCAAGGGGTCCTAATGGGAATCGTTCAGCTTCCACGTTAACGTGAGGCCCGAGAACGGTATACGTACGTCCTTCAGGTTAGCGGTCTTGATCTCCGAGTCAATGTCGAACCATTCCAAGACCTGGTTGCCGGCCATGCCTGAAGAAGCACCACAAGGTAAGGTGAGGGCGCGCCTTACATCTGCAATAACGCGATAACCCACCCTTGAACTGCATCTGCATGCCGGGCGCACCGCCGAAGATGGCGATAGATGTGTTGTGGCGCTCGTTCATGAGCGTGCTGAACATGGCGCAGGTCGACGCGCAGTTCGCGTTGCCGACTGTGTGCAAAAGTCAGATTCGAACTCTGACAAGGCCATTAGACCACAACACCACTAACCAATGGCGATCTTCTCTGGGGGGAAGAAGGGCTCTGCAGGGAGATCAACGGTGAAAGGGCAGATATCCTGTCGCGATGCTAGTTAGCCTCGGCGCGCGCTGATGGTATGTCGAGGTAGACGCACCCCAAAGCGCTGAGACTCCGTAAACTGCTGACCGTTGATGGTCCTCGTCGTGCTCGGCTGCATGTAGTTGTTCGTCAGCGGCATCTCGGTGTTGTTCAAGAACGCCCCTTTTCAGCGTCACATGTCAGTCCTATCCGACGCTACGGTGATAGTGGGGCGCGAGAGCTCACAGTTGTCAGGAGTGTAGAATGAGAACGAATCAGTGAGGCCGAGCGCAATGTCCGATGCAAGGATCTTCTGAGCCAACGGGTTGGCTCGCATCGTAGACTGGTAACCCCTGAGGACGTCACAGTAGTTAGACTACCGACAGTCGGTGATAAGATGAGGTAGGCGTACGGGTTCTGGAAGTGGCCCAGGCTGTTGGTACCGGATAGGAAAGCATGGAGGAAGTGGCCCAGGCACACGAAACCGCCTATTGCAGTGGTCAGCACGCGGTGAGAAACCACTCAGAAACGCTTACCTCCGTTGTTGGTGAGATCCACAATGAGCTGAGTAAGTCCCGCCGCCTGGAACTGCGTGAAAGTGTCTTGCACATCCGTCTGGAACTGGAAGAAGTCGTCCGGCTCAAAAGAACCCACAAACATCTATCGCCGAAACGTTGATCTCGTTACAATCGTTCTTCTCATGCGCCATAAGTCGTTGTGCACTTACCACGCCGGTCTTGTTATCCGGAAGGATGTACGACTTGATCACGCCCTCGCTACCACTGACAGTCGGCAGAGTCGGCTGGAATTGCGACGGCAGGCCGACAGCGCTCTTGGGGCCAACGTCCTGGACGATGCTCGCCTTTGCCAGCTTCTTGGCCTTCTGCGCGCTGATCTTCGCCATTTGAACGGAGTTCTTGAAATCGACGCCGTTCGTCCCGTCATTCGCCGCGCAGTTCGCGGTCCAGCTGAGCACGCGATCCATCAGTAGTCAGGAACAAAAGTCGCGGAGATAACACGTACAAGTCCTCCTTGTTCGTGAACGGCGCGCCAATGAAGCTCGACAGGTAGGGAACCTTGACCGTCTCTGCCTTCGTCGAGTTCACTGGGATGAGCGTCAGGGTGAGCGACTCAAGGTCGGGGAACGCAGGGCCCGCAATGTCGCCAAAGCGCTGCGAGTAGTCCGTGCCAGAGATGCGGTAGCTACTGAATACGCTGTTCACGCGTACGCCGTGATCGAGGTAGTTCCCGGACTGAGTCGCCGCGATGAGCTTGGCATACGCGTACGGGTCCTGACCCTCAATCTTGAGGACCTTCGCGCCGGCAAGGCGCTTCCAGTTGAATCCAATGGAGTCGAAGAACGACGTATAATTCGTGCCGAGTAGGCTGACAAACTCCACCGAGTCCGGCGCAACGAACACGCTCTGGACTCCGTTCTCCTCGAGCGTAACGACGGGCGCCGGAAGCAGGTTTTGGAACGTGGTGGCGCAGTTTGGGAGCCAGCCTGGAGGAACGGGCAAGTCAGCACGCGAACGAGCACGGGCACAGACGGATGCAGAGAACCAGGTGCTTGATTCGACCACCTGGCGCCCCTGTGTGCTGCTCCGCGTCCTGCTCAGCATTGCTGATAGTGCGTGAATCGCGGGGCAGCGCCACGCGGTCCTATCCATCGAGGGAACGTCGGCCGACAATTATAGAACAGGCACGTACGCGTGTGTCCGTCGTTCAACTGATTGGTGAACTCGTAGAGGTCATGGTTGAAGTCGTAGTCCGTCTATCTCTCTCGTCAGCCGGGATCGCGACCTCTTGACGTGAAAGCTTTACGTACCGCGTAGTGCGTCCTGTTGATCCGTGCCAGCTCAGCACGGATGTTGACCGTGGAGTCCTGGAACGGTGGGGGCGACTTCAAGTAGTAGTCCTCGAACGTGTAAAAGTCGAACACGCGCGAGACGACTGTCAGGACGTTTTGGCGCAGGGTCTCGTTGAACGGGAACGACTTCAAGCAAGCCAGAGAGTCCGCCGGAGGGACGAACTGCTTCCCCGCGATCTTGGCACACGGGTCAGCTGCTGCAGGAGCGGTGGGGGCAGCGAAAGACACCCCTGCAGCACCGATGATGGTGGCGAGGACCGCCAGACGAGCAGCGAGAGGGGACATGCTGGCCGAGGGCAGAGCGACGGAGAGGCTCGACGACTGCACGACTGCAACCCAGGGGGCTCAGACTGCGAACTGCCCGCCGCATCTTCGCCTTTTATCCGGGTCGCCCGACGTCTTTCGGTAAGCTACGCATCAGGAAGTCGTATGGGTCCAGTCGTCCGGGATTGACCACTTCCTCAGCTGATACGTAGTCGCGTAAGAATAGGTAGAGCGGCGTACAATCCTGCCGAAAATGTACGAGAGCAGCGCCTGTCGCTGATAGAACCACATGGGACTCGGTGGGAGATGTGAACAGGGCGGGGTGATGGACGTCCAGCAAGGAGATGATGTACTCACCAGACGACAGCCGTCTTCTTCTCCCGGAATGTATTAGTTCACCGTGCCGACGGACCTGTGTCGGTCCGCCATTGAGTGCAGATAAGCAGCATACTTGGGCGTACTGGTCTGAGTGTAGTCCATACCACCATTCCAAGTGCCATGGCTCGAGATTTGAGAAACTCGGACTGCTCGGGGGTCACGGTCATGCATCTTCCTTGCTGATGGAACGGAGTTAAGGTTGCAAACAATGTCACCCGTTGGCGCGGTTTGATGAAGATCACCCCGTTACCGCCGGCAACCACTCTGGGAACAATGCACGCATTGCAAGCTACACAGCCTCTAGACCCTGGCGTTGATTTCCAACACGCTCGCGGGGTCCGGCGAGCAATAACCAGCTCAGCGATTGTGTTGTGAGGCTGTATGGAGAAAGCTACTAGCAGACTACAGTATTAGCAACGCACTTCTATGCCAAGTTGAGATCAATGTCTAACTTGAGCTAACGTTTATGCATCACGCACATTGTGCTCATCTTCCGCAGCGTTCACATCCTTTGGGGTGGAGCAAATGGCTGGGAACTGGAGTCAAGGGTGGAAGAGTACTAGTAAGTAACCTTGTGGGCGTCTGAGCTGCCTAATCCACCAAACCTTGACGCCCGCTGGCGCAGGTTGACCTCGTTCATTTACGCTCACCGAAACGTAAGGCGTTTTCATGGGTTGTCGAGACTTTCAAGTGCTTACTGAAACATGATTCCAGCATTATTGTCTCTTGGGAGCTCATGGCTCGTTTTGATCAGTTGCCTAGCGAGCTTTTGTCGTCCATCCTCTGCTATCTGCATTTTCTCGATGTACTCCGCTGCCGTCAGGTAGGAACCACTCAAATCCTTCGCAATTACCCTGTAACTTATGCCAACACTGCTCATCCTAGGTGTGCCTTAGACTAAAGCATGCCGTGGATGGGGACGTGCGTATGCAGTACAAGGTCGAGCTGGGTGCCGCGGGCATGGAAGACGAGTTACACTCCACGCTAACAGCGTCTGAGCGCCTCGCTGTGCTCAGAAAGAGACAACACGCGTGGAAAGAACTTGCCTGGCTATCTCAGGAAGACATCACAGCTCCTGAAGGGAGCGTCCTGTGGGAGCTCTACGGTGGCGTCTTCGCCCGAGACGAAAATCGCAGGACGCTGCACTTCGCGCAACTGCCGTCACAACTTAGGCGCATCGAGGGGAGGAAGTGGGCTCTCGAAGACATAGGGATGAGGATCACTGACTTCGGCATTGACCCTGCGCAAGATCTTCTCGTGATAGTCGAGGAGGTGCAACAAGGGTATGTGGTCTTCTCCTCGTTTTTAATGCTCACGCTAACGTCATTACTCACCCTCACTAATAGTTCGCAGTGCCGTTTCCACTTGAAATCGATGACTACTGGCAAGGCACATCCCATGGCTACTTCGGAAATTCTCGCACACAGACCCGAAAATAGCGTCTTCAACACATACTCAATACAAACTTCGAACGAACACCTAGCGGTGCTTTTAACCAGAATGACTGGCGATGATGCCGTTAGAGAATCTGAGTTAATGGTTTGGAACTGGAAGACAGGCTCTATGATAATGGTGAGAATCGGAGGCATACGAATTTGAGGGCATGACACTCACGTTGACCTAGAATGTCGCTGGAGAGGACATGAACTCCTTCGTGTTCTTGACGCCCAACCACATCCTCCTCCTAACATTTCGCCATTCTGTTAACGGGGCTATCTATGCCTACGCTCCCGAACCGTGCCTGGCTGTCCTCGATCTCGACCCGGCACACCCCAACAGTGAACCAATCTTGATGACGGATATCGACTACCTCTGCGCATTCACATATCCCGACCTCGGTGAGGAATCCGACGTCATCGAGATGGTGCTACGCGCAGACCCGGGGCCGGGCTGGCTACCGTCTCCTTCCCTGGCCGTTCCCTTCTCAGTGTCATCGGAGAACAGACTGCTTGTCGTGACGTTGCAGGTCATGCACGGATTGCGAAATATATCGACTCTTCTCTCATTCATCCCTTCCTCGACGCTCCTCTCTGCTATCAATTCGCTCGCTCCAGGAGAGAGATGCCGGACCTTCGCATGGGAAGAGTGGGGCCCCGACGGGTCTCGCTTGATACTGGCATCGCCGAGGTTCTCCTTCGACATGCCCTGCTACGTGTACGGAACCGCCTTCGCAATGCACCGCCAAACGCGTGACACCCTTCCGTTCTCCCTCACCATCGTGCACTTAGACTTCAACCAACTCGCTTGCCGACGCGCACTGTCTGACGAGAACGAGGACGATCAGGCGCTTATAACCGAACCCACGACGCTGACAGGTCGCGCGCGCGACATCTTCGAGGGGAAAGTAACTACTTCTTGCCCTTACTTCCACAGAGAAGTGGTAGTGACCGGTAAGAAGGATGAGGGTCGACTGGTCTTTGATGAGTTGCTGCTCGGGGAGGACTCGCTCATTCTTGTGTCCGGTGTGAGTACTCTACCGCGATAACCTCACCTAACCAATACTGAAGTGCACTTCTGTAGGAGGCGGTGAATGCAGAGCCTTTTTACCGTGTCCTCACGTTCTAATTCGCACTGATGCTGTTCGTCCGAGAATTACAAAGCTTCTATATCAACATGATCAGAGGAGGGCCTTCTGAGTGCCATATCTAGTGCTCAAGAATTCATGCAGGTCCTTAGCTGCGGCTGGAGTTAGCCTTTCGTCTGTAAAGTCGTCATCAGCGCCAGACATACCGGTAACAGAGGGTATCTCTTGGGCGATCAAGTGACCAGACGGTACGATCCGGTGCGTGGTGTTGACCTTCCGCCGCCATGCCACCTTTCTGCGCTTCTCAGTATCTCTGTCGGCCGAGACAGGGATGAGCATAACTACGGCTTTCGTCCTTGACAAGCAATACTCACTGAGGAGGCAGGTCCCGTGCCATCAGCCAGCGCGTCTCCACCGCTGGGGGCAGCTTCTCGAGGAGCTCGAACATCTCGAACGTCGCGTAGCTCTCAGCGAAGCACACTGCTTCCTGGATTCCGGGCATCTTGAGCTTCAGTTGACCGTCCGGTGCTCGGTACAGAGCGCACTCAATGTAGACGTCGAGCGTCGACGGGTCCCAGGCCTTGAAGAACGGGATTGCGGAGAACCCCTTGTGTGCCTCCTCCCTGATAAGGAGCGCAATCATTCAGTCCAGAGCAATACGGTGAAAGTATGCTGAGATACCACTCACTTCGACGACCAGCCGTCGCGCCTCCGAACCGCGCCGGCGACAAGGTTCTTGATAGACTCCGACGGCTTCGGCGCCTGCTCCTGAATGGGCTGGATCATAGCGTCAAGCATGTACAGATACTTGAACAGCTGCGGCTGCTCCATGGCAGCACGAAGCACAGTGCAGCCGCCAAACGAATGTCCCACGTAGACCATTCTACGGCTGGTGAGCCCGTGGACCCGGCGCGACTCGGCCTCGTCGTCTGCTAGGCGGGGAAGGGCCGTCGGGAGCCCGTCAGGTGTTGCGGTGGTTGGGAGGTAGTACTGGAGGAACTGGAGGATGTCTCGGCTGTTGTCGCGCCAGTCGTCTGGGCGATGCATGTACGGTCAGCATGGCAGCTCCGCGGGATGTGCGGAGGGACGTACAGAGACCACCGAGGGCGTCAGCATTGATGAGGCAGGAATCGCCGTGGTTCGCGGCTTCCCATGACCAGATCTCGTCGACCTTGTAGTTGGCGTGCTCCTGCTCGAGAGTGAGCTGGCGCAGCAGCGGCTCCCAGATCTGGAGGAACGTTCAGTTGACTGGTATCCATGGTTCAGTTGCACAGACGTGCTCGTACCTCCTTCGGGAAGCCGTTCGCATGCGACATGAACAAGGTGACACCCTTTCCCGTGTCGTCCTCGCGCAAACCCTTGCGGACGTATCGGTTGACGCAGATCCACATCTGCCGGGAGTTGGGCTCTAGATGGTCGAGCTTGCCCAACCACTGCGCCTCTTTCGTCGCGCTGACCTCATCTACGACCCGCTGGACGGATGCCTGGAACTCGTCCTTGTTCGGGGACCACTGCGGTAGAGGAGGCAAGGGCACGAATGGAGTAGTCCGAGGACAGGCGGCCGGGACCAGATGTGTCGAAAGAGTGTACCATTCGTCGAGTAGAGACTTCCTGGGAGGCGTGGGTAGCTGTGGCGCCTGAATGTCGCGCGGAGGTGTCTGGGAGGGCTTGAGCGGTTTGGGGTGGCATGTAGGCAGGTCGTAAGGCCCCGGAGGAGGATATGTCAAAGCAGAGGAAGCCATCCTGTTCGTGAACGTCCTCAAGTTCTGGCTTCGGGTATTCGCCGACCTGCTCGCTGTTAGTACGGTGACCGCGGTCGTCGTACTTCGCGTTGAACTACTGGGGATATGGCTCAGTCGCAGAACGAACATACGAGATACCTACATATATGCACCTTGCCGGCTATGTCTGATCCCGAGCGATTACGCTTCAGGGGAACATATCACGCGGGCCGGAGGAAGTGACGCTAACTTAGTGGCCGGATGATGTTCACAAGGACAGACCGCACAGCCACCGGTAGCGGGACCACCTCTGTACTTTCGGGCGACTCGTCAGTCGTCCGCAGCCACCTTGAAGTGACATTCATCCTTGCCCCCAATACGAGTACGCGAGCGCTGCAATCAACACGGAAACAATCGAGATATAGCGACTCGTAGAGTCCTAGTATCCTGGATATCATGCAATGCGGTATTTTACATACATTACAAAGTGTGCAATGGTACCTAAACACGCTCATGCGGCTTGCGGCTTGAACGTTGAACACTCGCTCCAACATATAATTACTCCCTCTATCCCCCCTCAGTCGAAATCAATGAGGCGATTGCCCATCCCTGTTGACCAGGATGTTCGGCCATCGCAAGTCACCATGCACCATCCCTTGGCTGTGCAGCGGGGCTTTCGCGCATTTCCCAGAGAGTGAGTCCCTCAGGGCAAAACTCCATCACGACCATCCGCATACGTGTGCACCCCGGAAACTCGGTGTACGGCGACTCGCACTAGACCAGGTCTGGGGCGCAATTAGCCGCAGCAAGGAGGCGGTGTGCCTCGGCGGAATAGCGTGGGGTGAACTTGACAACGTATATGCGGTCATGCTTGTCGGCGAATGCGAGGAAGACTTTGTCATGAGGCTCAATCCGGCGGAAATAGCAGGAGCCGACCAGGGCATCCGTCTGACCTTGGACGGAGGTAGTGGCCGGATGAAGGCGATCGTAGAACTGAGGTTAGTCGGAAGCCAAGACGGTCTTCCGGTACCATTCCTGTAGGTGCGACACAGATTGTCGGAGGGCCCAGAGAAGTTTTTCTGCCGTCGTGGCAGTTGGGGATGAGACATGGCGTGGATGGTGATATGGGGATAATCTTCACCGTAACTGAGTGTCGTGTCACTGTCAGGACTCTTGTCTTCCGTAGGCAGACGATTGAATCGTGGCCCTACGATCATTAATTAGAGGAGGACTTACTCGAAAACCTAACAAGACTTTGGTGAGTTCTGAGCTTATATAATAATATCACGTGAAAAATTGGTATGGGCCCCGGGGAACTTCGCGTCCTTGAAGAGTATCATCATAGTACTTACGACCACTACGTACCACGGAGGTTCTATTTAGCTCTGCCGCCTTATCACTGAGGGAACAGGTGCTTCAAGTAATGCAGGTCATGGGCCTTGGTGACCGGTCCTAGAGGGGACATGCCCTCGGGCGCAGGAACCTTCTCTGGCCACCATGGCAGCTCAACCGAATAGTATGTCTTTCCCTCCTCCCCAGCGAGATCGAAGTTCAAGAAATGAACCTTGCGGCGACCAGGAAGATGGAGGATGGTTTTCGTGGTCACATTCCCGTGGGCGTAGCCAGCCTGGTGTAGCACTTTGACAGCGGCGTGTACTTCCGCACAAATGGTCGGGGACGGCGGCCTCTGTGACGATAGTCGGGAGCCGGGCGAGCATTCCATGACCACCATGATCAATCCCGTATATCCAGGTGCGACGTCGGCATACGGCTGTCCGCAGTACAGCAGGCGCGGTGCCATCCCTTTCTTTGCCAGGATCTCATGCGGTTCCCTCCCGTACTTCTCCGTGAACCTAACAACCACCATTTGACCCTCCTTGATTACTTCAGGACCGCCGCTGGAGACGACGATTGCAGAGTATGTGCGCCTACGTCTCGGACCGAGACATGCGGCATACTCAAGCTCAAGATCTCCACAGCGCGTCGGAGCTGGCCGCATCTCGGGGCGAAAGGGTCGCGGCAACGAAGCAGCGAGGACCTTAGCACGCGACTCAATATCGCTCATGGCGGCACATAACGCATAGAAGACGCGGGCCACCGAAAGTATGTCGCCAATGGGAAGGTTGGAAGCGATTGCGGTGTGTGGCACCCCTGTAAGTGGTTGACATATCCACCTGTCGGTCAGAATACAGCCATAGACCCCGAGCCATGGCCCATCTATCGCTATCACGAAGGTAGGACAGCACCACATTTCTTTTGCCCTGCTTCGCTGTCAAGTAGAGTGCGATAAGCTCTCGGCGTAGGTATGCTCACAGAGGTGCCACACTCACATGCGCATCCGATTGCCAGAATTGTTCCACTGCTGCGAGCGCTTGGACTCCTGCGTCACAACCGCCACTCCCGGGCTCGACTTTGTACTCGATCACGGCGAGAGGAACAAGCTCGTGGACCTGGCATTCGCCCTTTTCGTACACGAGGTCGAAGATAACAGAACCATCGGGGTTGGCACGTCCGATCTTCAGGTCAAGGACGTTGCGCCCGAAGACGTCGGATAATAGTTCAGACAACTCTTCAGGACGCTCCTGTCCCTTCAGGTAGATCGCAGTCGATTTGCGCATGAACTGATATGTGAGATGGAGGAACTTGGCGCTAGGTACGAAGGATCCATCCTCGGCGAGGGTCTGAAAGAGCGCGAAGGAAGGACTGTGAAGTGTTACAGGAACATCTCGAGTGTTCTTCTCGATGGTCATGTAGTGTCTGTCCTCCTCCTGCCGCTTTGCGTATATCTTCAAGTGAGCGGCATGGCTTGGCGAATGCTTGGCGTCTCGGACGTGGTCGAGCGCATGCCTGTGGATGTCTGGCGTGGAAGGAATCGCAAGATCGACGATGAGATTCAAAACTTGATGTACGGCAGGAGCGGGGGTGATCATCACGTACATTCGGCCGTAGGTAACGGCCCCAACTTCAGATCGGAGCCCTGAGAAGGTCGGGGTTGCAACAACTCGGGTTTACTCCCATCTACAGCGTAGTGATAAATAACATCTGAGTAGGTTGTACCAGATCAAGACAGCTGTGGCATACCGTTGATTCCGATTACGAAGTAGACGTGAGTGTCCTTTGTCGGCCAATCGAGGTGGCTCATGCAGACGGTCGATACCCGAATCTTATTGAGGGAAGCGTCCGGGGCCTTGCCCATTTGTTTGATGTGTCCCTCCAATCTCTTGCGAAAACCTTCAGGATTGTCCCAAAGCAATCCATCTTTCTGAGGTGATCGCGTGAGTGAGAGACGACATCGCCCTGAGGGTTACCTCACATACCAATACGTGAACAGTCACATCCGACAACGCTATCCCGTTCTCCTCGAGTTCAGCCTGGAGTTCATCTTCCCAAATCGAGCTGATAACTTTCGACATGCGGTCCTCGCCACGAAATACGCCTGTCCACAGGTCATCGAGATAGCCATCGCAGTACACCCTGATACGATAGCCTGACCGCAGTTGGCTTCTTCGGGTTGAGGGAGCCACGTTGGACAAGTGTTGAAGCCTAGAGCAGGGGAGCAGGCTGAGACCGGTCACAGGGCAGCCTGCAAATATCTGAGCTGAGTATGATGAGTGCTACGCGTGCGCAGTGGGAGGCCCAAGTTACAGACGACGTGGAGGCGGTGGACTTCAAGTTCAATGAGCGCAAGACAGTCTAAGTTGAAGACACCGTGGCAGTGCTGAGCGCTAAACGTTGGGGGGACGGCAGGCGAGGCAGCAGCACTATTCGAACCTAACGCGCTACAGTAAGCTCGACTTCTTACTGAAGAGTAACGGGTGAGGGTGCCGGAGAGTAGGACATACGCATGGCTAGGTATGTATAGGAGCGCATACTGCGATATTGGTCTATCTAAATATTGTTCCACTTGCCCACGACATCTGCACACCTTCCTCGCGAGGACATGATTCATGAAACCGCGTGAGGACGTCAAAACCTCCAAATGCAATTCAACTTTGTTTACAACATCAAAAGAAGATGCTACATGCTAACACTGTACACAGATTGGCACGACATACTCTAATCACACATATTCGACTATCAGAACTTCTACAGATACGCCCGCTATGCTTGCTTGCGCTGGAGGTTCTTGGGAAGCTCCTTGACCCAGGGCAGGAAGTCACGGCCCTGCATATATGGCCGGAGGACTTCAGGAACGACGAGACCCTGTGATGAATGCAATGAACGAGGGAGCCACGGTCGAAAGTGAAGGGCAGTACCTCCGGAGTCTGGTAGTTCTCCACAATACAACACAGCGCACGCTCTGTAGCGCAGAGAGTGCCGTTCAGCATGTGTACGTAGACCTTGCGCGCCTGGTCCTTGGTCTTCAGACCGCAACGGACCTCAAGTCTTCGGCTCTCTGTAAATTTGTTCAAGATGTTGCGAGCAAGGAGGCATCAATGGAACTCACGGTAGTCAGTGCAGTTCGAGCACGACACGAGCTCCTTGTATGCGCCCTGGAATGGGAACCACGCCTCCAGATCGTACTTCTGGGCGGCAGCGAGATTGAGCGCGCCCGAAACAATCGCAACGACGCGGTACGGGATCTTGAGGCTCTGGTAGAACGCCTCCGAGTTGCCGATCATGGTGTCGAACATCTCCCAGCTCTTCTCGGGCTCGGTGAGGCAGAACTGCTCAACCTTTTCAAACTGGTGGACACGGAAGATGCCCCACATGTCGCGCCCGGCCGAGCCCGCCTCTTTCCGGAAGCATGTCGAGTAGCCGGCGTACTTGATTGGGAGCTGTGTCTCGGGTGAGTCGAACCACTCCTCCGAGTGGTATGCCGAGATGGGCTGCTCCGAGGTCGCGATCAGATACTTCTCGTCCTCGGCGATGACCTTGTACAGCTCCTCGTCGAACTGCTCGAGCTGCGCTGTCTTGCCCATGACATCGCGGTTCATCATGAACGGGGGCTGGATCTTCTTGTAACCGCGCCCGCGGAGGAAGTTCAGGCCATACGAGATGAGCGCTTGGTTGAGGTCGATACCGTCATTCGTGAGGAAGTATCCGCGGTGACCGGTGATCTTGGCACCTGTTTAGGCTAAGTACTAGGCTTGTAGTATGGATACGGATAGACTTACCTCGCTCCAGATCGATAGCGTCAAGACGAAGGAGAACCTCATGGTGGGGCATGATATCGGTCCTCTTCTCAACCTCCTTGCCCTCCGGATGATATGTCCTCAGCGTCTTGTTGTCGTCCTACTATCACCCATCAGCACACACCCATTGTACATACTACACCTTCGTACCTCGTTCATGCTGACTGGAACATCCTTTCCGACGATGTTGCCGGCCGTCGAGGCTTTTTGACGCATTTTGGCTTCCAACTCCTTCGCCTCCGCTCGCTTGGCAGCGACCTGCGCGTCGATATCCTTCTTCTTCGCTACGAGCTCATCCGCGTTCTCTTTTGCCTGGATGGGACGCGTCAAATTCGCGATATGAAGGCATATCTGTGACGATGCCCACCTTCTTCTTTGCGGCGATTTCCTTCTGGACACTGTTCACTGATTTTGCCAGGTTGTTCGCCTCGAAATCGACTGCGAACGCGTTAGCAAGATCGGGACGTTTGATTTTGAAGCAACTCACGTTTCACCCAGTCAGTGTACATCTGGATGACCTCGTCAACCAGCTCAACCGAGAGTCCTCGTTTCCGCTGCGACTCGCGGATCTCCTCCGCATTTCCCCCCTTGTTGTCGATGAAGTGCAGTACGTCCAGAGTCATGGTGGTAAGTTGCTAGTTTGCTGCCTCGGCTGCCTTTATATACCGTCTACGAGCGATGTGTGGTCGAGCCCCAGTGAGTCAAGAAGTATACCAAGCTCTGAGCGGTGTCTTGCGACGAGGGCAGTGTAGTAAAGTCGAAGCCGAGTCAAGTGAAAGTGTCTATCGATACCTAGAAGCAGTCCGGAATCAATCAAGTGGAAGATCATGGATCTAATCTAATCTCGGTTGTTCTGCATGTGCTCGAGTCAGATCTGAAGAGTAAATCTCGTTTCAACTCCGAAAGTCCATATTAGGGCTCCGCTGCCTCGCTGGCACAGCGAACAACTGCCTCCCCTCGATGCCCCCGACGATCTCGATGCCGTTCTCGTTGACTTCTGCTCATCCACTTGCGACAGACCCTGATTCCCCGAGTTAGCCTGGTGGGCCTCAGAGCAGCCAGGCAACCGCAGTCGCCATGGAGAAGGAGGAATCTGGTGGGTTGGTGCTGTTTGGGTCGGTGGGATTTTGGGAGTTTCGGCGGAGGGTTGTCTCAGAGAGTAGAGGGCTATTCTGTCATCGTCCAACTGAAATGTGTGCGTACTTCATGAGCGAAATGAGTGAACAATTGCGGGAAGAGGTACAAAACAAAGTTGAGGTGGCCCAAGATGTCGACAAGGGCGCGAAGTTGAGGGCGATGCCGCTTGACCCACGACCACCACCTCAACTACGACCCTCCGACCTCCCTCCCTCCCTCCATTCTCTATCTCGTCGTGCTCGCCGATGTCGGGCAAGGCACCGCCGCGAGCACCGCGGGCATTATTAAATTCTCTCCATGGATCAGCTGCAGCCGCTGCCGCCTCGTCCTCGTCCCCAGCCACAGCAAACGCGTCTTCAACCTCGCGAATAGGAGCTACCCCTCCTACTGGCCCCCGCAGTCTCCTCAACGGGCAAGCAGGACGGGGTCGAGGAGGAAAACCGTACGTGAATGGCCACGCTGGCGCACCAACAGGTCCCTCGGCCACGCCGCATGCGGGCCCAGCAGCGCTGAAGGGCAAACAAGTCGATGTTGGGTGGTCACAGCAGGGTAGCTCGAGTGGTGTAGGTGCCCTTTCGCCGGGCTGAATCGCAGCGTAAGCTCATGGACATTTTTCTCCGTTCACAGGCACAAGCAAACGGTGCAGGACCCAGTCGGGCAGCACATCCACAGGAGCCTACAGCGTTGAACGCAAGACATACCACCATCTCGTTCAAGCTCAGACCAAGTGCGTCTTCCTCGTCTCTTCGTTCAACCAACGGAGATGGGCCACAACCACCATCTTCGCCACGACTGCGGGCGTTTGCTCCTCCTCCGCCATCTTCGGCGCCCCCGCCTCCACCGCCGCCCACAGAACCTCCGCCCCCGCCTCCTCCTCCTACAACAGAACCTCCGCCTCCCCCACCACCCACGACGGAGCCTCCTCCTCCTCCCCCACCCTCTGTTGATCCTCCGCCTCCACCACCCCCGTCGGCGGAACCACCGCCGCCACCAGACGAACCCCCTCCTCCACCCCCTCCTCCATCGTCCGTACCTCCGTTACCTCCTTCGTTACCGCCACCTCTTCCACCCGACTCTGCTCCACCACCGTTACCGCCGGGTCCCTCCTTTCTGCACCCGTCGTCCGTCCCACCCCCGCCTCCTCCAGACGCCCCTCCCCCTCTCCCTTCAACGTCTGCAACACGACTGCCTCCAACAGGTCCGCGCCGGGATCCTTTCACAGGCTTGTACACGGCTCCTCCCATGCGGTTTCCAGGACAAATCCCTACAGGGCCGAGAGCAGAACGCTTCCCAACTCCTCCGCCACCGCCGCCACCGACCGAACCTCCCCCACCTCGGCCGCCATCGCCTGTACTGTATTCGCTGCCTCCTCCGCCACCATGGCCACCGGCTCGTTCTGTGTTCCCGCCTGGTAAGAATTGGAAGGTGCTCTTCGATTACGCTGTCGACAAGGATCGCGAGGGGCAGTACCGGGCGCTCGCGGAGAAGCTGCGGGAGAAGGGCATGGATCAGGGCGATGAACCTCGGGTTAAAGGGAAGGGCAAGGGCAAGGAAATCATCCTGCGTTACGATGGCGAGGTGATTGATGGAGAGCACGAGGCTGTCGTCCGAGATCCTCGTAAGGAAACCAAGGTTAAGAAGCTACCTACGCAGCGCCCATTGAGGACCGACTTGTACCAGTGCAAGTATGAGGTGCGCAAAGTTTCTGGTAGTCATTCTGCTTGAGGTTAACGTTGATCGTCAATAGCATGACACCAACTCGGTTGGGCCAGAGCCGACAACTGTCCTCATACTCGGACTCCCACCGCTCATGTCAAATCAGCACGTACGCAGACATTTCGAGATGTACGGTACGATCATGTCGTTCGAGCCACAAATCGACAAGTTGAGTGGCGCTTCTCTCGGCATCGTCTCGATCCGGTTCGCGACGCAGGAGGAGGCAAAGAAGTGCATAGAAAGTCAGCACGGCAAGAAGCTTTCTGTCGCACTGGCAATCCCGGGGAGCGGCGAAGCAGAAGAATTGCGAGTCGTTTCGGATCGCGAGGGCAAGCTCCTCAAGGCTGTTATGACCGAGCTCGACAACCGGAGGAGACGAGAACGAGAGGAGAAGCGCAAGAAGGAGAAGGAAGAGAAAGCTGCGGCAGCCTTGAAGTCCACCCCCACCTCCAGTGCCAGTCATACGCCAGTACCGCCCGTGCACTCTAACAATCCTTGGCGCAATGGCCTCCAGGGTCTTCAGGGCCTGCAAAGTATGCAGAACATGCAGAACATGCAGGTTCCGCCCAGATCGTCTCATCACGTTCCTCGTCCTCCACCACCTAGTGCGCACCTTCCGATGCGTCCACAAGGGCTCACACCCATGTCGATGTCCAACTCGCCCGCCCCTATGCACGGCAAGGCGAGCCCACTACCCAGCGGAACGCCCACAGGGCCGCGCAACGGCCCTGCACATCCCGCGCGCATCCGCAAGCCACAGAACGCTGCGTTTCGCGGCCGGGGCATGCACGTGCTACGCGCTGTCCCACCGCAGAACATCCACCCTCCCATCCATCTGTTCCCCAACGGTATCGAGAACGGTCCAGTACTTCCCCCCAGCCTGCAGTTTGGTCTCAATGCGGTGAGTATGCCCATGCCGATCCCTACTATGCCAACGATGCCGTTCCTACCGTCGCGCTCTCCGTCGCCTGTGTCAAGAAGGCCTTTCGGCAAGGACGCGAAGAGGGTAGACTACGCTGCGGTGAAGGCAGCGTTGGCGCAGAATGGGTATGAGCACATCGCGATTGACGGAGACGTGGGGAATGTTGGGGAGGACGCTGTGAGGATGTTTATGGCGGAGTTCCCGGTTGATCAGGTGCGTCACAAAGTCCTCTCATACCCTGCAGATGTTAACCTATATTGTGTGCACAAAGATTATCCGTGACCGGCATAGCTGGTATGTGACCTTCAAGACTGCCGACTCGGCACGTCGTGCGCAGGCCGTGGTCAAGTTGACAAGGCGTACGCTCGCGAACCACATGGTCACGGTCACTGCTCGTCCCGCGCCGACGCACGTCCCGCTTGCTCACAAGACGAAATGGACAGATGAGGAGATGCTGGAGCAGGCGGAGAGCACCCTCTTCGCCGAGCTTCGCAAGATGCTCGAGAAGGACGTCATCGAGCGTGTCGTGGCACCGCGCGTCGCGCGGATGGTCATCGAGCAGCGAGGGAAGGCGGGATCACGTATCGTGCACGCGGCCGGCGCGGACGGTCATGTCGCTGAGGTTCATGACGGGCTTGACCCGAAGTACCTCGACCGCAACGGGCTCCGCGGGCTGTCGTTCCGGAAGAAGCGCGTGAGGGAGGAGCTCACCCCAGCTGTCTCAACAGAGACTGTCGCGGTCTCAGACAAGGTAGAGGAGGAGGAGGAGCTTGTGGTGGAAAGGCCGAAGAAGAAGCTGAAGAAGTCGAAGAAGGTCGTCGTCGAGGAGAAGGTCATAGAGTCGGAGGACGAGGATGTCACGCTCGTGCCCACGGTGCCTCAGCCGCGCAAGCGCGCAATGTCGGAGGCCAGCGACATCGAGGTGCCGGTCAAGAAGAAGGCCAAGCCTGTGCCGCGCCCCAAGAAGGTCAAGAAGGTCACGGTGGTCGATACCGTCCAAGACTCAAGGCAGACGAGCGTCTTCGAGGACGAGGTCGTTCACGAAGTGCTGCCAGATGGTCTGCCTTTCGAACAGCCTTCTGTTGCTCAAGTGCGCGTCACCCCTTACGACTACTCCCCTTCGCCTGTACTCTCTCCCATTGTTCCTCCTCCAGTTGCTCTCCCCGACGTCCCTCCCATAGATCCCATATCCGAAGGCATCTGTGAGGATGACGAAGACATGTACTTCGCCAAGCTTGCGCTGGAGCGTATGCTGTTCGGCAAGACCGCTCCGGCAGAGGAGATCGAGGAGCTTGAGACCGAGGGCCCGAGGCCGTTCCGTAAGCACCTCACGGGCTCGGCACGCACAGAAGGGTACTACAAGATTCCACATACGGAGAAGTCCTCCTATGTCGCTCAGTACGCCTTGCGTGGTATGACTGCTACCATCAATACGGAAGCCGAGAACGCTCCACCACCACCAAAGGCCATCGCAACCTCGCGTTCCAATCGCGCCAACGCCCGTCGGCGCGCGCAAGGTCTCGAGGAGATGAACCAGGTCCAGCGTGCCATGGCTCTGTCCAAGGGCGAGGCGGCGGCTCCGGACTCTGTCAAGTACAACCAGCTCCAGACGCGGAAGAAGCACCTGCGGTTCGCGCGGTCTCCTATCCACGATTGGGGTCTGTACGCGATGGAGAAGATCAATCGTGGCGATCTTGTCATCGAGTACGTCGGCGAGGTCATCCGCGCGCAGGTGGCAGACAAGCGCGAGAAGGCATATGAGCGGCAGGGTATTGGTAGCAGTTACCTGTTCCGTATCGACGAAGACCTAGTGGTGGATGCGACGAAGAAGGGTAACCTTGGGTATGTTTCACGGTCGTATATATGCGTGCGCGATGCTGACATCCATGCAGTCGTCTCATCAATCATTCTTGCGACCCCAACTGCACGGCGAAGATTATCACGATCAGTGGCGAGAAGAAAATTGTGATATACGCGAAGCAGGATATTGAGCTTGGCAGTGAGATCACTTATGGTGCGTAGCTCTCGTCTGTAGGACTGTTCGGCGGGATTCCTGACCCAAGACTTCTCGCGCAGATTATCATTTCCCTATTGAACAGGACAAGATACCCTGCCTTTGCGGTTCCGCAAAGTGTCGTGGGACTCTCAACTAGAGCTACTCTCTCTTATGTTTATA
This sequence comes from Lentinus tigrinus ALCF2SS1-7, assembly GCF_003813185.1. Lineage (NCBI taxonomy): Eukaryota > Fungi > Basidiomycota > Agaricomycetes > Polyporales > Polyporaceae > Lentinus > Lentinus tigrinus. The sequence continues at coordinate 893,050 of NW_027137918.1, forward strand.
CGTCGGTATCATTTGCATCGGATACCCTGCTGTCGCTGTCCGGCTTGTGCCCCTGCCTTGCCCTTTACCGTGCCTCTCTACCTCTACTAGTAGTACATTGCTCTCACGATCGGCTCTTCTGCACACAATTCCGAATCCCCTGCCACGCACACTTTGTATCTTATATTGTAACACATGTTCTATCAGGACCTATGCTGTGTTATGGTCGAATAATGCACTGGTAGTCTTGCACGCGGCCCTGACGCATGCACCGTATGCTTGATTCTTTGGCTACACCACGTGGAGGAATTTCCATGCGAACGCTGCTCCCAGATGCTGCAGCATACACATACGACTTCGAACACAAGCCAATCGAGCCATACGAAGTCAAAAGGTCAGGACTCGGTAGAACGGCTTCGAGATCTCCTTCTGCGGCGTTTTACCTTAATACGGCCAAGCCATGTGGAGAAAGCTGAGCACTCACATTGGACACGAGGATGAGCGAGTCTTCTCCGAGCAGCAACGCGATGAAGTCGTTCTTCTGGTCGAACAGCACCACTTGTCTCCGGATGTACGGACAGGACGTCGTGACCTCCTGTTCGAAGATATGCCTCCCAGGACCCACTAACACCGTAGGCTCAGTCACAACCATGCTCCTGTCCGTCTCTGCTCCGGCCCTCTTCCCCACAGACGAGTGCATCCTTCGGCACGCGAGCTGGTTGAAGTCGTAGAGCTCAATAATGAGCCGCGAGTGATACGACGGTATTTGAAAGTGCTGGGCGAAGGCGGCCCCGTTCACGTAGTCATAGCAAGACCCGTCGGTAGAGAATCTCGACGATGCGGAATGAAAACGGGATCCAGCGGGGCCCCACTCCTGCCATGCGAAGGAGTGGCCTCTTCTGCCGCTGGGAGGTAGCGTTTCAATCAGGGAGAGGAGCGTCGAGGAAGGGATGAACGAGAGAAGGGTCGTCATGTCGGGTCTCCTGTGGAGAACCTCTAGCGTCACGACGAGAAGACGATCGTTCCGCGAGACTGAGAAGGGCACCGCCACGGAAGGAGAATGGGTACAGCCAGGACCAAGATCGGCACGCAACGTCATGCTAGGAATGGTGGACTCGACATCCAGGACGGGATAGCTGAACGCGCAGAGGTATCCGAGCTCCGTCAAGAAGATGGGCTCGCTGGGACGAGGAGTTTGTTGAAGATCGAGGACAATCAAGCAGGGGGTGAAGGCGATGGAATCAATATGTATGGAATGATGATTTGCAAGGAGCAAGATGTAGCTGGGAGTCAAGAACACAAACGAATTTATGTTGTCTCCCATAACGTGCTGGGCGGGTGTTAGTATGGTACCTTCACAAGAAGCTGTGATATCCCTTGGACCCTTACCAGAATCGTAATGCCGGTCTTCCAGTTCCAAACCACCAACTGGGCCACGAATTCCTCATCATCGTTATCCCTGCTCGACCAGAGTACCGCCAGGTGATCTCCGGACGTTTTTATCCAGCATGCGCTGAAGTCGGCAACAGGTTCAACCACAAGCAATGGCTGCTAAGGCATTGTATGCGCACTTCCAGTAGTCAAGGACCTCAGATGTACGCAACACAACGTAACTATGCTGATAAGCCAGGGAGCGTCAATGATAGCATACGGAGGCATACAGATCAAGGAACGCACTCTTCTTCCTCCACGTCCTGGACTATCACAAGAAGGTCTTGCGCAGGGTCCGTGCCGAACACATCGAATCTAACTCCTATATCCACGGTCCATTCAGCCTTTCCAATGCCCCTGATATGCGATGGGAGCTGCGAGAAGTACAGCGTCCTGTCGTTTTCCTGTCGGGCGAAGACACCGCCGTGGAACTCTTGGAAGAAAGGGCAGTTCTTCGGCGCCGGGATGTCTTCGTGAGATCGCCACGAAAGCGTGTTCCATGCGTCATGCCTCTCTTTCAGCATCGCGAGGCGTTGAGAGACATTAAGGGCGCTATAGGGTCCGTCTTCCATCCCTACGGCAGCCAGCTCGATCTTGTACTGCATGTGGACGTCGCCATCTACGGCATCCTTCAGCCTGGTGCACACCTGGAACTTGCATCATTCGTTGTCTTGGCAATGAGGCAAAGAGCTGTAGTAGTCCTCACCCCTCGACAGCGGAGCACATCGCGGAAGTCCAGGAACAAAAGAATACAGGACAAAAGTTCACCAGGTAACTCGACAAAAGCCATCACTTGGCGTGGTCGAGGAGAAGTACGAGGTCAAGTCTGCTCCGTCGGCGTCAGTTCGGACCCCGCCGACGCAACCGGTTAGACGCCCCGTGCTCCAGAAAACTCAATTGAAGTGCAGCCGCTTTACAACCTCTTATGTGTCGGTTTAATAGGTATATAAATGTACTGCAATTGTGTGCCAGAGAACTGCTGATGCACTCTATCGCGTTCTATATAGATCTGTTCACACCCGAACTATGCGCCAAGTTGCAGTGTTTTGAGATAACTGTGTTAGCATCCCCACCTCACCATCCAGCCAGTGTCTCCACCGCAACTGCCGCGAGGGCAGGAAAACCTCTCTTTGTCTATTCGGATATTGCTGGATCTTTATGGGCAAATCGGTTCGACTTGCATCGCACAGCAGGGGAGCTGCGGTCCGCGGTATCCACCGAATGCTTGCAGGGCCTCCTCCCTTCGGGGATCAGTTCAGCGCAACTGAACATATACTATGTGGTACGCCATTACATTTTATTATTTTATTGCCCTAACAGAACGTTCTTCAGAGGGACGGAATGGCGTACGAACCCGAGGACACGTTCAGGTTGCGCCTGCGCGACCGTATCGACATATGTCATCCCCGGAGGATTGGCACCACTACAGAGCTGTCTGAAGTTGTAGGAGAGATGCATCGAGGCCATATTTACTTGATTATTGGGCTTCCCGGTGAGTATCATTACTGTCTCGCTCCGTGACGCTGTGTGTAATGTGTTGAAAGACCGGCCACTTGTGACCGTGCCCACGGAGAAAGTGGTCAAAAATGTCGCGACGACGACCGATCCCGTCGATCGCTTGACGAATGGTGAACAGACCAAGTCTGTGGACTTGGCCACTGGCTTTCAGAATGCCGATGCTTGCAGCAGGGATCGGTCATTCGGTCTGTCCTCTGCGATGCAACCATCGGAAGTGAGCCCTGCGTCGGGCTCGAGCCACTGTCGTACCGACCACCTTGAGCTGCTCAGCCCGTCTTTTGCCTACTTCCTAAGCCTCAGCTATGGCGCGTCGCATCACGAGGACGAGGCATTCATAGCGCGTGCTTCTCGGTTCGTAGGGGACAGGCTCATCAACGTGTCTACAGATCTACGGGACGTGAAGGCTTTTGGGCTAGCATTCACAGAACTACTCCAGCCTGCCCGAGAAGACGTGTATCGCGTTGATCACAATGGCGTGATCTCGATGTACTACCGGATAGAAGATGAGGATATCAAGGTATCCGCGCCCTTCCTTGTCTTCCAACCAGACCTGGAATCGAGTCCTACTGGAGGGGATAATGCGGTTGAATCCGCCATCCGTGCATGCGATGAGACTTGGGATAAACAACATGTGCGTATGATCATACCTCCCCGCAGACGCTGTACACTGATTCCTGTGTAGAGAAAATGGGTTTATAGCGCGAACTGTTGTCCTATCTTTGTCGTCATGTTCTCGAGCTCGTCCCTCAGCGTGTATGGGTCCGCATTCACCCACAAGTGGGTATTCCAGGGGCTGACGCAAGCGTGCATCACGTTCACCAACATCATCGACCCTTCGGCCTTTGGTACATTAGCTCGCCTTCTCTGGGCCCTCCGACAATCTGTGTCGCACCTACAGGAATGGTACCGGAAGACGGTCCTGGCTTCTGTATTCCCCCAATTCTACGATCGCCTCCATCCCGCCACTACCTCCGTCCAAGATCAGACGGGGGCCATAGTCGGCTTCTGCTATTTCCGCCGAATCGAGCCGCATGACAAAGTCTTCCTCGCATTCGCCGCCAAGCGTGACCACGCGTTCGCTGTCAAGTTCACCCCACGCTATTGCGCTGAGGCACACCGCTTCCTTGCTGAGGCTAATTGCGCCCCAGACCTGGTCTACTGCGGTTCACCCTACACAGAATTTCCTGGGTACACACGCATGCAGATGGTCGTGACGGAGTTTTGTCCTGAGGGACTCATTCTCTGGGAAATCGCGCGAAAGCCGCTGCGCGACAAACTTCGAGATGCGATTGCGTTGCTGCACAGCCAAGGGATGGTGCATGGTGACTTGCGATGGCAGAACATCCTGGTGGACAGGGACGGGCATATTCGCCTCATTGACTTTGACTGGGCAGGGATAGAGGGAGTAGCGCGTTGCCCGGATGATCTCGCCGAGGACGTTCCTTGGCCCGCTGAGCCCGGTGCGCTGATCACGAAAGAGCACGACAGATATATGTTGGAGCGAGTATTCAAGCCCGAAGCCGCGTTGAGATAATGTGCCATCTGTCTGCCATCGTATGCCTTGAATGTATATATGTATACTGGCAAAGCATGATATCCAGGATAGGACTCTACGAGTCCCCATGTCTCGGTTCCCCCGGTGTGTTGATTACAGCGCTGGCGCACTCGTGTCTGGGTCAAGGATCAATGTCATATTATGAGGTGGTCGGGGAGGGGTCGCCGCCTGGACGGCTGACTCAACGGCTCATCACACAATGCATATCGAATGAGACCCGTTCGACTTAGTCTGTGGGATTGCTACCCAGCGGCTGCACAAGGATTTTGATAGGTATAGATGTGGTGCCAGAGGAACTACTATGATACAGGTGCTCTTCCGGTCCGTCCTGTCCAGATCTATCCGCACCGAGCTATGCGGTATTAGAGAACTGTACTCCTTGTGCGAGAGGCGCCTCGTCCGAGAAGTTGAGGGTGCACGCACTCCAGCGCACATACTGCTTCCACGCATCTCCACCGGATTCGCGGCCCCAGCCCGTGCTCTGACGAGAGTTCAAAGGTCATGATCAGGTCGACGACTCTACGGACGCATACAATGGACCACATACCTTGTTACCTCCGAATGCTGCGCCGATTTCAGCGCCGCTCGTGCCCACGTTGACCTATAGTGAGACAGCCCATCAGTAAGGCCTAAATTCTCTCAACGATGACGATACACTCACATTGACAATGCCTGCGTCCGAACCAGCAGGTCCGATCCACTTCCCGACGTTGCGAATGTCGCGCGTCCAGAGACTGCTGCTCAGACCCTGGGGCACGCCATTGTTCCACTCAATCGCCTGTTCGAGCTCGTCGAAAACGCCCACGGTGAGCACGGGTGCGAAGGTCTCCGTGCTCCAGACGCGGTCTTTCACGTTCACCTCCTGCGGGATTGCGATGGTCGGCATCACGAAGTTGCCGCCATTGAGCGGTGCGGGCAGGTCTTTGTAGGGTGCACCCCCGGTGAGGATCTCAGCTCCGGTCTTCAGCAGATGGTCGACGGCATCGTGGTAGATATTCACAGCTGCACGTGTGTGCAGGGGCCCAAGGAGTGTCGAGCGATCGAGCGGGTCGCCGGGGCGAACAGACTGGTAGAGCCCCTCGAGGCGCGAGAGGAATTTCTGCACAATGGAGGACTGCAGGTACAGGCGGCGTGTTGAAGTGCAGCGCTGCCCAGCGGTGCCGACCGCTCCGAAGAAGACGGCAGGCACGGCCATGTTCAGGTCCGCATCAGGCATGACGACGGCAGCTGCGACAGACTCAATATGAGCAATAGCTTGCAATATTCGGGTGAGGCATACCGTTGTTGCCTCCCAGTTCGAGGAGCACTTTGCCGAAGCGACCCTGCACAACCTTGCCAACCTCGCGACCGACTGCCTCACTACCCGTGAACGAGACCATGTCGACGTCTGAGCTTCCCACAACGGCCTCGCCGACAGCCTTTCCTCCCGTGACCAGACCCGCAGCCGCGCCAGGAACGCCGTTCTTCTCCAGCACGCTGGAGACAATCTTCGTCACCGCGATGGAGCAGAGCGGCGTGCTCGGTGCAGGCTTCCAGAGCGTCGCGTTGCCCGCGGCAAGCGATAGGGCCAAGTTCCATCCGTACACGGCTACGGGGAAGTTGAATGCTGACAGGACTGCAACAACTCCAAGAGGATTGGGCACTGTGGTGGGATGAGCTTGCAAACAATAGTGGCCTCAGAACACGCTATCGCACCTTCAAGGATACTATGACCAGGTCGTTCGGACGAGACGACTCTGCCATTCATCATCCTGGACAATCCAACGCCATAGTCCGCCTGGGCAGTTCAGATTGGGGAGGCTTGAAGGATTGTAGAGGCAACTCACGATGTCCACGAACTCCTGCACCTCACCCTCCCCTTCCGTCCGAATCTTGCCCATCTCCAACGAAATCAAGGCTCCGAGGTCATCACGCTATACACGCGCGCATTCAATCTACTTCCACCATGCGCGGAGGAGCCAGAAAGTAATACGTACCTTCGCAGAGAGCGCCTCTCGTATCTGCCTCAAAATCTCTCCCCTCTTGGGTGCAGGCACTGTCCTCAACACCTTGTACGCCTCCCGGCTGCGCTCCAGGGCACGCTCGACCTCTGCGGGCGTCGCCTGGGGTGCCGTACACGATGAGCAACGCGTTCACAGTCCTTCAACACACGACGTGTAACATACCGACTTCACGCGCGCGAGGACCTCTCCGGTCGTCGGGCAGACGCTCTCCAGTATCTCGCCAGACCCTGTCCAGTCGCCGTCGTACACACCCTCGAGCTCAGTCTCTGAGTGAATATCTAAAGCATGGAGGATGGTTGACGCCCTAGACGACAGGCCTCGAGCAAGCGGCGCACGGCGCAGCGAGGAGAGAGCACGCCTAGAGATCATGGTGGTTCAAGACCAACGGACGAGTCGACGATGCAGAGGCGCGTCGTGAGCAGATATGATCCGTCCCGAGCGCCCCCGGACAGGCGGACAGCGTCGAGGTACGCTTCCGCGATATCATGCTGCATGCACGGCCGCCCGCGCGGAACGAGACATGCATGCGTGCTACACCAATCCTCGGCAAGACGAAATATCTACATTCCAGACTCCGTACGACAGCAGTGATACCAGGTACAGTATTAGTGGGTGGCTTCAGCAGGGACCCCCAAGACAGCACAGCGATGCGATACAGATACAGTACTTAGCAGTATGACGAATAAACAAGCAAAATAGATGTGTGTGCGACAGATGCGGTCCAGATGTGGGTAAGAGAGATGCAGGAGATGAGGAGTGAGAGCATGGGGACGCGGATGAAACGCTTAGGGCTAGTCGCTAAGCTGGTAGTACGTGCGGAACATCGACTCGGTGCGGAGGGATGAGTGTGAGATGACGTCGTGGACATGGAGGAAGAGGCGAGGGAAGCGGCGCGTGAAGTACGCGAGGAAGCCCTCTGGCATGGACCCAAGCAGCCGCTTGACATTGTCGGGGAGGTCTTGGTAGTGGTGTTTCTGCCGACCCTTGTCAGTGTTCCTTCAATTGTGACAAGTATGGTAACGACACACCTTGTTCCGCAACGCACGAAGGAGATCCTGTACGGACTTCCCATCATACTTCCGGAACTTGCCCAGGTTTTCTATGAACAGCTTGTCTAGCCGCGAGTGCCAGTCTGCGCCGACGACATCATACGCGCCCTTCTCGAGCGCGAGGAGGTTCGCATCCTTCGGGTCACGACACATGATCTCGAACCGGTCGGACGCGTCCTGCAGGAACGTGAGCCGCTTGCCGGGGTTCCAGAAGTACGGGTGGAGTAAGCATGTACTCGCATCCGGTCTGCGACGCGTCCAATCAGACTCGTCATCCAGATAGATAGCCACAGCACCACACACCTGTCGTAGGCCTCTGGACTCAGCATCTTCGTGATGAGGTCTACACCCTCCGCGCCCTCCTCTCCGAACCTTTCCAAGCCTTCTAGGTTCTTCGCGTTCTTGACAATGTTGAAGTCCCTCTCGAACCGGTCTCCAAACGGATGGAGCCCGTTCGTCAGCACGTAGTAGTACAGACAGCCAAGCGCGAAGATATCGACCGATCTGGTCAACTTCGTCGGCTTGCCAGTCGGGGTACCAACAGGAGTGGACCCGTTGACACTTCCTCTCGACGACTGCGACTCGTCGCCTGAGTCGGTCAGCTTGACTTCGCCCCTGAGGATCTCGGGCGCGCGCCAGCCAACAGTGCCCGCAGCCATGGACCCATGCGCGGTTGGCATGAAACTCGTCTGGTCGTACTCGAGCTTCCTGCACAGCCCAAAGTCCGAGATGAGCATCCGGTGGCCCGCGTTCTCACCCACGCCCTTCTTGGCATATGACACGAGGATGTTCTGCGGCTTGATGTCGCGGTGAATGATCTTGAGCGCATGCAGGTGCCGCAGGCCGGCGGTGATCTGGCGCAGGGCGCGCTTTGGCTCGAACGCGACCACGATGTCCCGGAACTGGTCCGGACGCTCGATGATGTCTGCGAGCGAGGCCGGGCAGAGCTCGAGCGCGATGTAGAGGAAGTTGGCATGCGCCTCTTGGTAGTAGTACCGGATGACGTTCGGGTGGTCGTCAGACTCTTGCAATACGTTCACTTCGCGCGAGGCGAGGGTGACAAAGTCCGCGAGCATGCGCTTCACAGCCACCGCCCGTCCTTGCAGTGACCCCTTGAACACGACCGTGCCGTGTGAACCCATCCCTGTTCCGCCACGTCAGCACAAGCAAACTAATTACAGTGATGGAAACACTTACCAAGCACGGTATCAGATACCACTAATGTCGGGGTGACAGGAACAGAGGGCGTTGGGGGAGCAAGGAGAATGGTAGGGGCGGCATCCTTCGGAGCCTCAGGTATCGCTTCAGCTTCCTCGGCCTCATCCGCAGGCACAGCGATTGTGACGCCCTTATTCTTCTTGCCCCTCTTCCTCCGGACACGGATGCCCTTGCGCTTCCCGGGCGTATCACCATTATCGACATCCTTTTCCGTATCATCCCCATCCGCCGCATCCGGAAGAGACTCAAGAGCCTCCGGCGCAAAGAGCACCTTCTTCACAGGCACAGGCGAAGGCTCGGGTGGAATCTGCGCCTCCTCAGCAGGCGGCTCTGCATGCCCATTAGCCACCTTTTCTGGGGGGTCTGCAGGGTCGGACGATTCCTCGACAGGCTTCGTGGTGACGTCGCTGACTTCTGGGGGCGGTGCAGGGATGGACACCTGCACCGGGGCGGGAAGAGACGGCGTCAAAAACTTCCGGACAGACATCCACACGAGCAACACAATCGCACAGAGTGCGAAGGCCGAGAACGCCTGTGTAGACGGGCTCATTCCCAGGAGGCGGGTCGATGAACTGTCCTCTATGCGAGGTGTCTCCGAGACGTTGTTCCATGCGGGAGGAGGCCTGACGGACGCATTCCCGGCGTCCGGTGTCTGTGAATCCGGTATTCGAGGCTCCTCCTGCACTTCCACGTTGTTTGAGTTGGAATACGGGGGTGAGGGTGGGGGCATGACGGACGGTGCGCCATCGAGCAATCGGCTGAGCCGCGACTGGCTGTCCGAGCCGAGCTTGCGGACACCCGTGAGGCAGCGCACGTCAAGAGCACCGTTCTTGCACATCTCACGGAGCCGTTTGGCCTTTGCTATCCGCGCGACGCTGTCGAGATTGGCTGGGAAATCCTTGCCGTACTCGTACGTGGGGTTGAAGACCGAGCCGGGGGGAGGATCGATAGAACGCCTGTCCTCGTTCGAGTCACCAAAGACAACGAGGGGGAAGCGGTCTGGGCTCATGGCGTAGAGGGACCCAGTCTCTTCCACAAGTCCGACGTATGCGGCGTCGAGGTTCGGCAGTCGTTGATGCTTTGCTGCGGAGGTCAGGTCAACAGATGGGAGGATCTCCTGCAGGCGGGGTTGGGGTTGTACGAGAACGAATGGATTCTCGCGCTTGGGAGAGCATAGGACGTCAAGGGTCGCGACACTGGCAACCTTGTGAGCTGCCTGCGAGCACAAAGACGGACGATGACGTACATGGGATTCGAGAACTCGTGGTACCACATGAGCTCAGAGTTGGAAGTAGAGTCGGACGTCTCTGGAGCGGCGGTCTTGAACGAAATGATCTTGCCCGTGGGTAAAGACTGGATATAAGCATTATCGGCAGTCCGCTGGTATAGTGATTGGAGAACATGATCCTGGTTGTTGGGGCCATAGGTAGAGAAGGACAGTCTCTGGACATGGGGTTTACTGCCAGAGGACGAGGTCGGGCGGGTATGGATGGCGAGGTGGTAGTCTGAATATTATTAGCCTTCTAGACCTTTCACACCAACGTGGAAGGTACGCTTACCTGTACGCCCTATGAACACCTCCTTTGGCTTCTGTTTGGGAGGCTTGGAGCCTTCGAGCTCGTCCAAATCAATGTCTTGTGACGTCTCGGTGAGGTCCTCGAACGGCTGCCAGGGACATGTAGGATCCACGGTAGCCTTGATTCTCCCCGTCTCCAGTTCGATCAACAACAATGAGCTCTCCTTCTTCCCTACGAAGAGACGTCTGTCCTCGTCTCCCGCGAAGCTGAATGGAGACATGTCGACGAGCTGAGACATAGTGAAGGGAAGGCGTTGCAGGGGGCTGTCTGGGGAAGACATGACATAGATGTCTCCCGACTGCGGCTCGATGACATAGATCTCCCGACTAGCATCGTCTTCGTCGGTGAGATCTGGGTCGACGTCGGGGTGTTCTGTGCGCACGAGAGGACCGAACGCAGCCGGGGCAGTGCCGGCGGACGCCATGGACCACAGCGACGCTCCCGACGTACGGTTCAGCGCATGCAGCTTACCGTCGACGGACGCAACAAGGACGATGTCCAACAGCTCCAGCTCCTCGTTCCCTCCGTACGTCCGACTATCCCGCACAACGTTGACATGAGTAGAGACATCCTGCCCAGCGCCAGACCTAACCGAGAGGACCTCAGCGAGACATAGCCTAGCGGTGACGAGGAGAGCAGAGAGAGCAGAGAACGGTTTCATTCCATGCGAGTGAACGACGGATGGCTCGATGAGAGCAACAAGGCGGCGGCGGTGTAGACAACGGTGAGCTGAAGAAGATGGAGGCAAGGTAGAGGCAAGGTACAGTGATAGAAGTGCTGCGCTAGGCCAATGGTTGTTACTAGTCCCGAGTAAGTCTCAACATAGGGATAAAAGTAACAACACCCAGTAATGATGGTTACTTACTTTTGAACGTGAAAGGTTATCAGTTATTATTTCAAACACACGACACCACGGCCCAATGGTCTAGTAGTATGATACGTGCTTCGGGTGGTTTACCCGGTACATTGAGTACCTGAGAGTGCACGGGGTCCCGGGTTCAATTCCCGGTTGGGCCCTTTTTCCTCAGCCGGCCTACAAGGACCCTTAACACCCTGATCGGGTACCTGGTGGTCCGCATCCCCGATTTTGACATTCCTCTTGGTCTTGCTCAAACAGTCAAGCTAATCACTTCACCAGTCCCACTGCGATGCCTGACATACCTGTCGGCGCGCAGATATTCGACCTTGCTTTTCATCCAGAACGGCCTCTTGTGTTCGGCGGGCTTCTGACAGGAACAGTGAAGGCTTTCACGTATGACGAACAAGGCAACTACGAGGAGAAGTTCTCCGTCCGGCCGTCCAAACGGTCATGTAGGACTCTCGCCGTGAGCGCAGACGGCTCGCAGTTGTGGGCTGCGGGGAAAGGGAAGGCTATCCAGTACGTCCGCACCATATTCAGAGGAACTTCTTCGTTCATTCAATATGAATATGACAGCACTATAGATGTTGGGACGGGGGAGGTAGTCGAGACCCGCGCCGCGGCACATGAGTGAGTCCGCTTGTCTCGTCTTTCGCGCGCAGTTTCGCCGACCTGGACAGTGGCTGCAAGTGTTCCGATAAACCGCATGAAGCGAGTGCTGCCGCATCTATTGGCGTCGGGGGATGATGATGGAGTTATCAAGGTGCGTCGAACTTAGTCCGGATATAATTCGCGTCCTTAGCCTGTGTCGTAGCTCTGGGATCCCCGAAAACAGGATGCCGTGCGCAAGTACACCCATCACTTTGACTTCATCTCGGATTTTCTGTGGTTAGACGACAAAAAGCAATTAGTTGCGACCAGGTGCGTGTGCTACATCCCCTTCCGTCCTCTCTACCCGGAAGGCGAGCTAACATGGCCCTAGTGGAGACGGTACTTTGTCCGTAATGGACGTCCGTTCCAAAAAGATGGAGCCCGTCGCTCAGTCAGAGGACCAAGAAGACGAGTTGCTGTCAATATTGGCCATTAAGGGGTACGTTCTATGCCCTCTTCTCGTCCTTAGCATACTCAAATGCCGTCATAGCGGCCAGAAAATTGTCGTCGGTACGCAGGTCGGCATATTGTCAATATTTAATCGTAAGAGCGGTTGGGGTGACTGCGTGGACCGTCTACCAGGGTAAGGACCCTATGCCTTGCTTTCTCCATACTCTCACACTTCGCGGTGTTGTTAGCCACCCTGCATCCATCGACGTGCTTTGCGCCATACCGTCGCGGTATCCGAACTCGCAGTCGACAATCCTCACTGGCTCGTCTGACGGAATCCTGCGCGCCGTCCAGCTCTTCCCAACCAAGCTCCTCGGAGTCGTCGCAGACCATGGCGACTTCCCGATCGAGCGCATAGCAGTCGACATGAACGGAGAAGGACGCTGGGTCGGCAGCGTCGGGCACGAAGAAGTCCTCAAGCTAACTGACCTCCAGGAGGTTTTTGAGGATGAAGAGGATGAAAACAGTGAGCAAGACGGTTCTGGTGACGATAGCGAGGCGGAGGGTGGAGGCGATGGTTCCGACAGCGATGCTGAGAAAACAGAACAGACCGCGGGGCCGGTAGCGTCTGCGGACGTACCTCCTGGCAACGAGTCGGAGGACGATGGAGGCGAAGGGAAGGACGGATCGAGCGATGAGGAGCCTGAGCCTGAGCCCAGGAAACGAAAACGCAAGAAGGAGAAGGATCCTCTGCAGCGGCGCAAGAAGGGAAGGAACGAGGTCGAAGCCGAGCCTGCTTTCTTTGCGGATCTTTGAGTGGTTATCCTGTTGATGATCGCATGGTATATGTATATATGTTTATCTCATCGACGCGCATCTGCATCAATATTGCTGGTTGTTTACAGGTTGCCTTGGCCAGGTTCGCGTGCTGCTGTTGTCCTCGCTCAGCTCATGTTAGGGGTACTTAGGGAACCGATCTGTGGCCGGCATGGCCCGGCAATGCGTCGTCATCGTCTCAACCCAGTATATATAACGAGTGGGTGTCGACGCTCTTGCACTCTCGAGTCTCTACCACCACCCCAGAACCGCAGAACCGACTGCTCCTCTCACCATGAGACCTGTCCATCGGCCACGACGAGGTGCGTATACATCTTTTCAAAAATCTTTGCCTACTTTGTTTGGTCGTTCAATGCGGTGGAAACTGAACTGCACACCTGATGCCAGGAGTTGGTGTATCTATCCCCCGGAACGCGCTAGCCAACTGAATGACGCATAGCCTCCTAGAGCGCGCCGCGCGGTTCCTGAAAGTCAATCCACGCGCAGTCGTGCTTGGCAGCTTGCTTGGCAGAGTTGTTGACTATCGCGTCTGCATATCTCTCGGGCTCTCTCCGAGTCCTTGCTACAAATATCTATGCTGCGTCCGTGCACCTTGTTCAGCGTGTACCGGCATCCACATTCCGAGACCTTCCGAAAGCTCGCGTGAGTTGGTGGAGGAGCACAGCTTGAGCTTCGTCGGGCTTTCGAAGGCATTCGATCGTCCATCGACGGATCACAGATCGTGGACTGCATATTATCCGAACGCTCGCTCAGCGCTTGCGATGGAGTAATAATAATCACGACTCCTTGCGCCGAGCTTGCTCTCGATACCCATCATATACCCCGCCATTCCGGTCATTCCTCTCCTGTCCTTCTCTGTGCTCGTAGCAAGCCTATCTCACACGACCACAAGCAAGTCGACTTATAACCTCCATTTCAGTCTCCTTTCCTCCTTTCTGCTTCTCCTTCTGAACGCCCACCATCCTCTCACATCTCCTGCCCATGGCCACTGGTTCAAGTCGCTCGCGCGTCACTCGCCTTGAACTGACCGCAGACCAACTCCTTGGCTCAGATCTGACACGCGCACGACCTTACAAACCCGGGAAAAGCGCATCGAGAGTGATTACTGTCGAGCAGCTCCTCGGGACGAGTTTGACGATCGCCGGACCATCTGCACGCTCTCAGCCATCGCGTACGCCTGCCCGACCCACCCCTCCTCGTCCAGCCCCACGAGCACCCTCGCCACGACAGGCTGCTGCACCGATTCGGGCCCGGGTAACGGCAGATGAAGTCTTAAGAACTGGGGTGCCGCTGCGCACTCTCCAGGCGGCCAAGGCGCGGAGTCGAGCGATAACGCTCAGCACGGAAAGCCTGCGTGCGTCAAGTAGCGCGAATGGCCCTCGGCCACGCTCGTCGAGTCGCAGGGGCGTTCCACATGTAATCTCGGCCGAAGAGCTCGCTGGTCCCGGCCTAGCTTCCAGTTCGAGTAGCGGGAGGAGTGCCGGGGGAAGCACCATATCTGTGAGTCCCTCAGTGAGTCCCGCTTCCGGCTTGCGCCCGGGCTCGCATGGCATCCGTGGTGGGCGTCCAGTCACAGCTGGGGCTTCGAGTGGTGGGAGCAGTGCCGTCAGCCCAACTCCGGATGCTAGTTCGTCGACCACCGCTAGGGGTCGAGGTCCCCGGTCGGGACAGGTGCAGCGGAGTAATAGTCAAGGATCCACCCGCACGCTACCTATGTACACCAAGGAACCGGGGGAATCCGAAGTGGTGATTGGCCGGTGAGTTCTGAACATAGGCGGACATGTCGTGTGCAACCTCTGACCGTTTCTCAGCGGCGCCGAGGAGCTAGAGGATGAGATTACTATCACAGTGATGACCCCAGTGGACGAAGGCTCCCCCAGCCTCGCCCACGGTCTCCCTCTTGCAGCAAGCCCGTCATCTCCCGTCCTGAGGGAGACGGAGAGTTCGGACTTCGGTCGGCACCTCCGTCCGTTGGATGCGATATCACCGATTCCCATACCGGCCTCAACGCTGCGCACATTGAGCGTCCCTATGCCGGAGCCCGACGAGGTTCCCTCTTACGAGGCTGCGATGACGATGACCACACCGGACCTACTCGCAACGGCGGCCAGCATCCCCCTTCCCGCTTCCCCCGCTGTGTCTCCTGTGCGCTCCCCCGCACTCAACATACCTGGGAGGTCCGGTGCAGTGAATCCGTCCACCCCCTTCAGCGCTGGCAGCGCTCAAGGATCGTCCAATCCTCCCAGCCCTATTTCGGAGGGTGCAGAGTCGCCACGCAGGCGGTTCCAGTTCATCTCCTTGTTCCACAGCCATGGTGCTAGTGCGAATCGCTCCCGCATACGCGGCGCTTCGGTGTCTGGACTTCCATCCATGCCCACTACCATTGGACGTGTGCCCTCCCCATCACCTCCCTCGCCGCGTCCTTTCCATCGGTCGTCGCACTCTGCGTCGGCGTCGATGCTTGACCTACTCTCGCGATCGTGGTCGGACAACCCGATGGCCCGGTCCCGTTCTGAACGCGATGACGCGTAATCTCAATATGCGTAGCATAACATTCTAAGCACCCCCTTTTCCCCGCTCAGACTGCTGTATTATACCATCGTCTATGCCCCTCCAGCTCCCGAGTCCCTCTATCTTGTTCTGTACTATACCCACGATGACGGCGTGCATCGGACATTACCTTCGCTCTTTTGTATCGTGCCATATAGCTTTTTGTCTTGGCAAACTCTAGTTGAACTCTACGTCGTTGCTTGACGGAATCTGAAGATAGTTGCGCAGTAACCCCAATTGTCTTGGACCACTCGAGACAAGAAATCCAGCACAGGACGCGCCAGGGGCATGACTGAAATAGGATGTGTCACCACCCAGCCTGACAGCGCTCGTGCGTACTGCCTGGTCTTGCATCTTTCCTTCCTTCCCGCAATCCCCGCTTTCCCTTCTTCCCCTTTCTTCCACCCAATCTACTGCTTTGACTGCCTTTACGCGACTTGCTCGTCTGTAACGTTCCGCACACCCTCTCAACGCTCGCCGCCGTCCGCTTCACTGCTGGTCACGGCCATGTACAGCATCCATGTCCTCATCGCACTCGTGACATCGTCATGCATGGGTACGGCTCTCGCTGCACCATCTCTCCTACTCCCAAGAGCGAGCGATGGAGACTCAGGCGGCTCAGGTCCCATGAGCATACAGCCGCAAATATGGGTGCGTATATGCGGCATACAGCCTGCTCCCCAGGCTGTATTCAAGCCCGTGGCGTCATCTCTGATTGCTCGCGTACGCGCCTTCTAGATCCCGCTTGTGGTAATCGCAGCACTCTTCATCATCGGGACCATCGTCGCATGCAGTGGCCGCAGGCTCCGGAGGAGCGCGTTGCTCAGCTGGGGTAACGGAGCGGCGCAGGCGGCGGGCGTGACGACGGGGACGACGCCTGCCAGTGGTGCTCGCGAGATAACGGCAGACCAGCTCGTGGGCTCCCAGCGCGGGAACAGCACCACCGCGAACAACTCGGGCACGAACAGGTCCAGGAGGCCTAGACGGACAAGGCGTACACCAAGCCAGATCTCTACGCACTCGTTGCCGGCATACATGAAGGAGCCCGGAGAGCAGGAGATTGTCATCGTTAGGTGAGCATCGCACTACTTGTTTCATTGTGTCCTCTTTCGTGACATTTGAGCTCGTATACTGCCCCGCCCGTCGCAAAATCCTTTCTACCTTACTCCAGGGATGACTTGGGGTGGCTATATGCGCCATCTAGGTGCATATAGCTATCTTCACGAGTCTCTCAGTGAAGTACTGTCTAGGGGAGAATGAGCGATCTAGTGTCCTTGCCAAATCCGAGCTTCTCCGGTCTGGCGAGGCTGTCCAGGGTGCCTTGCAGTATTGATGCCGAACGTTATCTGCAAGCACTCTAGCAGACAATGCGGGAACTATTGCGAGCGTTCCGACAGAAGTGGCGTTTTGCCGCTTATATCCGGATCTTGTTATGACAAGCTGGCAGGCTGCCGTGCCTTTAAGTACCGTAATGAGCGCAGAGTGTCTGCAGAGCAGCTGTGGCATATGCCCTAAATATCTGTGAAATGTCGTGATAATGGACAGAATGTGCGTGAGGGGGGGACCAGGTCAAGGAAGTCTCTACGCGTGCCTACATCAGAAGTGTTGTCAGCCGAGCTTCCGAGGGGGACTGCCAATTACAAGCAGTTCAGAGGACAAGCCGGGGACGTTATCGCGACCGCAGTGGCACGCTTCACTCGAACTTCCCTTCCTGCCCTGGCGGGCGTAGCGTCTTTGACTCTTGTGACCGGATCTCGTGATATGACAGATGCAGACAACTCTGCGGTCTGGTAGAGGTGTACCTTCGTGGAGGCTTTGAGTTGCTTGCTTGTATTCTCGAGCGCTTTTACTCTGATCTTGCTCACGACACCCCCTCGCCGCTCTTCGAATGGTTGCTGACATCATGATCCAGGGGTGCGGACGGGATGGAGGACGACATTCCCATCACAGTGGAGATGCCTCCGGTGGACGAGCATGGCGCCGATACGCCGGATGGATCGCTCGACCTAACTCATCCGCCGACGATGTACGCGCCTGTGCCGCCCACATCCAACGATGTGCCTCTACTTCATGGCGGTGACCTGGACTCGCGACAGCATCTGAGTCCTGACCACCCTGGCATGGCCACTCGGGCAAGCTTCGACAGTGCGATCAGCTCGGCGGAGGACAGCTCTCAACACTATCTTGATGATGCGCCTCCATACGAGACAGTCATACTGAATGACGAACCCGCCAATGCGATGCCCCCTTCCTATCCGCCCGCTACCGCAGCACCTGCCACAGCATCTCCTACTGAGCGATCTGGTTCGACGCGCCGTCGTTCAGTGTTCGCATCCATTTTCAATCCTCGTCATTCCCGTGGCCCGTCCGCGACGAGCCCTCCTCCCGCAGCCTCACCAGAGCCTCGCAGCAGCAGCGGACACACCCGCGAGGGATCTGGCCCGTCCGTCATGTCTGTCCAGGCTCCAGAACAGCGTCGTAGTCGCATGATTCGCCACCAGCCTTCGCACTCCGGATCTGGCTCGATGTTCAGCCTTCTGTCTCGCACGAGGTCGAACGGAAACCTGAGCGGCGCGGAGGCGTTGACGTCGCCGTCGATGCTCAGTCTGCACTCCATCTCGTCGCCCCTCACCCACACGCTCGTGAAGACGGAGCTAACGTACCCTAAAGGTGGCCCGACTCCCGACCAGCTCCGCCTCATCGCCAGTCGGGAGAGTTTCATGCGCTTCGGAAAGCCGTATGGTGCGGATGCCATTGCGTATGCTGCGTCGTCGTCCAGGATCGATCTGGAGCCTCCCCCGGGCTTCGAGGAGGTTGCTGGACCCAGTGGCAGTGGTGCCGGTCCGTCTGGATCTTCTTCACCGCCACCCGGGAGGGACAGTCCAAACTCTGGCTCTTCCCATGGAGACGGAGACGAGGATGGTCATGCCAGCGGAGCAGCAGCCAGTTCATCAAGAGACGCTGAGCAGGAGGAGCCCGTCGCAGAGCCTCACGTACTTACGGATGTCGAGGAGGTGGACAGCCCAGTGACTGCGGCTCCGAATGCTGTACTCGTTCCTGAGCCAGCGTCGCCTTCGTCCCCTGGTCCGGTAGAGAGTATCCCTGCTACTAGCCCGACGTCGACTGCTCCGCCTCCAGCTGTCAGCTCATCCGAATACGTAGAGCCCTCCAACACTGCACCTCCGTCTTCTTCTCCGCCTGTACAACCAGCACCCTCTGCAAGCGACTCCCTTTCAGCCCAGCCTTCAGCGCCTCAGACGACGTCCAATGCACCGCCCTCAGCGTTCAAGGCCGCATTTGCTGCCACACCTACCGCAGGCTCGTTCCCCGCTCGCGCCACGTCTCGCGCCAGCTCATACATGTCTTATGCAACTGCCGAAGAGTCGCTGCACACCCCGTCGGCGTACGATTCGCAGTTCGACCTGAGCGGACGCGAAGACGCTTACGAGAGCGCGGCAGAGACTGCACCTCCGACGCCACGAATCACTCCACGACACACGCACGAAGAAACAGATACGACCATACACGGCTAAACGGCGAACGATGAGTTTATCGCACGCACGTTTTGACGTGTCTGTTATGTCCTCTCGCGCGGTCGACGAGTAGTCGTTGGCCCTCGGGGAACAGTTCACGGACTTACGCCTTTGTATCTTTCCCCGCCTCTTGCTTCATATCTCGCTTGCGCCTGACGTGTTAACCTCTGATGAGGTTGCATCTCTATTCCTATGCTATCTGACCTTGGGTCCCCCAGCCTCTTGCCTTATCTCTGCCTCGCGGATCGCCGCCCATGGGACGAGGGGGTTTAGCGCTCTTGTTTCACTGTGGCGGAGGTCCTCCACCATCTGCATCGTCCCATTTCTTTGTTGCATCATCTACCGCATCGACGCATCTGTACCATTACTACGATCTCCATTGCGATACCTTTTCCCACACCTACCCATTCATCATCTCTCCCCCCCCCTCCCCAACCCGTACTATGTCTGCTCTCGCGCTACCTGCTGCCTACTATCGTTGCATCATCTACATATCCCGCTTGCTTAATAGAGGCGTCGTATACTGGATCTGGATAGATATGTACGTGCTCTCAGCCCTGTCTTGACTCTTACCTCTGTTTCTATGGGATCGCTTGGCGTCGAGCCATGGACAGCAGGACCTGGTTGGTGCGTGTCTGCGATACTGTTCTCAACGTTGCTGTGTGGCACCAGGAAAACTCTCGTGGCTTGGAGGTCACCGTCTACTACGAGAGGCTCGGTGCTTAGTGAACGTACTGATATGTCAATACAAAGTACTAAGTACTACAAGTCGTCCGCGAGGCTACTCGAGGCTCTTGCCGATACCCTCAATGGCCCGCTGAGGCGCAAGCTGGATGTAGGGATCTTTTAACCTATGCACATGGCGCACAAAGGCTGTCCAGAAGAAGTTCTAGACGAACGATGAGCGGATGGACGACGCATGGCTAAACACAGTGCATGACACTTACCATGCCTAGGATATAGCATGACTTCTTCTCGTCCTGCTTCGAACGAACCAGTGATCGCACACCGCCGTCGCATGACCAAGGAGACGTCAGGAAGGGGCCGGCATTGCAACGGTAGTCAACCCCAAGCCCGTCCACCCCAACAAATCGAAATACTAGGTCGCACTTGTCCAGACCATGGCCTGGCTTGCAGTACAGCCCTGTCCCGATAGTTGAGGGGTCGTTTTCCAGCCATTTGGTCGCGATGGCTTCTACGACGTCTGGAGGAAAGTAGCTGTGACTCGCGCCTAGTCCAGAATAATGGTAAGTATTGAGATCATCGTCCACCGTGATGTATGTCCCACTTACATGAATCAAGGATCAGCCTCAACGGTGCTGCCGGGTCACGGAGCACAATCGGTATGGCGGTCCAGTCCTGAGGGTTTGTTGACCAGTGGCTGGCCTCGGGGTGCTTCGGCACGTAGAGAGTGACAAGAGTAGCTTCGACCACGTAGTGTATACGGTGCGAACCAAGAGGACCGACGGTGGTGGCGTAGAGTGCGATCTCGTCGGTGAATTTAGGGACTAAAGAACTGTTACTCGTCGGAACAGCGCATGGCCAGATATCCCCGAGGTACAGGGAGCTGCCACTGTATCACGAAGACTTCAATACAAAGCGGGAACTCACTGGACAATGTTGATCACTCACGACGGGTCATTCACCTCGATCTTCCTATCGGGGTATCGTAGCCGAAATGTGTATTCATTGTCCTGAGTTACCTGCGCTTGAGGTATGGCGTGGGCATGGGACAGTATGTGGGGCTCACCAATTCCGCATGTCCACCATGATCGGTAGTCCACTACAAAGCGTCAGAAAAGGTCTAGAGCGGTCTCATCGTCAGCGGCTTTGATCTCGTAGAGCGTCGGATATGAAGAGAAGCACAGACCACATAATCACTCTCCTTCCTGCCACGGAATAGTGTCCTAATTGCCCAACCCGAGGTGTTAAGGAACGTATGCCACTTACTGTTCTAGCATATTAAGCCCCAGGATACCCTCATAAGGACGAGCAGCTAGTATCGGATCAACAGCGAGCGCGAGGATGCGCGGAAGGAAGAAGAGGATTCTATTGTCTTTGTTCGTCTTCAAATCGTAGCAGGGAAAGAGGGCTGGTATCGCTTGTTTTCTTCCCCATCTCTTGACGTCTGCCAGCAATCGGGCATGTACTTAGGTTGGCACGAGAGCGTAGCGTGAGAACACTTACAAGCTGCTGTGCCATCATAGTACCTCTGGAGAACCTCGTCGAGATGTTGCTCGTGTTTGGGTGTAGGGAGGACTTTCCGATACAGATGAGCCGTTGAATAGACCCCATCGGTATGCCCGATCTTCTGCCACGACTCCGACGACACAAACGTGAACTTATCGGACTCCTTTTCAATATCAGTGATCAACCCGAAGCCCTGGCCGTAAAACCAACTATGGATATAACTGCTCAGCATGTCTCAAGTCCTAAGGAACATCTAGCTTACGTGTTGGGTTCACCTGAAACCCGGTACAATCGATGGGTATGCCATAGATGGACGTCAGGTCGGATAAGAGGCTGTGTGCTTACCCGTGTCGACAATGAGTCTGTAGTCCGTACGTGCGTAGGGCGCAAATTCTAGACCCTTCTCATCGACGCGCTGATGAAACGATAGATGAGCTCAGATTGACATATCAACTCGTATTATCTACTTGCCATAGGTATCGCATAGAATGTGTCTAGCGCACGGACCCGATCGTAAGTTTCGGTATGTTCATCGCATCGCGGATATTCCAGTGAACGTACTGAGAGTATCCCTATCCGTTTTTCCGACAGTGTACAAAGGTACGAGCGAATTGCACTCTTCTCGAACAACTTGTGCTGTTTGAAGGGTGGTCTGCGGGAGAAGCTCGACGACATGGTAGTGATGCTCTGTTCGGCACCCTTCTAGGTTGGTCGAGTAACTTGGCAATTCACGACCACCCAGGTGTGGATGCTAACGGCCGCAGAACGATGTCATCACACTGACCAATGAGAGGAAGGTGTCGATGAACATACTTGCACAGCGAGACCGTCGATGATCGAGGTGCGTGTGGGCCTACTGGAGGAACCGCCCTGAGACGGAGTATCATGACGTGCTGGGATATCTAAGCATGGCGATTTGCGAGATGTTCTTGTGGTAGTATCAGTGGCGGAGGGCGATCCAGGCCAGGTGAGGTGATCCAGACGTGCCTGCTCAAGGGCAATGTAGGGATCATCTCCATGGCAGAATGCAAACAAGTGAGGTTCGTCCAAGTCCTCGAGATTATCGATGACATAGTAGCCATGAGTGGCACGGGAGTGTAAGCGAATCTGATAACGTAGAGCATCTGACTAAAGGGACGTCAGCTTGAGTTGGGCTTGAATACGGGTTGATGGTCACATCACCTTCAGGATACGGTCGTATCTAATTCTCCCGAAGTCAGGCTCCAGGAGACGGCATGCCCCAGTCAAAGGACTGTCCATGGAGGAGGTATTGGGTGGTGCTGGGATGTCAATGCGATACTGGCTCTGTTAAGAGGTGATAGTCGAGTCCCAGCTAGGGGAGAGGCCCTGCAGTGTATTTCACCGCGCGGCTTTGCCCTTCCACGCCTTCTGCCTGCATCGACAAGCACCTGATCAACGTGGTGGTCAGCATCTAGAAGACTCAAGAAAGAATGCCGTAGGACAAAAGAAGGTTCCCATCAGCGTGAGACGCAACCGATTGCAAAGCTTCATGATACGCTGGCTCATCAACAAAAGTCGGAGTTGCATGAATTCCATGTCCGCGTTCGTCTCATCCTGGAGCTTGAGGGCAATCGATGCCAAGCATGTTGTAAAGTATTGTTAGGCCAGATGGGCGGCGCGCTTACATATGACAATCTGATTCAAACATACTCTCACTAGCTCCAGATGTGTGTTCTTGAGTAGCAAGCTAGCAAATGACTGGCCTTTGTGGGAAAGGTGGTGCAGTACTGCCAACGCAGTCAGTACCGATGTTCACCAAGATACGCAGCTGTGATACTCACATAAATTGAGCGGTGTATCGAGGCTCTGCACATCGTCGAGGATGGTATTGACCCCAGAAGTAGTTGTCGAAACTGTGGGTGAGGAGCGCCACATACTCCAGCCTAGGACATGCCTCGAATATATTAGCAAGCTCCCAACCACGCGCATCCCGTATTCTCTTGCACCGGTTTGTCTCGGCGTTGTTGTCGACGTACAGTCTAACCTCGTCATGGAAGTCCAGATTGAGATTGACAGTACGGAGGGACGCCGTAGATGCCAGTATCCGAGCGATATGAGCCTGAAGGAGTGATGCAAGTCAGTGTATTTTCGCACCCCGCGGATGTGTCTGAGATATATACGAACGTGAGGGACTACTTGCTTCCTGTTCTTGCGGTAGCGATGCAGCTCGAGATGCGATAAATGAGGGAAGGAGCCGGAAATGTGTCTGAGTAGTTCATCGTCATCTCCATCTGTCTCGTAGACAAGTCCCAATGCATGCAATCTGGGCATCTCCATCCGTCTCAAAAGCGATAGGCACTCGGACGATGACAAGATGGGCGCAGACCAGTGCTTGGAGACATCGGGGATTGCGATATGGTAGAAATAACGAGGATGATCGCACAGCGAGAGCTGCGTCAGCGACCTGCTATCAACAGTGAATATGGCATCATTTGGATCGGGATACGCGAGTGTTAAAGACCGTAGCTCGAAGAGAACACCGGGCTTTCCTCCTCCCCCGTGCTGTGGTGTTGGGCCTAGAATAGACAATCGGCCTTGTGAGTCCTTCCTGGCAAGCTGAATGAAGAGCGCCTCGAGGCGAGGCAGAGTGCTCAAGAAGTCGCGGAGGAGAGAGGTGACGGATTGGTGAGGAGACTGGCCTGTGAAGCACAGCTCACGGAGCTGCGGCCAATGCAGATGGACCATACGATCCAGCGGCACGACCTCGATCGGTAGCGTGAGCGATCGCACTGTCTCGCAAATCCGCAAAACCAGGGGTGAGAGTGAGAGGTATTCGATGGCGTAGGGATCCGCTAAGTCGGAGAACGTGGATCCTACCGAACGGGATGGGTCATTATCTAGGGTTCGCCAAATGCTGGGATTGTAGGAGAATGACGTAAGTTGAAGCGGGAAGGACATAAGATCATGGCCTGGATGCGGGAAGATGCCTATGAACGAGGTCGTCCGCTCAAAAGTGATTGAAGTGATGCTTGGATGGGAGAGACAGCGCTTAAGGGCTTTCCAAGGAATGTCGCCGAGGTGGTAACCACAGAGCGTCACTGCACAGAGCTCTGGAAGATGCGGGAGCTCTGGGCCGAACGAATCTGCGAAGCGCTCCACAAGACGACCTAGATAACTGAGGTGGCTGAGCAATAGTAATGATCAGCGACTGGATTGGACGACAACCGCTGCAAGAGCGACTTACCGAACGAACGGCCGTATATTCTCCGGCGGAATGCCTCTCCGGCCACTATAGGTGGTAACGCAGCGAGAGAAGAGGATAGGAGCGCATATGTCACGCAACCTCCGAGATGTAGAAGCTAGGGTGGCGAGGTCTCCTTTGTTCTGGAGAAGGAGAAGCTCGGCGACAATGACCCGGAGCACGTCTTCTGCCAGATCGCTGAGCCTGAAGAAGTCTCAACAATAACGCGTAGTACCACAATTATAGAACTACTCACAACATGCCTAGCGCAGATGTCTGACTGGTGATTTGGGGGAGCGAGTCGTTTCCGTCAACGATGATGACGAAGAAGCGTGTTAATGTGCGACAAACACTGACTAATGATCCTGGTCTACTCGTGGGAATTGCACTATTAGTCTACTTACAAACGGCAAGCGAAAACCAAGTCAGCACCGATCAGTACATGCACTAGCTAACACCTGGTAGCTGAACGTTCCGAAGTGCCGGCAGTGTAAAAAATAACACCCACTCCATCGAGCTAGCGATGCACTCCGGCCGCGAACACAATCGCGACTACGCACGCTGCGAGAATCAAGATCCCGCTCACTGCGGCAGCAACCCGACACTTCCTGATCCATGGATCTGTCCGTCTTGTGCAACGGAAGCATCCCTTGAGCCTCCGTGTAGGGGTGGTATCCCTGATATCCTTGTTCGGCGGTGTGAGGGATTCGAGGGAAGGCGCCACGAGGGGATACCATGAGGATGACTTTGCCTTCTTCTCCCCGACCTCCTTGCCAGCGGTGGCATCGGTGTCCGCCCTTCCTTTTCCATCCGCCTTCACCAGCGGCCTCTCCGTCACCACCTTCGCAGGCGGCGTCTGGCGCTTATGCCACAGCGGGAGGACCGATCCCCGCTCTTCCTCTTGGACCTCTCCGTCACTCGTGAGAAGCCACCCGCCGATGAGCCAGCACCACGGCATGATGAAGCCGACGCAGAAAAGAATGAAAGCGGAGGAGAACCTCTTCTCCTTCTCTCCGGACGGCGGGAAGACGAGACGCTGAGAGCCAAACGAGAGGCCCTTGAGCCATCGTCTGTCGAGGAAGGACTCGTCTGCCGGGGACGCGGAGCGCGTACGGAGGGCCGAGGTATTCGGGGCTGTAAGCGAAGAGTTCCGCGAGCGGGAATGCGTGCTCGGGGGCGTCGGGTTGTCAGGCCTCAAGCTTGTGCGGCTGTTGGGCCTGGTGTGCATCTGCCCGAATTCATCCGCCCCGTGGCTGAGGTCATACAACCCCGCAGGCAGTCTCTGCGCCGGATGGGTTGCGTTCGGGGTCTCGTCCGCGTCCGTCGTCATGCTCTCCCCTCTCGCGCTGTCAGACGCGAACGAGCTCGGATCGAGGTACACGTTTGGACCAAGCTCGCCGAAGGAAAAGCGTTGCCCGGGCTCGGCAGTGGGCGTGTTGAGCGAGACAGATGGGGCAGTGATGAAGCTGCTCGTGCGTGCGCTCGCAGGTCCGCCGTATGATGCGCCATCCTCGTATATCACGGACACCTTGTTGGTCTGTCGTGCGCTCCCGATCACTGTAGGTAGAGATGGAGGGGCCAGCCGCGACTTGCGCGGGACGGGTGCTGCCGCCCCCGTAGGCGAAAGCCTGCCCTGTGGCCCCTGCACACCCATCACGGTCTGGAAGTTCGGCCGGAGGTCCAGGGGAGGAATAACTGGGGGCGCGGCAGAGATGTTGGACTTGTGAGTGCTCGTCGAGGTCTGGCTGAGCGAGCGTTTGAGTGGGCGATTTATGAATGCGTTGTGGCCATCTGTAACGTCATAGCGGCTTTGAGTTCAATACGCACGCATCATGGGAACCATGCTACACTCACTTATCCTGTCGAATGTCCGCGTGGAATCTGGTGTTCGAGGCACGCTGTCAAGAGACAACTTCCTGTGTGGCGGAAACGGGACCTGCTGCTCGTGTATAGGCGAGAGCTGCTTTGGCAGGGTGTGTCCTGTTGTCCCGTTCCGCAACGACCGGTCGCTCTCTGCATCCGAGTCCTCCGAAGCATACATGGAATCCGTCGCCAGCTTAATTGACCTTGAGCTTCTTCTCCCTAGGGATGAAGGCCGAGGATGACCCGGCTGCGAGGCTGACGTGCTCAACAACGGGGTCAGCAGCAGAGACGGCGAGGACGCGGACCGACTCATCGGCGCCGCGCCCCAACCAGCCGTCGTGGGCGTGGTAATGACCATGCTCATGCCGCTGACGCTCTTGGTGGGGCTGTCCTGTCCGCTCTGCCTCTGCAAGTGCGAGTAGGGATGGTGGGGAGCCTTCCAGAGAACGTGCGGCGGTCCGGGATATTGTATGTCGGGTGCGGCGGAGGTACTGATGGAACTGGAGAGACGAGAGGACTGCTTGCGGGTGAGTAATGGGGTGCTGTCTGAGTGCCCATCGAGGCTGGTACGGCGGCTGACATGTCCGTTAGCCTCCTCGCTGCTCCTGCCAGCCTCCGTGCTCGTTCCCGCCAGCGGATCCCGCTCGTCACGCCGAAACCTATCGGTGTTCAGAGAGGATGTGCTGGCTCCAAACATGCGTGAGATGGTGCTGACTGTGGCGTTGAACATCTTGTGAAGTCCCAAGCTCGATGTTGAGCAAAAAATCAATAAGTGATGCGGGCTAGCCGGAGGACGGTGCAGTGTTTGCCCTGACAATACCAGCAGCAGTAAAGAAGGGCCTCGCTGTCCTTGACGTGCTCCGGGTACTTATACGCACTGGGCCGCATAGCCGCAGGACCACGGGGCAAGGGCCGGGAAGAGGCGCGAAATGAACCTCGTGTGTGCCGCGTCTTGCGATATGAACGGCTTCGATGTACCTGCACGCTGGGGCGTGGAAGGGTCTGAAGGAAAGCATACGTCAGGGTTAGCAAGGAGGGTAAGTGTCGAGTACTGTACATGCATACATTGTCACGGTCGGGTGTTCGGTGGAGTATTTGCGGCGCCAGCGCTTATTGAACGATTGAGCATTCTCGAGTGCACGACGTAGCCCGCGCAGTCGCATGCGAAGCGGATCCGTATCCTTCCTCTCTTACGGTTTTTGATGGGCATAATTCGTATTTGTATCTCGAAACGGCGGCGCATCGAATTCGTCGTGATAGCTGGAAGACGGAAGCAGTAGAGACTCGAGGAGGCCGTCTCTCTCGTGGTCCACTCCGTCGCAAGCCCGGCAGTAGTTCGCAAGGAGCCGGATCAGATCGACGCAATTGCACTTGCAAGGTTTGCTCTGGAGGCTGTCCACGCAGGCAGGAAACGGCATGATAATCATGATGCATGGTGGAGGAGACGAAGTGGCGGTGACAAGCGCCAGCTTCGCCGAAGCAGGCCGAACTTGAAGCGCCTTAGAAACGTGAACCCATTTCTATGTTGTCTCCCCGGACAAGGACATCCAGTCAGTTCATATCCGACTCTCCGCATTCGTACAAGGCTATAGTACAAGGGAAGACAACAATGTTTGGTCTCTGGTGGGTCAATCTCTACGCTGGCGACGGTTACCTCGCCCTGAACATTCAGCCTCTTCAATGAGCACTGCTGGTACTGCCATCCTGTGCTGCATACGCAGAAGATGTGCTGACTAGCTCAGAAAGGCTACCACAGCGGCGAGCCTCGAGTTGAGGGTCAAACATAGGGGATGAGATCCGCCCACAGTGTTCATCGGCTAGTTTCTCGTTGAGGGACTTTTCGACCGCGCATACGATGATGATGAGCGTCGGATACATGCCCTGATAGTAACATGTGTCCAGAGTGTCAGCAATAATTCGCCGGATCAGCCTTTGGACTCACTACTAGCGGGACGAGACAGCTGCTCATCACGTAGTAAAAATTTGCGAACGCGGGCGTTCTGGTTTGGAGGAGCGGGGACTGGTCTGAATACGCATACACCGCTATGACAACCTAGGCAGTAGTCAGATACTGTTTGGATATCGGAACCTAGCTCCGCTCACCCAGAGGGCACAGTAGAGCAAGCCGGACTCGACGAGCAGCGCGAGAGTGCGCTCTACTTGCGTGCGGGGGGAAGACTCCCTCAAGTATGACATGATGAAGCGGCGATGCTGCCTGTATCCGGTCCGTTTCAATTCTAAGCTTTCCTCCATCAAGTTGGTACATGAGAATTGAGAAACGCACCAGCCGCGGTATCCAATGAGTATTGTCGCGATGACGTTGGTAAATAGGGATGAGAACACGGCGACAAAACCCCACACATCTCCAGTGAACATAGTCCCGCTATTGCTGGTCAACCCAGGAGGTGCTTCAAAGCTACTGCTGTCTCCGATGGAGTCGGTGAAGATATAGTGGGGTTCAAGCCCGCAGGCATCTCCCGTATCCATAGCCCCGGTTACTGTGAACGTCAGAACACGACACCGGGAGAGTGAGCAACAGACATACACATTGTGAGGAGAATCATCACCACACAGACACATCGGACGATCCGACTGTCTGCCCAGAGCACCCAGGCACGCCACCAGACAATGGAGTCTCCGATGACGACCTATTTTGAGTATATAACTCAGTGAAGGGGTGGAGCGAAATCTGAATGAAAGTACGCACATTGACTGTCAGCGCCACGGTACCTGTACAACCCTGGATGTCACGGCTCTGTTTGTAATGATATGGACTCTGCGTCCCCTGCGAGTTGCCATGACAGCTGCTGGAGGCAACTTCGGAGCTCGACTCAAGCTCTGCGATGTGAGATCGCGCAGGATGTGATATACCTGGGCCGCGGTAACAAGAGTCGTGACCCAGTACGCGACGGTTGAAATCCACATAGCGACGATTGCGGCAAGCATGATGGCGATCGTTTTTCGTGTTGCCCCCTTCCAGCTGCAGCACGTGGAAGCGAGAAATCTGAGCGTCCGAGTACGCTGCATACTGTGGGCGTTGCGTACCAGAGAACATAAGCCGCCACCACAGTGAGAACGGTGAACAGTCCTGCGGGGCACTTTTTAGCACACTCGAGTCCCTAGCAGACGATAGACCTGACATACCAAAGAACATGGTAAGCAGCGTCACCTCGATAATAACCTCCTTCAGGTAGACATCTTCGAATGCGAATGTCAGCTTGAGTTCCTCTCCGGTCGAGTTGACACTTTGCGACAGGTTCGCCAGCGCGGCCTGGGATATGTTCAGATGAGTCATAGCTCCTTGCGAGACTATTGAGGAGCTCAGATCCATGTGGGGAAAAGCAGAGGTGTCGGGGGGAGAAGGGAGCATGTCTGGGGTGGATTCGTGCAAGTCGCTGGGCGCACCTGTGAATAACATCAAGTCTGCGGTCAGAAACGTGGAAGATCGCTCCAACCTATCAGCCATCGTAATGGCTACGTATGATGTATCCGGTAACGTCTCTGACAGCGTGAGTGACTACATACAACGTCGATCTGGGAAAGCAGTGGGGCGGTGCATTCCTGGGATCAAAGTTATCAAGTTGGTGCTGCGTGCATCAATTCTCATGAGGACTGTGGTGGGAACGCTCGTTGTCAGTGAATATCTAATCAACTGAGAAGCATCTGACGCACCACGTCGTCTTCTATGTATTACGCATAGCCACTCTAGACTTGAGATGTACAAAGCACAAGCTCCTCGTCGCGAGCCCGCACACTGGCATGCCTGGATCGAGCGCTTCGTCGGACCCCCTCAGACCAGATAAACCCACACTGCGTGTCGTTCGTTGAACAACTCGGAGATCAGGTCACACAATCGCAGATGTAGCTGGACGAGCGGTCGGTGTTCATCGATCACTGCGGCGGGGAGCTAGGAGGGACAGACTAATTAGCCTTAGGCCATCTCCGGCACGACTCGGTAGTAATACTCAATTAGCGATTGCGATCCTGCCGCACAATGCCATGATGCTTCTACCTCAGCTCTCCAGGACTGCCACGAGCTGTCATGCTGAGAGTGACAAGTTGACCGTCGTCGTGGACATGCCAGGTCATCGACGCTAAGAGCTGTCATGCAGTTTCCTTGAGAGAGCCAGTGAGATGAGCGGAGCATCTGCCGTTTCTTTGGCAGGCTTACTCCCTAGAAGTGGCTTACGTTCTTCATGTGGCGTGGAGGACATGGTTGGAGCAGAAGATATTGAACAACGACGCTCGCTTAGCTGCGGAGAGAATGGTTTGGAAGAGACGGAAAAGAAAACACTAAGCGACAAGCTCCATTAGCCCACCGCGAGGGTCGAACTCGCAGCCTTCAGATTCCCGCCAACGTGTGTGGATAAGAGTCTGACGCTCTATCCGATTGAGCTAGGCGGGCCATGCGCAGAACTCTAAACGCAAAAACAACATCGGCATGGCCTTGTGATTGCAAGAATCGACAGGGGCAAACTAATCGTACAAACGCCTCAATCGTGTCAAATCTCCACACCATCTTTATCACGAAGCACCGAACGGCTCCAGCGAGCCATAGCCTCCGGGACACGGGCCTGCGCCTCCAAGATCAGAACCTCAGCCTGCGCCGAGCGCGGTGTGATCGTGCAGCGAGCATCCGCAATTTGCCTGCAAAGCAGCCATGCAATGCAATATGAGCTCCTCAAGACTCACAGTCGTGGAAGGTAGGCAACAGGAAAAGAAGAGAAAAGACAGAATGACGTACGAGCCCAGCCCGTTCGTCCACTCCGGCACAATCTTGACAGGCCGCCCGCGTTCGTCGAGGGGCGGCCCGATGTCGAAGCAGTGCAGCACCGAGGCCATGTTGATGAACATCATGTCGTCTGCGAAGTGTCTCCCGGGGCAGATCCTGCGTTCGTGAGAGGTAGACCGCAGTGAGCACTGACCGGCACGGGTGGGGGGACTGACCTTCGTCCGTACCCGAAGACGTAGTCAGCCGGATCACGCACAGACGGGTCGAGCTTCCCGTCCTGTATGAAGCGTTCCGGACAGAACGCCCCCGGCTCGTCGTATACTTCCGGGTCGTGCATGCACGCCCTTCCACGCACGCAACTTCAAGTCAGCTTCACTGTGACGAAAACGCCAACAATGAAAATGAGAAGGAGCGAAACGCACCAGGTGTTCGCAAACACGACCGTCCCCGCGGGGATGAAATACCCGTGCAGCTCGTCGTCCTCGATCGTGGCGTGCGGCAGGCTCAGCGGCGTCGAGTTGTGCCAGCGCACCATCTCCTTGATGAGTGCGTTCACGTAGATGAGCGAGGCGCGGTCGCTGAAGTCGGGTAGGCGGTCGGGGCCGACGACGGCGTCGAGCTCGGCGTGCGCTTTGCGAAGGACTTCGGGGTGGAGAGATAGCGCGACGAATGCGCCTGTGAAGGTTGAGAATGTCTGACAAGGGCGCAAGGCGGTGAGATGTAATTGTGATTGTGAAGGCGGACCGAAGGGGAGATGCTCACTGTCTGTGCACCGGCTGCGTTCGGACTGATATGAGCTGCATGCCTTTGTATGAACGAGCGACATGACGCGCACCCTGGAACGCGACCGACGCAACGTTGCTGATGACATCTTCCTCCTCCGCGCGGGCCTCTTCTGTCAGTCCAGCACGCGCCAGCTTCGTGAGCAACTGCCCCACCATCGAGCGGCCCTTCTCTCCCTTCTCATTCTATCGAAAACGTCGTTAAGCCATATAGCCATATACGCACATCGTACCCAACAAAAAGTGTTCGACTCACCAGAGTTTCCTTGACCTCCCCGTAAGGCACATACTTCGCCGACCACGCCGCCGCTCTCCACTTGTTCGACAGGCGCTTGAACTCGGCGCCGGGGAACCACGCGGGGACATACCGCAGGAAGGGGAAGAACTGGACGAGGTACTTGCCGGGCACCAAGCCCTGTGCGACTCCCTCCTGTGCGTCGTGAACCAGGGTGACCTGTCTCTCTATCTTGTCGTCGCCCTCGATGTCGTACACGACCTTCGTCATGCTCGCAGTGGAAGTGCTGGATCGACGACGATCCCATGTCAGCGATCGACTCGGATCCGACGTCGGAACGTGTCTGTACTGACTACCGGATATGCTTCTTGAAGTTGGCGGGATCTTTGAACAGCTTGTACAAGAATCGGTGTGCTTCCGCCCGTTGCACGGGACGGCAGCCCTCTACCGCTCCTGGATGGAAGTATTGCCACATTGTCCGCCGATGCCGCCTCCACCACGGGCCATAGTACATGAAACTGAAGTTCCAGTGTGCCCCGGTCCTGAGTGTTGCGTGTTCTAGTCAGTTCCCATTCCTACGTTGGTGGGAAGGAAGAGGCAACAACTGACAGCTCGAGCATAACCGTGTGCTCACGATCGGACGTGTTGGCGGACCGCTTGTCGAGGTACTCGAAGATGACCTCGGGGCTCCCGAGGACGACGATGTGTGTGTTCAGGATCTGGACGTGCACGATGTCGCCTGCAGTCCGATGGGAGCTTCAGGACCAACGTATCGTGCGCAAGGGCGTTCGTATTAGAACTCACCATACTGCGCACAGAGATCCCGATAACCTATCCATGGCTTGAATCTCGGGGCGTTGTGGACGTTGCCGACAAGAGGCAGGCCTTTCGGACCAGGCGGCAACGGGCGACCTCGAGAGCGCTTCCGCCAACCGATCGCCGACTGCAAGTAGACAAGCACTGCCAGCAGGGAGAACGCAACTAGGATCGGGCTTAGGGAGGAGACACCATGGATGTATGGTTGGAAAGACATGGGGTAGGGATGACGTCCCTTGACATGGGTGCTCGCTTTTAACACATACCCTTATCCCTGCGCTCCGTGTGAGGACGTCTCCCATTCAGAAGAGACCAAAGGGTTAGAGTTCATCCGATCCCGAGCTGCTGCTCAATGGCGGTAATTGAGCGCAGTGCCACTGCATACGGCAACGCCATTCAAGTGAGTTCGAATTCCATCAGAGGATCATGTGGGATGCAGCTCACCAATAACAATCGGGTGACCTTTGCGCTTCCGAAGCAGACAAGAGTCTGTTCTGTGTCGTTCCGAGCAAGCCATCCTTATCACCTTCAGTATCTGGGCCAGTCGCTATTCAGGACTTGGGGGCCATACACCTGAGAGCAGCATGGTCCTTGGCGGCTGGGACCAGAGGGAATGATTGACGTTGATCTACTGGACGCCTCGATGTCAGAGCCCGAAACAGTTGAACTCAGGCAACAGTCGAGTCGTGCTGGTGCTGTGATGACGACTGGGGACTTGTGAGTGGGAGGAATCAAGATGTTCTGAACTCAGAATGAGGAGACGAAGAGACGGAATGCTCAAGGGTCGGGTGGGAACATGAGATGATATTTAGAACTCAGAGCATGCGAACGGACGGCGACAGATGGGTGAAGCAAGGAAACGACTAGCTCATTAAGGATAATGCAATGCAACGTATCGGGAGCGGGGGGATCGTACACACAACAACAGGAAGGACGGCGGGGGAGTAGCAACAGCAACGATTGGACAGTGTACATTACGTTCGATACCAGGGTTAGTGGGAATATGGGGCTTGCGAGAGTGCGTGAGGATCCGACCGGGAGACCAGAATGTGCGGGGTATCGCTGCATGCGTGCAGCGTGGTCGGTGTATGTGGGCAATATCCAAGGAGGGTATGTCCGCAAGCTGGCATTGTTCAAGAATCCACGCTTGATTGTTCAAGCCTCGACGATTGCAGCGGCGGGAGTTGTCTCGGCGGTCAGCGAGAGCCCAGGGACGTCCTCGTGCGTGCTGGCGGCGGATGGGACGGTCTTCTTCGGGGATGCGGACGACGAGGCCTCCGAGTCCGCTGCTGAAGCTGCCTCATCCTCCTTCACCTTGACATCCTCCTCGCCTTCAGCATCAGCATCAGCGTCCTCCTTCTCCTGCGGCTTCTCCTCGCCCTCTGCCGTCGCCTTCAGCTCAGGAGAATCGGGAAGGGGCACCGCAGCAGCCTCCTCCGCACCCGTTGCTGTCTCAGGCTCGGCCTTCTCCACCTCTGCCTTTTCCTTCGTGGCTGACGACTCTGGCTTGGGCTTTTCGTCCTCGAGCTCGACATCGCGGACGCCCTGTGTGACCTCCTTCACCTCCTCCGTCTCCTTCTGCTGCTTAGGCTCCTGCTCCTCGGACTCGGACTCGGCACGGTGTCGCTTCGCGGGGGTCGTCTCGCGCTCATCGTCGTGTTCGCTGGTGCTCAGCCTGCGTTTGCGGCCAATCTGAGGTGCGGTCGAGGTCGCTGTCGGTCCGCATCCACATCAGCGTCGATCGGGGCAAATTACCGGGTATTGGTTCCATTCCGAGGGCATTCGAGAAGACACGGAGGCGGTGCCGGTGCGTAATTGCATTAGAGGATTCGGGATTCGAGAAGAGGGGCGCCGAACGGGGAGAAAGGGCGCGTGTCAGCCGCGTGTATACCAGCCAAGTAATCGGTGCGATCGGGGAGAGTCGCAGAACGCGAGAGACGCACCGTCTTCGCTCCAGGGCCTGTCCGGGCGGGGGATGAATGAGCTGGATATGCGGCGGAGGAGCTTGTACATGGCGTGGTGGTGCGATGGGGAATAGATGGGCGCGCGTGCAGTAGAAGACACCAGCAGCGGAGAAGACAAGCAGACAAGGAGACGCGAGCGCGGGGTATGCGGGGCGCGCGACGCGACGTGGCGCCCCCTTTTTCTCAAATCGCAGATCGCTGTTTGCCTTTGTTTGTAGTCCCCATCACGGTCACGTGCGAGACGCGTCGTGCTATTGTCCGACGTCCCCGCCCTGCTTTTGTTCCGGCAGCATGGGGTCAACTCACGTCAATCACGCAGGCTCCTATATTGCCTGGATCGAAAACGAAAGCGGCGAAAGACCAAATACAACACGACAAAGCATGTACAGGAAACGAAGACTGCATGGACATACCACCTCCGCAGCGACAAGTTCAATCGAGAGATGCCAAGGACCGGGTTCAAAGCAGACTCCACAGGCAGCTCTAGCGAGGTGCTTTCGGAAGACAAGTCTTGCAGACCGCGGCTGACATCCATCTCACGGATGAATGCGTTAATACGCACGGCGTTCATAGTGTGGAACTCATCGAAGGCCTGAGCCATATTCGTCGCCTGCGATAGCGTAAAGGGTAAGTCAGTCATGGCTGACTGCAGACTGCTCTCCAACGCCTTACCTCGATGATCTGAACGTGTGACTCTGAGGATCCATCGCCCTCGCCATAGTGGTGGAGCACATGGAGGTTCCTCAGGACGTTCAGTCCTATCAAGAACGCTGCCGCTGAAGTGAACAAAGCATTCACCGTCGGCAAGCTGAACGACTCACGAATTTGGGTGTCGATGTTGCTCTGAAATAGCCCCTTGCACAGCGGCTTCCACGTCCCCGGGCTGTCTTCCGCTTCCCCGATGGCATACACCTCCGTCATGTCAATCGGATGGATTCCATACGCCGTCTCACTGAGTATTGCCCTCAAATGCTCAGTCCGGGTGAAACACTCATATCGGGAGTAGACGAAGGACGCACCCAAGCAGAATAGACACGTTCATCCTCGTATCGCACGGCACGCTCCACGTCCCGTCCTCCAATGGCGAAGATCCCGCGACAGGGCTGTATATCGCTCTCACGTACTCGGGCGGCGCAAACGTCGCGTAGACCCCCGAGTCGAGGATGAAACGGAGTTCGTCCGTGTCGGAATCGCTGGGATTGACTACGATTCCGTCGACGAGGAAGCCGCGGGAGGCAACGTCCCAAAATCGGCCGGTCATGAGTGGGATTTTCGGTGCGTCGAGGATCGCGGAGAGCCCTGGACGAACTGCGCCTGCGTGCGGCACGTGAGCATGGCATGTCGCACAGCAAAATGTAGGAGACCGGGACGCACCGAAGGTCACCAATCCGCTGGTTACCAGTCCTGTAGCGTCCCGCGGTCTGAAGGACAGAGTGAAGAACTGTTCTATCTCG
Organism: Lentinus tigrinus ALCF2SS1-7; assembly: GCF_003813185.1. NCBI lineage: Eukaryota > Fungi > Basidiomycota > Agaricomycetes > Polyporales > Polyporaceae > Lentinus > Lentinus tigrinus. Next base: position 929,438 of record NW_027137918.1, read on the forward strand.
GGATGGCCCTTAAACATCTGTGTACCCATGTCGCAGTTAGCCCTGCTCTCGAAAGAAGGGCCAAGTCACAGGACGTACCGTTGCGAGGAACGGATCTGCATCCCAGGTTGTCTCCTCCAAGACCTCCCTGACCACACTCCATCCTCCTGGGCTATGCAAGGCAATTTTGATCAGTATAACATCGCCAAATTCGACCCGGGACGTACGGAGCCAGTCCTAAGATCCCCTCGTTTCCGTATTGCGTGATATTCGTCGTGCCCGGCACGTTCACTACGATATATACAACACGTCAGCCTCCCGGTCCAACACCCGTGCATGTGCTGCGCACGACGCACCGAACGACTGGTTGTACACGACCAGGTTGTCTCTGCTCGCAGAAGGAACTTGAACCGTGGCGTATTGGACACTTCCGAGTGCATAGGTGTACACGTCCTCCACGCCGTACTCTAGGAGCGCGGAGACGCCTGTATCCGCGATGATAGGAAGGGGCCTTCCTGCATCCGGTTCGGGTGTTCCAAGAGTGGTGTCGACCCAGAGGTCGCTGCTTCCGGTGTCGATTACAACCTAGCGCGACGAGAACGCTATGAGACTATAGCTCTTCTACGGAACGAGGTGGGACGTCACGTACCTCGTGCATTGACCCTGCTACGCTGACATTCGTGACATATATGCGGTGTCCCACGAGCTCCTTGGAGGATGCGAGCGAAAATGCGATACTGAGCGGACCTCCTGGATCCGCAACCCTCGATGCTTCGGGTAGGCTCGCGGCTAGGACATCTAGAGGGAAAAGGATAGCAAGCACAGTCACAGCATAGAGGGTATCCTGCGCCCAATGTCGACGCATCAAGGAAGAACGAAGATGGTCAAAGACACTGGCAGCAGGGTACTGAGGGTCGTTATAAGAATAACCGGGCCCTGCCCTTCCGCAGTCATCCAGCCAGCAGCCGCACGATACCCGTGCCACATCGCCGCGCTCCCCGCAAGTAGAGTTGGGTGCTGTCCGGTGGGCTGACGGGCCATGCGGGCGGGTGCAGACAGGCGTTAAGATGTGCGAATGTAATCAGACTCGCAATCGACGTTGGAACAGACACGACAAGACACAGACAGAACCCACTCCAGGTGCAGCATATGTACAGTAACTGCCGCCTCCGTGAGAGGGGCTGCCTGATAATGCATGCCGTATACCGTACGCTGCGGGGCCTGCGCATCCGTACGTCTTTGATTGTGAAGTCTGTCTGGGGACACGGTTGATATCGATCAGGTTCCACGCCTAGAATACTTCTTAGAAGCGTACTGACCTTGAATGTTTGAACCAGGACGTGAACCGGCTCCGGGCAGCGACTAAGTAGCAGCCTATCACTCGTCTTCACCATTGGCGATCCCGGAGCGCGCACCTCTACTGCAGATCTATTTCCCGCAGCTGTCTACCTTCCGCTGAGTCGCCGACTGTCGTGTCCATCCCAGAGGCCGGCGGCAGGCAAATGTCCCATGCTGCGGCCCTGCGGTGACATCTGTCGTTATTTGTTTTAGCATTCTGTGGTCGAGCACGCGTGTAAGACAGATAAGCAAGAGTATCTGTAGGGCTCAAAGCATGTAAGAATACAATCCAGGGAAGACGAGGTCATTAGCCTCACGACATCGTGGTACAGAAGAGACCGGCATCCCCGAGGCGTTCGGTATGTTCGCTACAGCGTCTACGGAACTAGCGGTGTGCCTGGGCGTCTGTGTTTCGCGGTGGCAGACGCGGAGCGGGGTGCGGGGCAACGTACAGTGTACTATCATCATGTCTGCTGCTGTCGCCGTCGTTGCTGGGGACGACCCTCGGGATGTTTCTGCGGAGACGAAGCTTACTTTGCCTGAGGTATGGCGGGTCGATTCGGTTGGTGAGTAGCAGATTTCAGAGTCGGGCCACTATCGGCAGGAATGCTGACACCGAACGGGTCACAGACGCACTCTCTTCTTCCAGTATGTGGCGTCGTGGTTATTGAGCTATGAGGGGCGTGGAGAGACTAATGTTGAACTGTGCGGTAGTGATGTTCATCTCGGGAATGATTATGGTCACTCGCAACCGGTGCGTTTCGCCTTCACCCTCCTTCGTGCGAGGTTATTATGATCCATGGCTTAAACATCAACCCTCCATGCTTGCAGGTACCTCGCATGGCCAGCTCTGCTCCTGTCGGTAAACAGCGTCATCAACCAACACCCAATGCGGACAAAGGAGGGCGGCCAGAACAACATCAGTGTCCTCATGTGCGTCTCCTGTTCCTCTCCTTCCCTGCTGCCCACGAGTCCTGAGACGAGCGAACCTCTGCTAGGCTGGGTTTTGCTGCTATCATTGCTTCGTACCTCCCTCTCTTGATGATCACCCCCCAAAAGCCTGTTGCTTGATGTATTCTGGACTCCTCTATCATTATATTCCTCGTATACCCTACCCCTGTCGTCCTGGACGCGTCAACAACAGCCACCACGAGAATCGGCGAGTGGCCTGCAACAGTTGCCGGCCCCCGCTTGACTCGACATGTACGTAAGAACAAGGCCACGCCGTCGCCACGCCTTCATGGATAATCGCAGGAAGGTACTTCTCACCGGTGCTTGGTGCGTTCATCCTCCACACCATACTTGTCCCCGACGTCCCGCAGACTCCAGCTCCGTGATCATGTCTCACACATACATGGACGGCAAGCCCATGATGGTCGGTTTTGTGGCGTGTAGCCCTTTCCCTCGTTGACGTGCTTTCTCAGGCCTTAAATGCGATGCAGAGTATCACAATCCATGGTCTCGCTACACGCGACGATGGTACACCGACGAAGTTGGAGATCAAGCGCACTGCTCCAGACAGCTCGAAGAAGAAGTTTTTCCCTTTGCTCTTTAACGGTTCCAGGGACACGACGGTAATCCCTGAGATTCCACCACCGACTCAGTCCCGCCTCCCTCCGGATGGAGACGTTATGCTGGAGCTACAACTTGGGGACGTACTGGGACAGAACGACCGCAACGTCGTGTACGCAGTCAGGGTCACCAATGCGGACAGCGTTGCCTGCTACGTGCCACCCTTGGTCATGAAAGTCGCTCGACTGTTCAAGGGCCGTAACGTCTCTGAGGAGGCCGGGATGTATCAGGACCTGGAATGTCTCCAGGGCTCGATTATTCCGAGATGCTTCTGGTACTTCTGTGCTACGATTGACCATACGCAGGTTGCGATCTTGCCATGGGATGGACCCGACTGCGAATATCCCAGAAAGTTGGACCCTCATATCCCTTTTTCCCTACCACACCTCTGAGTATGATGCTCTTGGAGCGGCTGGGAGACCCTATCCCAACGGGAAGCGGTATAGAGCCTGAGAACATGAGGTGAGCACAATGCACGCCCCTTGTCTTCCTTACACCGCTAACGGACGCGGCAGACGCGACATGCTGGACATGCACGACGAGCTTGCTCGTTTTGGGGTTGCCTATATCGATTGGGGTCTGCGCAACTTCCTCCTCGCCCCACCGTCTCCCCCACGCCATCTCCGAACCACGATCATCTATATTCCATCCGTCTCTTTGACTTCGAGTTCTGCGTACGCACCAACACTACACCTCAGCTTCTCAATGCAGACACCGTGGTCCATGTGGAGAACTTGATCTATGACATCGTCTATCATCCTTCCTTCCGTCCATTCCACCTGCCTTCCGTACAGTGGAAGTGAGTCGTCTTCGCATCCTTGGTTGTATCTCATGATCGCCTCTGTTTTGTGATACTCTTGTATGCGCACGCTTAATGTCTTAAACGGTTTTGCTGAATCATTTCATGCACCGCCCGCGCTCTTGTCGTATCGCCGCACGACAGGCGGGCTCTTATAGTATATATGTGATGGCGTTCGATGAGGATCATCGCAACAATTGCGCTGAGACTGTTTGACTCGTCTCAGGACCTCCGCTGTCGAGAAGCTGGCTCTCGCAACGTTGTCGCTATGACGCAACGGTCTCTCACCGGAGTAACCTCACTGGTGAGTGTCCTAGCTGAATGCTGCTTTTGGACGTTAGACTACGATGCATCTGATTATTCGAGTCCCAATTGGTATAGTTTCTCTCGCGTCTCCTGCATTTGAAGATAATCTCGATTCGTCTGGTAAACAGTACATCGGAAATTTGAAACATTTGACCGAGAAAGTGCATGCTTGTAGAGCGTTGATACAGGTCAGATCGGGCAAAGCATCACCAGGTTACGGCGTGCCCCTCACACAGGTACTCAGGAAGCCATTCACGCTCCGCTTGGTCGACACTGGCAAAGCAAAGGCCTGCCAACGTCTGAAGCAACTCGGGGCTGTCCCATGGAATGGGATCTCCGGCTACTAACATGTTGCGGCTCAACTTCGCGAAGATCATGACCGTCTTGCCGTTGGTAGAGTAGGCCCAGGTCAAGCCGTAATTCACCAGCTCGCACCAAACCTAGGTGTGGGTCGAGTTAGTCTTGTGTTAACCCGTGTTAACGGTACAGTGAGGGATATTCACCTGCTTCACAAGCTTTATCGCAATTGCGTTCCCGTGCCAATTGAATTCGCCAGTCCCAGATAATGCTACCCCGTCACGGAAAACTGCGGCTCCGTACGCGTTGTCAGGGCGGTATACCCAGAAAGTCTTGACTTCACCGCACAACTCCTGTGCGCCGTTGATTTGGTTCGGGAACAAGAGAGAGTCGGGAATTCCGCTGGCATGGCCAGTGATCACACCAACTGTATGTGTGCTATTGGTAGGTCTTCCGAATCGTGGGAAGTAGGTGGGACCACCGCCCTGATAGCCAGCGGCCCCAAGAAGCTGCTGCTGCTGTTGCTGCTGCTGCTGCTGCTGGTTTCCCGCGCCGTAGAAGTTTGGGTATCGCGACTACGTTGGATATGTCGGTCAAGATGGATCGCAAAGACAGATACATAAGATAACATACCCGCATGATAAGGCTCAAAGGGTCGTGCAATTGCTGCTTCACCTGGTCTTGTATGGCGGGCTCGGACTCCACATTTTCCGGCTCGTCCACTGGATCGCTCAAGTGTTCTATGTACCACCCGGAGAGTCGCACGATAGCTTGGTACTGCTCCTCAGCGGAGGGAAACGGGTGAGTTTCCCCTATACCACCTGTCGTGAGGCCTTTCATTCCTGGAGCCCATGGCTGATTCGGATACACGCGAGAATACATCTGTTGCTGCCAAGGAGTGGTGGGATTCACTCCCTCCGGGTCTGCGGGGTTGGGGTTTGCATATGCCCTTAACCTGCTATTGAGATCAGGGCAACGCGTCAAACGTTGAAGAGTGTTGTGAGGCTCCAGAGCCTGGCCGGCGACATTTGGGTCGGTAGTGGCGTAGTCTCCGGTACAAAACCCCAGAGACCGGTGTAGAGGTCTACACCGCGTACCCTGCGGGATAGCAGTAGTCATGTTCATCCGAGGCAGCTCAAAAGGAAGACGGCGGGCTGTAGGAGACGGTACATTGGGAGTCGGCACGGCTGGATTCTGGGGAGTTCCCTGAAAGAGCAAATGAGGGAGGTATAGGACGTGGTGGGCCATGGGGATTGAGTGTGCTGTTGCGAAGGAAGTTGTCCGACGTGTGAGGGTCCAGAGGGCAGAGAAGTTCTGTGGATGGTCAGCCAGCATAGATCGTCCACTCTATATATACCAGATGCGTGCCTCGTTCTACTCCGAGCGGTTGTTCAGGGAGTACATAAGCTAGAAGACGAGTGCTGAGATGCCAACTCAGATTTTTTTTAATACATTAATTGAGAGCATGCCAAGACATGACAGACAAGGCTAAAGCTATATCACGGGTTGGAATTTCTTATCATTGGCCAGCTTCTGTATTCCCAGACAAGTATGAGCAATCCATTTCGACATCAATTATCGACCGCATATACACGAATGCGCGGTAGCGTTGTCGACTGAGGCGGTGACGGATCTTCAGTGCTACTTCAACATATGCTGCGGAAGCCAAGAAAATCTCCCGGCCTCGTGGAGGCCAGAGAACAACAGGGAACATCAGGATGGCTATATTATCCCTAATTTGTCTGCCGCGGTCTGTTGGAGGTTGGATTCGGCTGTGATACACGGAGCTTCTAGGGTCCATTTCGAAGTCAGCGCGTCCCAAGTACACTCAACGTTTGGACACATCTCATAATACACCGCTTACTGCGAGAATGGGCCGTGCAAAAGCGAATTCGGCCGCCTGTCGAGAAAGACACGCGCACCGCCTGTCGCGTCATATCAGTGTAAATCAGCAGATATTTGAATGGAGATAAGAGGAAACACCCAAAGGATGATATTCGGTGCGGATCCATCGTGTTGGCCAGTCATTGATCTGCACTCCCAGAACTAGTGAAGAGCACCGCCTCGCGAAGTGCGATAGATCGTAGCCTTCAGGTTCACTCAATTTGGTAATTCTGGCGCTCTGGAGTCCGACAGACAGCCGCCCATGAGAGCATATATAGTAACCGCCCTCCGCCAGGCTGAAGGGCCAACACTTGTTCCGACCGACGAGTACGCCTCCGTCTCTAGCTCCCTTCTCGTACATTCAGGATTATCAAACCTCCAACCATGTCTCAATTGTATATGTATGGAAAGCCTGTTGTGGTACAGTGAAACAACCTCTCTCTTCTCTTCATCATGTTGGCTCATCCGCTGTCGTAGGCTCTGAACTCCATCCAAAGCATCTCCGTGTGCGGACTTGCTAAGGGCAACGATGGCACATCAAGTAAACTGGAGTTAAATTGCATTGCTCCAGATAGCTCGAAGAAGAAGTTCTGTCCCTTGCTCATTGGCAGCTCCAGCAACAAGACGGTACTCCCTGAGATTCCACCACCTACTCAGTCTCGCCTTCCTCCGGACGGAGACGTTATGCTGGAGCTAAAACTTGGGGACGTACTGGGACAGAACGACCGCAACGTCGTGTACGCAGTCACGGTCACGAATGCGGACAGCGTTGCCTGCTACGTGCCACCCTTGGTCATGAAAGTCGCTCGACTGTTCAAGGGCCGTAACGTCTCTGAGGAAGCCGGGATGTATCGGGACCTGGAATGTCTCCAGGGCTCGATTATTCCGAGATGCTTCGGGTACTTCTGTACCACGATTGATCATACACAGGTTGCGATCTTGCCATGGGATGGACCCAACTGCGGATATCCCAGAACGCTGGATCCTCATAACCCGCCTCACCCTGCCGCACCTCTGAGTATGATGCTCTTGGAACGGCTGGGAGATCCGATACCCACGGGAAGTGGTATAGAGCCTGAGAACATCAAGTGAGCACGATGCACTTCAGTTGTCTTTCGTACACCGCTAACAGACGCTATAGACGCGACATGCTCGATATGCACGACGAGCTTGCTCGTTTTGGAGTTGTCTATATCGACTGGGGCTTGCGCAACTTCCTCCTCGCCCCGCCTTCTCCCCCGGGCTTGCCAGGGACGCCATCTCCGAACCATGATCATCTTTATTCCATCCGCCTCTTTGACTTCGAGTTCTGCGCACGCACCAACACTAAACCTCAGCTTCTCAATGAAGACGCCGTGGTCCATGTGGAGAACCTGCTCTATGAAATTGCTTATCGTCCTTCCTTCCAATCAGTCCACCTGGCTTCCGTGAAGTGGAAGTGAGTCGCCCTCGTTTGGTCGATTGTGGTTCATAATTATGTTTGTTGGATTCATATATATGTACTTCTCGCGTACAATGAACTTGTTTGGGATTGAGAATCGAGGTTGAGGGTTGTTTGACACAATGCGAAAGCGAGGAAAATGGCTCGACAAGCCCAGACTGAACATCAACAGCATCGTGTTAAGAGAAACAGCTATGGTTGAGGGACAGCGAAAGGATCTCCCATTGCCTCGTCCATCAACGGTCCGCCGAGCAAAGGGTCCGTCGACTGAAGTTGTGACAAGTCCTGTACACCTTCAAACTGCTCCCCATCCGGCCCTATCCCTGACATGTCGAGGCTCATGTCGCCTCCCATGTCGCCGCCGAAGTCCTCCACACCCTCCTGCGGCGGCCGTAGCGCATCTCCTAGGCCGTCGTCTTCTGGAGCAGGCGTTGGCGTCGGGGGTTTGAACGATATGGACAGGGGATGTGGTTTCGGAGTAGCGGGTTTGGAAAGGCCGTCATCCTCGTCTTTGCCCGGGGGACGAGAGGGCGCAGGCTCGGAGACGTCGCGCGACATCGGACCTGGAGTCATGTCGGGGGCGGTGGACCCGGCTGCTTCGTCCTGGTCGTCGTCATCACCCTCGACAACCTCCACCAGCTCCTCCGGCTGGATGGGAGCGAGCGGCTGGTCCGCCTCGCCTTCGTCATCGCTAAATTGCTGTCGCGCTATGAGAAACATATTTAACAGGTAGTGCAAAGCTCACGCACCTGTTTCTTGTCCGTCTTGACCCACTTGTACACGCGTAGCGTAGTCCCTGGTGGCGCGCCCTCGGGAGGACCCCATACTTTCTCCCAGCAAGGGACAGGCTGCATCAACTGTCTCCGCGACGCTTCAGATGTAGATGTGCTGAAGCCGACTCTTCGCCTGGTTGACATGATTAAATTTTGAGAGGAAGAAACGCGTGTATAGGCAGGATAGGAAGACCGAGGATGGCGGTTGTAGACAAGACGCGGTCAGCGCGCGTTGGGCGCGTCACGCGCTCCTTCAACTTGACTTCCATGATCTCCTGGCCACCCAGGCCGTACCCTCTCGCTCACCTGCGCACAGGCTCATAGGACTTGGTGAGCGGTTGCCTCAATGATGGATGACGAAGAGACCGAGCTCCGGAACCCCTTCCCTTCGCCACCGTCTCACTACCTACGCTATACGACACACAACTTGAACCTACTGGAACTTCTGCGCGAGCGTGTAGGCCAAGACGCGGAATTGAGCAGTGTGAACCAGTACGAGGTTCTTTCGGACCAGACAGATGTCCCGGAATGGCCGCTTTCGCAGCTAGAGAAACCACGAGTGGACTGGATTCTCGAGGAGGGACAATACACGGTCTTCGGTGATACATTTTACGTACGTACCCCCTCACTTTATATGCACAGATCAACCTTACAAGGTATGGCGAATAGGTGAAAGAGAAGATTCCCTCACTGGAAGAACTCGGAGGGCACCAGTTGTATCCTCAAGATCCCAGTGTAGACCGCCGTCCCGCTCTTCGCAGCATCCTGCGCTCCATGCTTGTGACATACTCCAAGCTCCTTGATTCACTCCTTGCCCCTCCTCCAACGAGTTCCTCTCACATCGAGGCAGAATGGAAGCAGCACCTCGAGTGGATAAACGTCCTCGCGCAGAATATAATGGGCGTGGCGAACGACCTCCGGCCTGTGCAGGCTCGCGGCAACCTTGAACTGATGATGCGACGGCAACTTGAGCTGAGGCGAGAGGAGACGAAGGCGATCCATGCGTGCGTGTCTTCAGCTTGAATGTGTATTAACTTGTGTTCAGCATCCTCCTCAGTAAATGCGACGCGCTGGAGGCACAGCTCGCCGAACTCCGTATGTCTGCACAGGGTCTGGTTTCTCCGACTGCTGCTGCTGCATCGGGATTCACAGGAGGGCAAACGACTCAGGCGGTGAAAGTACGATTCAGCCTTGCGGTGTCTACATTGCTCTTGCTAACGCACTCCTCATTTCACAGTCACCTGACGTGTCCGGCATGTCTATCGACGAGGTCTTGCGGTGGGCGGAAGAAGTCCTTTGAATGATTGTACATCAGCCCGTGCCGTTACGCAATTCGACTTGACATTGGCAAACGTTGACCTCGCTGTGTTTCAAGTTCAGGTTTCCACTGCCCGGAGCACGGCCCATTTCCTCCGCTCAGAATGGAGGCTTTCTCACCTTTGGATTAGGCCGCCGCCCGCTCGTCTGGCATCCTGGCTGCGCCGCACCTTACTATCCCCGTATATCTGACCTTACATGTATTGATGCCTTCTGAGCGTCTCGCTGGGGTAAGTATGACATACATTATATGCCTGTGTGTGCCCTTCCCGTACATCTCGGGAGCTTCGCCCGTGAGGCTACATATATGTATGTGCGGACCATGCAGGCTTTCAACGTCAACGTCCAACACCCCACCACTTCTGACTACTGTTATTGTGATCCCCCGAATCTCGCTCGGAAACCTGGATTGATCATCTATCCCACAGTCACTGACACGCACCATGCATGAGATCCAAGCAGATGGAGGACCGCTCCAGCAGATCCCGGACGATCTGACCATCTCGCAATTCATTCTTGACGCGCATCATCCGACGCGTCCTGTACCGACTCGTCCGCACCCGTGGTTAATCGAGGAGGCAACCGGAAGAGAGATCGGGTCAGACGAGGTGAGTACCAAGATTCTTCCGACTGCATGTTGACTCTGACAGTCACAATGGCTCCCAGCTGAGGATCCGGAGCTTTGGTCTCGCCAATGCCCTGAAGATACGCTGGGACATAGGTTCGTTGTCAGACTTGCTGCATCTCCGTGTTGGACTAAGTCTGACCGCCGCTGCTTCCTATTACGTTTCAGGCGAAGATGATGTAGGTATGTAGGTCGGCACATTATTTGATCTCGACTAATCCAGGGCTCTAGTCTGCTTGTTCAGCCCTAATCACGTCGGTAAGTTGTACGGTTCAACATGCACACGCTAAATGCTGAATAGCATGGTACTCGCACTCAGACTACGTGGTTGCTATATGGTATGTAATTATTCAGACTGGCCCTCGCGCATATCCTCATGACAACGATCGCAGGGCCGTACACAAGTTAGGAGGTGTTGTGACGTACGCTCACATCCGCTTTTGCTTGTTAAAGTTGTCTCACCGGGCTGTGCAGGACCTCTAATCCAGCGTATACCGCGGATGAGCTGGCCTACCAACTGCAGCTAACCAAATCTCGCCTAATCATCACCCATCCCGAGGTAGTTGCTGTAACTTTGGAAGCCGCACGTCTCGCCGGAGTTTCCCCAGACCGGATTGCACTCTTCGACCCTCACCCTGGATCAGTACATGCCAACTTGCCTGATCTCATCAGCCTCGGGCTAAAGCAACAGCAAGTGTTCACCGAGCGCCGACTCAAACGTGGGGAAGGGAAGACAAAGTTGGCGCTACTCTTGTTCTCGAGCGGCACTACTGGTAAACCGAAGGTAAGTGCATCGTGCAGTGCCCGTCTACTCGTAGACTTCTCGTGCTAACAAATTGAGCCAGGCGGTGATGATTTCGCACTATAGCCTAATCGCGAACCTCGTCCAGACCGGCCAATACTTCAGGCTGACGGATGACAGCTTCCCTTCTGAGCAAAAGCGGTACAAGACTGGCGATGTCGCCCTAGGAAGTGAGCTGAACAGTTTCACTCACCTTGGATACCATACTCACCTCACCGGCAGTCTTACCTCTGTTCCGTACGTATGATGTCCCGGCTTATCACAGTAGTGCCCTAAATAGGGGAAGGTAGATGCGTATGGCTTACACGCGGTTTTGATGGGGTGTATGTTCCTCCGTGTAAGCATGGGTTCTCGGCGTGACGGAGTGTTTGTTGCAGACTGGCTGACCAACCTTGCAGGTCACCCTGGTAATCTCTCCACGATTCCAGTTTGAGCGCATGCTTCAAAGTATCCAGCAATATCGAGTCACTCATCTATAGTACGTCTGTCGTGGAACGCTCGCTGTTGGCTGAGCTAACATCGATGCAGTCTTGTCCCTCCACAAGCGGTGTTGCTTTGCAAGGTGCGTCACTAGACGTCGATGGCGCAAGTGTGGCATACGGTTGACCATACAATACAGAGTCCCGTCGTGCAGAAGTACGACCTTAGCTCGGTTGAATGTCTCATGTGTGGTGCAGCACCCGTCAGCGCGGAGCTGACCGAGGGGCTCATGCGGGTCTTCCCGAAGTCCGTCATCGGCCAAGGATACGGTACGTTCATTCGGCACTCGAGAGCTTGGCTATCGGACCCCGCTCATCTTCTCTCAGGTATGACCGAGACCGCAACAATGATCTCGTTCCTCCAGCTCGATAGGCGAATCGGAACGTTGGGCTGCGCAGGGATACTGATTCCTGGTATGACTGCGCGTCTCGTGAGACCGGATGGAACATTTGCTGGTTACGGCGAGCCGGGAGAGTTGCACCTGCGAAGCCCTGCCTTGGCCATGGGGTACTTTGACAACCCGACCGCGTGAGTCATGTACTCGCCGGCGGTCTTGGACAGTGCTGACGCGAAACTTTGGTATGTTAGCACTGCAGAGACGTTCAAGGACGGGTCCGTCCCTCTTTTTATGTGTGGCAACTGGTATCAATCTAACCTCAGCATCTCGCAGATGGCTGCACACCGGCGACGAAGTGGTGATCAACGAGGACAAGGAGGTCTTTGTCATTGACCGCATCAAAGAGCTCATCAAAGTGCGCGGGTTCCAGGTCGCGCCATCCGAGCTAGAAGGCCACCTTTTCGACCACCCGGATGTCGCGGACGTCTGTGTCGTCAGTATCCCAGACGAGTATAGCGGGGAGCTACCTTTCGCCTTCGTCCTTCTCAAAGAGGACGCCCGACTTCGCGTTCAAGCGGATCCCAAGGCGATGACGGAGACCAAACGTGTTATCATGAAGGTGCCACAATGCCCTTATATGCGCGGGCATGTTCTGACTGACCCTCTTTCCCAGCATGTCTCCGATCACAAAGCTCGTTTCAAGTGGCTTGCCGGCGTAGAGTTCGTGGACGTAATACCTAAAACAGCCAGCGGGAAGCTCTTGCGGCGCGTTCTTCGAGACCGAGCGAGGAGTATGCCAAAACGGCGGATACCTGCTCTTCCTCACACGAAGCTTTAGTCAATACATGCACATAGTTTGCAAAATTACACGCCGCACGAAACTTGGAAAGGGTGCATTCTATGCACGACCAGAACCGCGACTGTTCTCCGACGGGACATGCTGGGAAACTGTACTTGAGGCGACGCGGGCGGTGAGAGAGTGCGAATACGTGCCCAGCGCGATTCGCGAATGGGTTGAACCCAGGATCCGGAGGGTGCCGAGGCGTGCGAACATGTTTCCTCACAAGCGGTCGTTGTGAACTGCACGTTCAACTCAGCATTACGACCTCTTGCTCCTCCACGTCGGACGACGGTGACGACTGTATCCTGACATCGCCAGAACTTACTATTCTCTTGGTCGTTGGACGACATACTTTACAACGTCCACAACGCGTCCAGGCCGGAACTGGTGACAGCATTCCGGAACACGAACACCGCCCTTTTGAGTGCTGGATAGCACAGCAAGTGCATATCGCGACATCTCCCCCTCTTTCCTCCCAAACTCGATGGCGACGCAGCAGGAATACCTCTCAAACACACAGATCCCCTTTCCTAGCTACCACGATGAGGCGGACGATGACGATGGCGCTCTCTACTCGCACGAGGAAGCACAGGCGACACCGCGCTTCAGCCACTTGCTTACATCTGTCCTAGGCTCTCCATTCCTAACGACGTCTGACCTGCCAGGGGACGCAGACACAGCCTATGCGCCCAGCATACCCCTTGACAGAATGGACGATGACGCAGGGCTGGACATGGAGACCGTGGATGGTGCGTTCGCCTCTGTGCCTCGCTCTTTCACAATCACGCGCCCCACGTCCCCTACCCCGAGCTTCCGCACCGACACCTTCTCCATCGTGAACTGGAACCCCGAGATGTACAACCTGATGCTCCCCGGCAACGGCGATGGCACACCCCGCTGCTCGTTCCTCCAGACCGGGCGGCGCACTATCTCTGGGTATCCAAGCAGTCATTGGTCACCCACTCCATCCCCAACGAAGGTCTCACGGAGCTTGACGATAGGCATGGGCTTCCTCCCGAAGATATGGGATGCGTTGCGGGAGGGTTCGCCGAGTAAGCGCGGCCGCCGTCGCCCGGCTATCCCGTCGTGGCAGGATCCCGAGTTGGAATACTACTCTGACGGTCTCATCGACTATGCAAACATGATGCCGCTCGATGGTGAGGAGGGCGAGCTCATCGACGACGAGGCCTGCTTCATCGACGTGCGCGCCATCACCGGCATAGACATTGTCTCTCATCTTCCTCTCGAGCTCGCTCTGTATCTGTTGTCCTTCCTGGATCTGCCATCTATCTTAGCGTGCTTACGGGTGTCGAGGTGAGCATTACCCCTGTTCGCTTGAATGGGAGAGGTGCTGAGATCACACAGGAATTGGAACCATCTTGCACGCGACAACTCAATATGGCGGACCCTCTTCTCGTTGCGTGAGGACGACGGATGGTGTGTCGATCTACGCAGGGCACACCGGGAGAACTCGTCGTCGCTCAGGATGCCCCTATCGATGATGCCTGCGCCACTTGAGCTCAACTGGTATCACCTCTACCGGAATAGGCAGGAACTTGACCGTCGATGGTCCAACTACCCTGGAGCGGGGCTCAGCGCGGACCTGAGCGACGAGGCTGTTGCGGAGCAAAAGGAGGTGACCAAGGCTTGGGAGCCGAAGGTCATGCGCATTAGTGGCCACGGCGACAGGTGAGTCACTCCATGCGTCACTTGAAAGTGTTGACTCTAAACCTGTAACAGCGTGTATTGCCTGGAGTTCGACTCGTCAAGGATCATCACCGGGTCCCGCGACCGCACCATCAAGGTCTGGAGTCTGAAGACAGGCAAGTGTCTTGCGACATTCGCAGGACACAGGGGCAGCGTGCTGTGTCTCAAGTTCGACCGTGATTGGGACATTCTGGACGACGGCTCGATGGACATGGATGACAACGTGCCGCGGAAGGGGTTCATGGTCAGCGGCTCGAGCGACTGCACTGTATGCGTCTGGGACTTATGGGCTATTCCGACATGGGGTGGGGAGCCGAGGATCACGGCGGAGGTGAGAGCCGTGCTCCCAGCGCACAGCGGCGGGGTTCTCGATCTGAGGATAGACTCGCGCTGGATAGTCAGCTGGTATGTCATCCCCGTCGTCATGTCTGCTAAAGGTGGAACTTAGTTCGTGCGCTCTAGTTCCAAGGACGCTCTCATTCGCGTCTGGGACCGCGAGACGCTCAGCCTGCACTGCACGCTCCGCGGACACGAAGGCCCCGTGAATGCCGTGGGGCTGCAGGGGAATAGAGTGGTGAGCGCGAGCGGGGATGGAAAGATGATCCTGTGGGACGTCGTTACCGGAGCACGTCTGCGGACGTTCGAAGGCCATGACCGCGGTCTCGCATGCATAGAGTTCAAGGTGCGTCTCTGTCTCTGTTCACCGCGTTCGCTATGCCCCTTTCTGACATCAGTGTCCAGGAGGATGTCATTGTCTCGGGCTCTAACGACTGCAAGATCAAGGTGTGGGACGCCAACACGGGCGCGTGCCTGCGGACGTTGACCGGGCATGACTTCCTGGTGCGCGCGCTGTCGTTCGACCCGCGGAGCGGACGGCTCGTGAGCGGGAGCTACGACAAGACGGTGAAGGTGTGGGACCTGCGCTCGGGCAAGATGGTGCGCGAGTTCCGCGGGTGCCATGCGAGCCACATCTTCGACGTCAAGTTTGACCACTGCCGGATCGTGAGGTGCGTGTTGCTTGCTGCCATTCGGCGTGTGGTTGGAGATTGGGGGGCTGATAGAAGGTGTCTGTGTCACTTTGTGCGGCGTCGGCAGTACGTCGCATGATAGGAAGATTGTCGTGCTGGACTTCTCGGAGGGTCTGGACACGTCGCTGTTCGTTTGATGGTGACGCTTTGTCCTGCTCAGGATCCGGCAGGGCAGGCTTCGAAGACGAAGCGTGAAGCTCGATGTCGGAAGGAAGACGACAGTCAAGATTGTGCCGTGTGGTTTTACCGTATCCACCGCCCTAATGGACACCCCAACACTCCTTTTGTTCGGATCTCAACCCGTCTGCATCTCTTTTTGTTATTCTCTGTATATCTTGCTGATCTTGACGTATCTTGTACATCATGTTTTCTCGTGTATATCTCTTCCTCTCTCGCTTGGCCCTCACCTCATTTCACCCCCGCCATCCTCCCCACACTCGGTTCTCGGATTTCTTGTCTATCTCTATCTCTGTGTTTCCTTCGTTCCCGTCTTTTGTTCGCACCACACACGATACCCCCTGCATCGTCTCTCTCATCGCGCTCCATCCCCATCCCCATCAGATTCATCTCACTCGTTGGTATTTATGTATGTCACCACCCCCCAGATAGGCAGCGGACTGTTGTTTGTAGGTTCCCGAGCCCGATCTGTCTCCCCGCCTCCTGTCTCCCGTCCTCGTGTCCCCTGTCATCGTCTTCTGTCATCGTTCTGTGTATTGCGCCCCGTCGGTAGCGTCCGTCCGTCCGTCCGTCCAACCTTGTAACATTATACTAGTTTTACGCGATACGAAACGCCCTCGAGAGCTGTGGATGTCCCACTGTTTCACGTTGAAGTTCCCTCTTTTCTTTCCTTCCCGAATCCCGACGCCACCCGCTGCGAGTCCGAAGGCCTGTGTTGGTCTGATGGTCAGGTGCGCGCTCAGCGCCCCGATGGCCGCTTCTCCTTCTCGGGTTCTAACTTTTCGCCGCGATGCGCTGGGAGGACTGACAGAGAAGTGATGTTCAGGCAGGTTTAGGTTCGCTTCGGTCGGGGGTCGTGGGCCTTCCCCGCTGAGTGAATGGGTCGCTCGGGGAGGGTGGTGACTAGTGACAGTGCGTCCGGTGGGCCGAGGTGCGTATCTATTACTCCCCAAGCCGCAACGTACTCACATAACGCCCGTTTATTCAGGCTCCAGGGTGCATGCATTCAAGTCGACGTGGGACTGAATATTTGTGCCACACGACGACAAGACAGCCACTGACGCAACACCCCGTTGATTCAGGCCCCGGGTGTATGCGTGCATGCATTCAAGCCGACGTGGGACTGAGTGTTTGTGCCACACGACGACAAGACAGCTCGCGGACGTATTCCTGCCACCACGAGACAGTTCGCGGACGACACACATTGCTTAATCAGTGTCGCACTGCGTCATCTGTCCAAGCTACCCGTCGATGCTGAGCCGCAAGGAGCATCCGGCCGAGGTACGTCTCGTACGTACTCGTACAGCAGCACTCCCCCCTCATCGTTAGTGCTAGTGCCAATGCCAGGACCGTGACGTCGTTGACCAACTTGAAACGCTCCCCGGCCCGCGTACGAGCCACAGCGCGGGCGGAATCGGGGCCATGCTTGTTGGCGTTACTGCGTTACTTGACTCGATGCAAACCAGCTAGCAAGACCCTCGCTCGGTGCCGGTGCCAGTGGCAGGAAGCGTGGACCGTAGACGAGATTCGCTGCCTTCTCCCGCTGGCGTGGCGTGGTGTGTGGCTGGTGAGCCACTGAGCCCCCCCTCGGTGCCGAGGACCTGCTGGGATCATCGCCTCGACGCGTCGCAAGTGAGCGTGGCTGCATGCTACGTAGTACGATTGCAATTGCTACGGTCCTATGTGCCCGGGGTGCCCGGGTAGATGTGCTTGCCGTGCCGGTATGACTATGTATGTACTGTACCTGGGGCAGCGAGCGAAGAGCGACTAGACCCGATCGTGCGAACAATGTGGGGAAGGGGCAGGCTCGATCGATCAGCGGGGTAGTCGCTAATGTCAGTCCCATGAGCGACCTTGACCAGCTCCCCGGGTTCACTCTTCCGTCTTCCGTTGCCGGCATGGTTTGAGTGTTCAGCGAGTACTTTGCGGGGCGTGGTGATATGTATGCAAGTCGGAGGTAGCGGCTGGTGAAACCATTCCATGGCACGTACATACTCGAGACTCGAGAACATAGCATCGGACAGGGCGTTTCGCTTCGTCCACGACTGCGCCTGACGAATTCGCGAAGAAAGATGATCACTCGGCTTCAGCCCGCTGCGTTCTCTTCTCTGGAGGGCGTGTCGCGTATATGCAGCGTCAAGAATCAGAAGAACGTCACGAATTGGTTTCTCCCGTCCAGGGACCCTGCCTTGCGCGCTGGTCCGCCGCCGCCAAGGTCGCCAGTCTAACGGATATCGGATCACATGGGGGATTCGCACTACGACCGTGCGGCGTGAGATGCATCGCTTCTCACCTGAGCTTCCTTTAGACTTGCGGCTACGAGCCGGGTACCCGTATGCATAAATACTCTTCGAGCCCGATCCTCAATCTCTCCTCCTCCTCCCCGTCTCCGAACCTACCCACCTCGCCCGCGTCGTCCCGCCTGCTCTTGAGCAAGCCTCGAGACTCATCACGACCAACTTGAACACGAACACTGACTGAACAGACACCCACACGATGACGGAGATCCAAGCAGACGGCGGACCCATCCCGCTCATCCCAGATGACCTGACCATCCCACAGTTCATGTTGGACGTGCACCACCCTGCGCGCCCGACGCTCAGGAAGCCCCAGCCGTGGCTCATCGAAGAGCTCACCGGGCGGGAGATCTGCTCCGACGAGGTGAGTGCCCGCGTCGCGCGTCCTGCCAGTGTCCGAGGGTAGTCGGAAGAGAGCTGAGCGAGAGCGGGCTTTGTGGCGGACGCGTCTAGCTGCGCGCACGGACGTTCGGGCTCGCGAACGCGCTCAAAGTGCGTTGGAACATCGGTGCGTCCTCTTCTCCGTGGTCGCCGTGCTGTTGCGCATGCCCAAGGCGAGGGATCGAGCTGACACGACCGCGGCGTTTCGCAGGCGAAGACGATGTCGGTGCGTCAAAAGTTTACACACTATTCCGAGCGCGTCGCTCGTGGTGCGCGCGCCGTCTGCTGACATTTGCGCGCAGTGTGCATCTTTGGCCCCAATCATATTGGTGAGTGCTCCCCCCGTTGAGAGTTCCGCCCGGTGAAGCATGCTTGTCAAGGGACGATTGGCTTTGTGCGCGGGGCGCCGGATCTCGGGAGCGCCTGTGCTGGGGTTCTGCCGTATCGCGCGTCCGACACCCGTTCGCGAAGCCTGGAAGTCTTCGCGCCCTGACGGCGATGTCTCCTCCCTCAGTTAGGGCATCCGCCAAAGGTTCCATGGCGCCCGAACAGGTGTTCAGCCAGTCTGGAGACCGGGCGGGCACCAGTTGGAGCGCGCGGGGTGCCATGTAGGCTTTTGAGCGAACCCATCCCCGCGTGGACGTCCGCAGGATTGCAGTTCGATTGCGGGCTCTTCACGTACGAGCAGGGATCGTCTCTTACGCGAGCGGTCGCTGCAGCGAAGGCGTCGACACACGTCCTGCTCGGGACGGTGTTTTGCACGACTACTCTAAGTATGCGTTCCGAGCGAGCCTCGTCTTCGCCGCCAATCGTCCCTTGCCAGGGCGTCCACTGCTGCCGTTGCTGTTTGACGGGACGAGTATTGACGGGATCTTGCAGACTACCCGGTCGCAATCTGGTACGTATCTACTTACCTTGTTCCTCGGCCTTCCCTCCTCGCCCGATGAGATATGGCAACAAGTCTGACACGGAACGTCCCCCCCCTCCACCCAATCTCCCTCGCGCAGGGCCGTGCACCGGTTAGGCGGTATCATCACGTACGTCTTCTTTCCCCGCGCCCTCCAATCTCCCCGTTGCGAGTTCTGACGCTAAACTGCGCTTGCCATGTCCCCTCACTCACGTCACTCACATAATACATCACACACACCGACAGAGGCGCGAACCCGGCATACACAGTGGAAGAACTCGAGTACCAGCTCAGCACGACCAAGGCGCGCGTGCTCATCGCGCACCCGGGCTCGCTGCCCGTCGCGCTCGAGGCCGCGAAGAAGGCGGGCGTCCCGCCCGAGCGCGTCGTCGTGTTCGACCCGGTCGACGGCGCGCAGAACACGACTGTGGAGCAGCTCGTCGGGGAGGGGCTGGCGCTGCCGCAGCGGTTTGTTGAGCGGCGGCTTGCTCCTGGGGAGGGGAGGAAGAAGCTGGCGTTCTTGAGCTTTAGCAGTGGGACGACTGGGAGGCCGAAGGTGAGCTTGAGGGTCTTTCTGGCGTCTGGCTGGGGTGCGGGAATGAGCTGCAGGCTGAACATGGCGCGACGGCATACAGGCGGTCATGATCCCGCATTATGCGGTGCTGGCGAACGTGATTCAGATGGCGCACCACACGAATGCGAAGGACGAGAGCAAGCCGCTGGAGCAGCAGAGGTACAAGCCTGGAAGCAAGATTCTCGGTCGTACGTGCATCCTTTGCATAATAGTTGCTTTACTCACAGTAGGATTTCCTTCACACAGTGCTGCCATTCTACCGTAAGTGAATTTGCGGTTCGTTATGATGGGCTTGATTCCAACGGTTCTGCAGACATATACGGATTGGTCGTCGTGATGCACTTCAGCCTGTTCATTGGGGTAAGGATCGACAAAGTCTGCGTACGTTGACCTCACTGAGCACATCCACGCAGACGACCCTCGTCGTCGTGCAGAAGTTCAACTTTGAGCAAATGCTCGACAGCATACAGCGCTACCGCATCACGCACCTCTGGCAAGTCCCTCTCCCTCTCCCTCTCCGCGTCCACCCCCTCCCTACCTGCTCACAGACCCCAACCCCACAGCCTCGTCCCCCCAATGGTCGTGCTGCTCTGCAAACACCCAGCAGTGAAGAACTACGACCTCAGCTCGGTGATGCACCTCATGAGCGGCGCGGCGCCGCTCTCCTCGGAGCTCATGACGCAGCTCATGCAGATCATGCCCGAGTGCTGGATCGGCCAGGCGTACGGCATGACCGAGACGTGCACCGCCGTCACCTTCCCGCCCGTCGACCGCAAGATCGGCACGCTCGGCAGCGGGGGCGTCCTCCTCCCCGGGTGCACCGCGCGCGTCGTCAGGCCGGATGGGTCCCTTGCGCCCCCTGGGGAGCCGGGCGAGCTTGTCGTGACGGGCCCGAGTATGGCGCTTGGGTATATGAACAACCCGCAAGCGTGAGTTCTCACTTCGAGTGCAGAAAATACGTGCGGAAAGGGAGCGACTCGTACTGACGACAAAAAAATCACAGAACCGCGGAGACGTTCCAAGACGGCTGGGTGCGCACGGGCGACGAGGTGTACTTCAACGAGCGCAAGGAGATCTTCGTCGTGGACCGGATCAAGGAGCTCATCAAGGTGCGCGGGTTCCAGGTGCCGCCCGCGGAGCTCGAGGGCCTCCTGCTCGACCACCCGGACGTCGGGGACGTGTGCGTCGTCGGCATCCCGGACGAGTACTCGGGCGAGCTCCCGCTCGCGTTCGTCGTGCCCAGCGCGGACGCGCTGGCGCGCATTGCGCGGGCGCCGCAGGAGGCTGAGGGCGTGAGGAAGGCGATTATGAAGGTGCGTGGTGATCGTGCTGGGTGTTCAGTTCAGTTTTTTTTTCCTGGGAGGGGAGTTGGATTTTTCCTGTCGCTCTTCCGAACCCCCAGACCTTCCGATGACGGCTTCTGGCCGCTTGCCACTTGCCGCCTTGCTTCTATCCGCACCTTGCGATTACGAGAATGCTGACTGGTTGCTGACGCGGGGACCCTTATTACTTGCTGACAGCACGTGGCGGACCACAAGGTTCACTACAAGCACCTGGTGGGCGTCGAGTTCATCGAGGTGATCCCGAAGAACCCGAGCGGGAAGCTGCTGAGGCGCTTCTTGCGCGACAAGGCGAAGGAGATGCGCGAGAAGGGGACGCTCGCGATTCCGATTCGCGCGAAGCTGTAGATTCTGATCTGGTTCTTGTTTAGAGCTGCGGTGGCTCAGTGCTTGTATTCCTAGTGTCCGTATGATTCGTTCTAAGGTCTTCTACATCTTCTACATAGTATATAGATGCACATTGCACATGTCTCTGGTTGGTGTGTCGTCTGACTCTCGAGCTCGTTCATTGGGCCTTGGCGACCCCAGGCGGCCCCAGAGTATGTAAACCTGGAGACGTTCTTGATCGTAACATACCCCGCGTCTGCGGGGGAGGGGACTAGTTCAGTGCGGGGTAGACCCGCACTGCGCAGTTGCACCCTAGTGCACCCTGTGGCGGTCTCAGGCTCTCAGCTGGTTCCATGGGCGGCAGGGGGCGAACCTATCTTCCGCAGCCGTATTGCAGAGGTCGGCAATGGTGTGTCACTATGAATCTGGCGATCTTGTCTTGGCTCTTTCTGCTTTGTGAACTCCGCGGATTCGACCTTTGGTGTTGCTCTACAGACCCGGGTCCTGTGGTGAAGATGCACGACTGCAGTAAGTATTGTGTAGTAAGTTGTAGCCTGGTGGTTGCAACATAATACGTATGTATGTCGGTATGCCTTGAAGCTTGAAGCCGGAACTTGCTGGAAGCGCTACGCACCGGCATCCGGCTACATCATAACCTGTACAGAACACGAGAAGACGGCAAGAACGCATTATCCGGGTGCTGATCGTCAATATTCCAATCATAATGAGCCATCTCGGGCATGATGCGAGAGGCGCAACCGCAAGATGTCAGGAGCGCACCCCTGGCGGGACTCTCATGACCACCGGGTCGGAGTGGATGAGGGATTCGCGCGGTGCGAACTCGCCTGCCCCGTACATAAGCCCGCCGGCCCTGTGCCGCACAGCGACTTTGACCTTCCTCAGCCTGTTCCTCGACCTCGGTCCTGAGTCCCCCGCACGCTGCACCCTCTCCTGAGAATAGAAGGACGGGAGCACTCACAGCGACATCCACAACGCCTCAGGCCTCTGTCTCAGTTCTACGCCGCGTCGAAACTTGATTCCTGCTTCAATACTACTAGTACTTCCGAGATGGCAGCAACGGGCAACATACCGACTATTTACGGCGACGGCGGGCCTCTCGCGCACATCCCGGACGACGTGACGATCCCCCAGTTCTTCTTCGACCAGCACCACCCACTGGCCGGCCAGGCCCTTCACCTCAGGAATCCCGCATACTTTATCGAGGACGCGACGGGAAGACAGGTCACTGCCGACCAGGTGAGTCGCGTCGGCCTGCTATCCACTGGCACTCGCTAGAACGCAAGCATGAGCGTGGTGGGCGAAGGAGAGATTGGGCGGGCGCTGACGCGTTTTGTCTCCGTACTACTTGCTTAGGTGCGCGCGCGTGTGTGGGGCCTCGCCAACTCGCTGCACATTCGCTGGAACTTTGGTGAGTGCTTGTTGCTTGAGTTCTTCGACGTGCGATGTGGATTTGCAGGGTCGCTGACGGGGATGTGCAGGAAACAATGACGTTGGTACGTGTTTGACCCTGAGGACTTGTCAATGTCAAACTGTATCAAGCCCGGACTGACCCTCTCGCGAAGCTTGCGTCTTTGGGCCCAACCATGTCGGTGAGTGTCTCAATTTCCCCTCGGTGTTGTCGACATCCAGCTGATAGAGGTGTGCGACGGTCTTCAGACTACCCCATTGTTATCTGGTACAGTCCAGCCTGCCGCTGAGCTTCATGCCGTAATCTGACGATACCTGGACTCGCAGGGGTGTCCACCGTGTAGGAGGCATTGTCACGTACGTTCTCTCCTTTTCAATGTAGTTGCCTTGTGCCAACTCGGTGGCAACAGCGGCGCGAACCCCTCGTACACGGCCGATGAGCTCGTCTACCAAATCCAGACCGCGAAGGCGACCGTTCTCTTCGTCCACCCCGACTCCCTCGCCATCGGACTCGAGGCCGCGCGCAAGGCCGGCATCCGCGACGACCGCGTCATCCTCTTCGACCGCGTTCCGGGCGACGACCACGTCACGATCAGCGACCTCGTCATGGAGGGTCTCGCGCAGCCGAAGCGATGGGTTGAGCCGAGGCTGAAGCCTGGAGAGGGCAAGACCAAGCTTGCGCTGCTGTTCTTCTCCAGCGGAACGACGGGGAGGCCGAAGGCGGTCATGATTCCCCACTATGCGGTCATTGCGAACTGCGTGCAGATGAAGCAGTACATCGATACGCGAGACGCGGGCAAGCCGAATGACGAGAAGCTGTATCGGTCTGGGGACGTCGCGCTTGGAGGTATGCATATTTGTGGTTCATATCGCGAACGCGTGCTCATCTCCATGTGTCTTTGCAGTGCTGCCCTTCTATCGTATGTGCCCGTATTGCCTTTAGACGCCATGACAATACTCAATATGGGGTGAACAGATATCTACGGCGTTGTCGTCAGCTTGCACTTCTATCTCTTCTCTGGGGTATGTGCTCTACGAATCTTTTATCTCACATTGCCTCTTACTGAGAACGGCGTAGCTCACGCTCGTCATCGTTTCTCGCTTCAACTTCGAGAACATGCTGAAGAGCATCAAGCGGTATAACGCACAGCACCTCTCGTAAGTGTCGCCGCTCTATGCTTGCAGTATGTCGTACTGAGAGTATCACCCCCAGACTTGTCCCGCCGATGATAGTTCTGCTATGCAAAGTACGTCTTGACGCCCCTCGCACTTAACCGTACCTAGTCTAACCACACGCCGTAGCATCCCGCAGTGAAGAACTACGACCTCAGCAACGTCAAGATGCTCACAAGCGGCGCCGCACCCCTGAGCGCCGAGCTCACGAACCAAGTCGCGCGCGTCCTGCCCAACAGCGGCATCGGCCAGGGCTACGGCATGACCGAGACCTGCACCACCTTCTCGTTCCCGCAGCTCGACATGCGTGTCGGCACTCCCGGCTCCGCGGGGCGCCTCATTCCTGGCACTGCGTGCCGCATCATGAAGCCGGACGGCACGTGGGGCGGGATCGGGGAGCAGGGCCAGCTCGTCGTCAGCGGCCCCAGCATGGCGATCGGGTATCTGGACAACGCGCAGGCGACGGCTGAGACGTTCAAGGATGGGTGGGTGTACACCGGCGACGAGGGGTATGTGAACGATAAGAAGGAACTCTTCATCGTCGACCGTATCAAGGTTCGTCCTGTTCTTCCGTGTATCCGTCGTGATGTACTTGTGCTGACCGGGGCGGTGTTGTGTACTGTAGGAGCTCATCAAGGTGCGCGGGTTCCAGGTGGCCCCGGCCGAGCTGGAGGGCCACCTGCTCGACCACCCGGACATCGCGGACGTGTGCGTCGTCGCGGCGCCAGACGACTACAGCGGCGAGCTTCCGTTCGCGTTCATCTCGCTGCACGAAAAGGTACGCGCACGCGTCGCGAAGGACGCGCAGGAGGAGGAGCGCGTCAAGCAGAGCATCATGAAGGTCCGTCTTCCCTTCTCCCTCTTCGTCTTCTGGTCGGTGAGAGACTGACCGTGGGTATCATTGGTGCAGTACGTGTCGGACCACAAGACGCAGTACAAGTGGCTCGCGGGCATCGAGTTTATCGACGTCGTGCCGAAGAACCCGAGCGGGAAGCTCCTTCGGAGGCTCTTGAGGGACCGCTTGAAGGAGGGGCTGCAGACGGGCAGGATCAAGCTGGTGCAGCCGGGCGCGAAGAAGGATCGGGCCAAGCTTTGAGTGGGTTTGGTTATGATTCGGGCGTTGTTGTGCTTGTGAGTGTGTTCAACTATATCTGTTCTCGAACGCGAGCTGACGTCTTGTAGCATTTAACGATACATTTCTTTTGGGTGTTTGTACTACTAGACGGCACTCGATATGTACACATCGGTCTTGTACACAAGACCACTGGCATGGTCTCGAATTCCGAAGCTTGCTATCAAGCGACTCGTCCCGGTAAGCCACCTTAAGCCACCCGTGGTCATTATGTTACGGCAACAGTGACGTCAGGAGACGCTAGCAGTCGAGTGCATACCGCCGTTCGCAGCCAACGATTTCCGTACTCGCACTCTTGTGGCGTGATCGATTCTGTGGACGGTCTGCCTCGCTTGTGTCGTAACCTTCTAGTAGCAGCCCGACGGCTTTCAACGTATCGGACCCCTGAATTCAAGTCACTGGGACTAAACCACATTTTGCACGTTCCGGGAAATACTTCTCCACGTCCCGTGAGAGACCCGGCCCGCGTTTCATGAGGTACATATGACCCCGTCTGCGCAGAGGCGGGAGGCGCCTCTCGCTTCCTGCCAGGCGTACATAAATAACCTTGTACTGCAGGCCTTTGCAAGGTTTCCTCAGACGGTGCTTCCCTAAACTTTGTCTTCGCAGTCGTTTCGATCAGCCTCGTGCTCGGTACTAACACATCATGACTGAGTTTCAGGGAGAGCCGATGTTGCCGGTGCAGGATGACTTGACCATCGAGCAGTTTATACTGGACGGACAGCATCCTACTCGTCCGCGATGGTATGGGCAACGTCCCGTACTCGTCGAGGAGGACACGGGAAGAGAAGTCAGTTCGGACGAGGTGAGTACTACTACTGTATCCGAGTAGTCGTACTTGGACGACAACGCGGTTGTATGTGGCTGACTGACGTTCATGACTTGCTCTACTAGTTACGTGCACGGATACATGGTCTAACTAATGCGCTGAAAATTCGATGGGACATAGGTCAGCTCTGTGCGTGTTCTGTGCTGGCTGGGGCATCTGCTAACGATACTTTCAACATCTGCAGGACATGACGATGTTGGTGCGTGCTAGCGAGGTCAGGTTCTCTGCTTATGGCTCTGAGTAACCTCTCGTCATAGTGTGCATATACAGTCCAAATCATATCGGTAGGTTGTGCAGCGTGTCCATGTCCAACACTGAGTACGTGCTAAATCAGGCTACTATCTGCTTATAGATTACCTCGTCGCCCTGTGGTACGTCCTCGTAGCAGTGACGGTGACCGCGGCAACACACTGATCCTTGAGACTGAACTGCACGAACCGCAGGGCCGTGCACAGGCTTGGCGGGATTGTTTCGTGAGCGTTTCTCTGTCCCCCGCTGCCGGGCTCCACATGACCGATCTGCCGCAGCACTTCGAACCCTATGTACACCATGGACGAACTGACGTACCAGCTCCGGCTCGTCAAGCCTCGCATGCTCATGGTGCACCCATCGGTGCTGCCCGTTGCACTCAAGGGTGCGCAGGCCGTGGGGATGCCTCTCGACCGCATCGTGCTATTCGAGCCTTTGTCGGGCTCTCCACACCAGAACATCCAGAATCTCGTCGATTTTGGGCTCCGGGAAGTGCAGCAATACACACCGCTGCGGCTTGGTCCTGGTCAGGCGAAGAAGCTTGCGTTGCTGCTGTTGTCGAGCGGCACTACTGGGAAACCCAAGGTCTGATTCATGTTCCTCGTGCAATGACAGAGCCCGGGAGGCCTCCTCCTTCCCGGATGCGACTAACGCAAAGGCTTCGTATGTCGCAGGCTGTAATGATCTCGCACTACAGCATCAACGTTAACATTGTGCAGATTGCACAGCATCTGCGATTGAATGACGAGACGGTGCCGATGGACTCCAAGCTGTATCGACCAGGAAGTGTCACACTAGCAAGTACGTTGCCTTGTCGTCTCGTCCTTGACGCACGCTTCTGACAGAAAGACGTAGTTATCCCATTTTACCGTAAGTCAGTAATGCCTTCGAAGAAGTCAGCAATTGTAATGATACGAGTTCAGATGCGTACGGCATGCATAAGCTTTTGTTTGGGAGCATATTCTTTGGCGTACGTGTCAGGCATCGTCAAGGAGGTCACCCATCGGTTGCTTATACTTACTTGGTTCGATAAATTTCTCTAGAGCACCGTTGTGATATCGCCCAAGTTCGCTCTTGAACGGACACTGCAGAGCATTCAGCGGTATAAGGTGACCCATCTTTGGTATGTCCTCCCCTCGTCGCTCTGAGACTGTCCATCTTACCCCATACTCCAGCACTGTACCTCCTCAAGTCCTTTTGCTATGCAAGGTATGTGGCTACTGCAGTCCAGAAGTCCATGAGTGTACTGAACCGCAACGTGCCTCCTTAGAGCCCCATTGTAGCCAAGTACGACTTGAGCTCTGTCTACTTCCTCCAATGTGGCGGATCCCCGCTCAGTGCGGAGCTGCAGGAGAGCATTGTGCGCATCCTTCCGAAGTGCACCATCGGCCAGGGATATGGTTCGTCGTCTCGCACCATCTAGCATCTCATGAGTGCCGAGTGACCACCGTCGTGCAGGGATGACCGAGGCCGCCACGGGCATCACATATTGCCAAACCGATGGACGATTGCGTGCGCCGGGGAGCGTCCTCCTTCCGGGCATTGTGGCGCGAGTTGTGAAGGCGGACGGATCGCTTGCTGGGTACAACGAGCCAGGAGAGTTGTATTTGAAGACGCCGTCCGCCTCGCTCGGCTACTTGAACAACCCAACTGCGTGAGTGTTCCTAATCATTGGGACCAGCTCGAACCAGACGTGACTGAGCAATATCTGACAGAACTGCGGAGACCTTCGTTGACGGGTGCGTCACCGCGTCCCTGTTGAGCTTGCTCACAACATGAGGACTGAAAGGTCGCGTCCATAGGTGGATTCGTACTGGTGACGAAGTCGTAGTCGATGAACGGAAGGAGGTCCTAGTCGTTGACCGCATCAAAGAGCTCATCAAAGTTCGCGGCTTCCAGGTCGCGCCGTCCGAGCTTGAGGGCCACTTGCTCGATCATGCCGACGTTGTCGACGTCTGCGTCATTGGCATCCCAGACGACTACAGCGTCGAGCTCCCTTTCGCGTTCGTGGTTCTGTCTCCCAGAGCCCAGGAGCGCATCAAGGGTAGTTTAGAGGAGACCTCCAGGGCGAGGCAGGAGATTATGAAGGTGGGATGGTCAAGTTCACCCATTACCGGCATTCATGCTGATGGTTTACGGTATGCACAGCACGTCTCGGACCACAAGGCAGCGTACAAGCGGCTGGCCGGCATACAGTTCGTCGACGCTGTGTCCAAGAACCCGAGCGGAAAGCTTCTGCGTCGTGTATTGCGCGAGGAGGCCAAGGAGCTGCTAAAACGCGGACAGCTAGTGGTGACCACCAAATCTAAGCTCTAGAGTGATCATATGGGTTACGGTAGATACAAGGGGGGAATACTTACGGTTTATGAGTCATGACGAGCTCCTTTACCGCCGGAAGTCGGGCTCTTGACTCTGGATCCGGCGAGTGGGATAAAAGACCGCTGTATCGAAAGACATGAGAGTATGCGCAATGGATGGTCTGACATTTGACGAACGTGGAGGAGAAGAACTTGCACCCTTACGCCCGAGGAGTCACAGTCAAGGCGGCCGCCGGCGGCTAGCTAGTAGGACTATGACCCCGGCGCTTCCGCTACCCGCGCGGACTTTGCCGAGGAATCTTCGACTTCAAGTTGAACTTGCACAACGATCAGCTTTCGACTATGACCACTTTCTATCACTCTCAGATGGCTGCCTTCTCTCTTATTCTGAAGATACCAAGCTTCCGAAGCTTTACAGGCGTACAGAAGCTGTGAACATACGAATCATCGTGGATTATGGCCGATGAGGGTTGTGAAGGTACTGTGGATCCACGACTTCGCACTCCCGGTCGAACTAGAACTAGATTTCACCACTGTCTCGTGCTTCAATTTCTTCCTTCACGACACTACATGGGAGGGACATACGTGATATGAATTAATGCCGCTCCGGCAAGTAGACCATACGGCATGCTGAATTACTCACGACTGTAATTTCCAAGCGTCTCTCGCTTCCTTCCCACATATATACTCCGGCTCAAGAGCTCTCATTGCTCCCGGTACCGATTGTCTCTCACTACACACCTCTTGCTACATTCTCCATCCCCTCATTATGACTGAGATCCATTCGGACGGCGGTCCTCTGCCACACGTTCCCGACGACTTCACCATCGAACAATTCATATTGGATGGACAGCATCCCGTCAAACCCCAGTGGTATGACCTTAGACCTGTTATGATTGAGGAAGCAACGGGGCGAGCGATAGGCTCAGATGAAGTGAGTACAGCACTCTTCACCGCCTATACGAGAACATGTACTGATCGTCAGGGCTGCACTTCGTCAGCTAAGGGCGCGGGTACACGGATTGGCCAATGCGCTGAAGATACGCTGGAACATAGGTCAGCTGTGCGGCACATTGTTCTCGGGGCCCGTCTCTGACCCTCTTGTGATCCCTCCCGTGTCTAGGGCATGATGATGTTGGTGAGGCTTATTACGCCTGCGCACGCCCACGGTCCCACACGGAGGCTAATGTTAACGTTAGCGTGTATATTCAGTCCGAATCACGTTGGCATGTTGTTCATATCATCCCGCCTGCGTCCTTGGACTGATTACGCTTGTTTGCAGATTATGTAGTCGCGCTGTGGTACGTTCCGCGACGACAATCACGAATAACTGCAGGAACTCAATTAACCCCGGGCTATATCATAGGGCGGTACAGAAACTAGGCGGCATCGTCTCGTAAGTCCTCACCAATCAATACGCCCGTACGTTGTTCACCCTACGGACAGGACGGCCAACCCTACCTATACAGCGGAAGACCTAGTATACCAATTACAACTCATCAAGGCGCGCATACTCATTGTTCATCCGTGGGTGCTTCCAGTTGCCCTTGAGGCCGCTCGAACGTGCGGAATACCTCCAGACCAGATCATCCTCTTGGAGCCTGTTGCAGGGTCTCCCTATTCAAATATCCAGGAGTTGGTCAAGTTTGGCCTCGGGCAAACACAGCAGTTCGCACCTTTGCGCTTGTCGCCTGGTGGTGCGAAGAAGAAACTCGCGTTCCTATCGTTCTCGAGCGGTACAACTGGTAAACCAAAGGTCTCGATCCCGGGGTTCGCATGCACACACTCTGAATTCTGATGCATACTGGGTATTTAGGCGGTCATGGTCACGCACTATGGGATTATCTGCAACTTGGTGC
Source organism: Lentinus tigrinus ALCF2SS1-7 (assembly GCF_003813185.1). Classification (NCBI taxonomy): domain Eukaryota; kingdom Fungi; phylum Basidiomycota; class Agaricomycetes; order Polyporales; family Polyporaceae; genus Lentinus; species Lentinus tigrinus. The sequence goes on from NW_027137918.1 coordinate 959,955, forward strand.
AGATCGGGGGTTACTTGAAGTTGAACGACGAGAGCGTGCCAACAGAGCGCAAGATGTATCGTCCTGGAAGTGTTTCTTTGGCAGGTGCATCATATTTCTCTTGTACTCCTTGCTGTGGTACTCACACACACACATATATATGAACGTAGTTGTTCCTTTCTACCGTAAGCCGACACTCCGAGACCGCAGACATAAGCTGAGCGATCTAAATGGCAGACGCCTACGGGATGCATATGTTGCTTTTCGGGAGTATGGTCCTTCAGGTGAGCCTGTCACACACCGTCGCTCGATTTTGCCGCTAACGACTTCCACAGAGTACCATCGTCGTATCGCCAAAGTTTTCGCTCGAGCGCATGCTCCAGAGTATCCAGCAATACCGAGTGACGCACCTCTGGTGAGTCTTTCTCACTCTTCAGTGCATCAGACGTTGACCACTTGCTTAAGCATCGTGCCGCCTCAAGTGCTCTTGCTATGCAAGGTATGCGGACGCACCTATGAATCACTACTGCGCCCTAATCGTCTCCTTCAGAGCCCACTCGTCAAGAACTACGATCTAAGCTCCGTGTACTTCCTCATGTGCGGTGGGGCTCCCCTCAGCGCCGAGCTCCAAGAGCAACTCGTCCGCACCCTCCCCAACTGCATCATCGGTCAGGGATACGGTACGTCCTCACACACACACATGCACGACAACACATCCGTTCGGTATCGAGAAAACTCATTGAATGTCCCCGTTGCAGGCATGACAGAGATATCCACCGGGGTGACCTTCATCCCGCACGACCGACAAGTTGACGCCTCCGGCAGCGCCGGCTTGATGCTCCCCGGGCTCATTGCACGGGTCGTCAGGCCAGACGGGTCGCTTGCCGGGTACGACGAGCCTGGGGAACTGCACTTGCACACCCCCTCGCGGTCGATTGGGTACCTCAACAACCCAACTGCGTGAGTTTTTCTCTCCAGTGCCACCGTTTCGCACGACCCGGCTGTGTAGACACCGCTAACACTGCACGCGCCCTTCAACATGATTCATCATGGATCACAGGACGGCCGAAACCTACTACGACGGGTACGCACTCATGCTCCCAACTCGCTCTCCATTGTCTCCACTGCTCACTGAACCCATAAATCCCTGTCCAGGTGGATCCGCACCGGGGACGAAGTCCTCATCACCCCGCGCAAAGAGATCTTCGTCATCGACCGGCTCAAGGAGCTCATCAAAGTGCGCGGGTTTCAGGTCGCGCCCTCGGAGCTCGAGGGCCACCTGCTCGACCACCCGGCCGTCGCCGACGTCTGCGTCGTTGGGATCCCGGACGACTTCAGCGGGGAGCTCCCCTTCGCGTTTGTCGTCCTCGCGCCCAACGCGCAGACTGATTCGAAGGAGAAGGAGAAGGACTTGGAGGCATGGAAGACGAATTTAAAGGAGATGCTCATGAAGGTGCCTTTTCTCTCATCTGTCTACCTCCGAACACACAGGATACTAGTACTGACAATTCGACCACGAAAATGCATCGCATAGCACGTCTCCGACCACAAGACGCCATACAAGCGGCTCGCAGGAGTCGAGTTTGTCGATGCCATACCCAAGAACCCGAGCGGCAAGCTGCTGCGACGCGTCTTGCGAGACCGCGCGCGCGAGATGGTCTCGCGGGGACAGCTCTCCGTCCTGCGTTCCAAGCTGTGAAAGCGATAGGATATTATGTATTATCAACCACACGACAGACTTCACGCTGCTGTAATGTGAGAGCTGTTGAATTGCACGGCTGCGCGCCTTAAACGCGTTGTTGCGCACGAGACACTGCGCTCGGGCCGAGCCCCTTCGCCCTGAGAATTGATCATGAGGCGCCAGGCCACGCTAGGAGACCCATCCTTGTCCTTCGAGTCGACGTCTCTCAACTTAGTCTGCACCCCATCGATTCAACATGCCCCCTTACATTTCTCCAGAAATCACGGACGCCATCATCTCAGCTGTAGCTCTCGACGACTACGACACCAGACTGAGGTCACACACACTCGCCATGTGTGCTCTTGTCTGTCGGGCCTGGCTACCAAGGAGCAGGGCCAAGTTGTTCGAGGATATTCACATCAACAATTCGCGCACCTACAACCTGCTCGTCGATAGGGTTGTACATTCGGAGACCATGAGCCTATATCTCGCCCCCGTGAACAGCCTTCACCTCGATCCTCAGCTTACATCAGATCAACGCAGCGAAGCTTTCCTGCGAACTCGACGAAGTTCGTTGAGTTCGTAGGAAAGCTCCCGGAACTGCGTATCTTGTCCTTCCACCGTATAAATCTCACTCACCAGCGACCTTCCATCAAGTGGCCTGTGCTGTTGTCACAGTTCCACACCATCACATCTGTGAGGCTCTGGAGATGGTAATGCTCTTCATTCAACGATGCGCGACGTCTGCTCACTGCTTTGCCACTGCTCTCTACCCTCGACACCTCTGAGCTCACATGGCCCATGGTCTCACAGCTGCACCTGGCGACGACACCCCGTTCCCGCACATATTGGCCAGAGCTCCATGAACTTCACATCCACTGGCGTGAAATGCCGCCGGAATGTGCGGTGTTCTTCAGGTGGATTACAGACGCGCTGGATGAATCGCCCGTCAAAGTGCTAAACTGCGACTTTCCCCACTTGCCTTCCACTGGGGCATTTCGGGAAATGGCCATCCGTCACAGATCCTATCACACGAATGACTGGTATGTATGGTCCAGTGCATCTTGTCAATCGTTTACTATTCATCGCTGATTCTTCTTGTACCTAATGCCCAGACAATCTACGTCTATCGGGGTTCACTGCGCTCGAACGCTTGTCTTGCGACTTTCAATATTATCAGGGCAATTGGGAAGGCGTGGCTTCGGTCCTGCAGGGCGTTTCGTCAAACGCGATACAAACTATCATGTTCGACGTTGTCTTGACCCATATATTTCACTCCAAAAGTGCGCGTTCATCACGATCAGAGACTAATTTCCCTTCTACAGGACGTCAACTGAGAACATTCGACGCCGGGTGCATCCGAGTCGCCGTTCAACGTTCAACTTCTAGGGCGGGCAGGGAATAGCACCCGTTGCTCCCCCCCCCAATACCGTCGCGCCGGAACTCGGCACCACTGCGTCGACCGAGTGTTCATGCACCCAACAGTACTTCCACGCCCCTCCTCCATCGACATTCTGCAATGTATCCGAGTCCCGACCGCTTTTCCCTGGCTTCATTCTGACACCCGACACCTAAACGTCCGCCGCACATTCCGTGCGGTGGGTCACCGAGGCGCACCCGGTCTCAGGCGTCCGTCCGAGTATCTCACGCCATACAAGCGGCTCGCAGGAGTCGCTGCGCCGCGTCCTGCGGGACCGCGCGCGCGAGATGGTCTCGCGCGGACAGCTATCCGTCTTGCGTTCCAAGCTGTGAAAGCGATAAGATGGATATTCTCAATATTAACCACACGAAACACGCACCGAGTACTGTACTGCGTTCTGCCCGCTGATACCACGTTCCGAGCTAGAACCAGTTCGTGTCCTGTACATAGTTTTACGGTGTACCTGGACTAGCGTACGAGCCTCTTCATAGCTCCAAAGATAAGGAATACTCACCGATCCAAAACCCATCCATCCCGACGATGGTACCACCTCCGAGCACGCAATCGAGCAATCTCAAGCTGAAGAGAACACGTATATTACAAGGTAGTAAAACGTACACATTCACACGTCTAGAACGGATGCTCGGAGGAGAGAGAAGAGATGATAGAGGAGAGAGAAGAGAAGGGATGGGGGGATGGGGGAGGGGGAGGGGACTGCTGGGTGCGGTGCGGTGCGGTGCGATGCGATGCGAGCCGACGGTCGAACCAATAAGAGAGGATGCGAGGGAAAAAAAAAACAAGCGCGAGCGAATGCAATGCAATGCAGAATGCGATGGGGACCGGGAGTAACCGAGTGTGTGGTGTGTGGAGAGCCAGTAGTGCAGGATGATGATGGCGAGCGGCGGGAGAGGTATCATCCTCGAGCCTGAGGAGTGACTGGTGAGGCCCGAGGAGGAGTGAGGAGGGAGAGCATAACCAAGGTAGAGTAATGCGTATATGCGTAAAGCGAGGTGTGTATAACCTATCATTCATGAGATGATCGATGAAACGCGACAGCGAAGCGTATAACTCGAGGATAACAGTAACAGTATATATGATGGCGTGTAATATGATATGTCCATGAGAACCTGACAGTCGACGGTCGGAATACCAGTTGGGGGGGGGGGGAGGTAACAATAACGGATGTGCGAGCCCGAGACGGTATCATGCGCGGATTGCGAGCGGGTCGGAAAAAAATATATGGATCGCTGAATCGCAGTGCGTCGGAGAGGAGAGTGTGTGCGAGAGAGGGGTGCGAGGGAGGGGGAGAGAGGGTGCGAGGTAGGGGGGTGCGAGGGAGGGGAGAGAAAGGGATGAGGGGGCGGAGAGGGAGAGAGGGAGGAAGAGAGAGGGCTACTAGAACGAGAACCTGAAGATAGCGTATGTCACAGTAAAAAGAAGAACCAAGAAAAAGAAAAATCGTCAACGAGCGTGCGAGTGTCTGTACAAGTATATCCAAGCGGCGGAAGCCAAAGAACTTCCTTTTCGTCGGAAGAGAGTCGCATCGAGTGGTCGGGGTGCTGCGTGCAAGGCAGGCGAGTCGGCAGGAGAGTCGGTAGAGGCGAAGGCGAAGACGAGAGAGGGGCGGGAGATGAGGGAGGAAGGTAGCGTGTGTGTCGGTGCGCGAGAAAGGCAGAGCAGAGAGAGGTCGGAGACAAAGCCCAACTCACCGGGCCTCACCCCTCAACACGACCCACACCCAGCCCAAACGCCCTCAACTTCCTCAAAATCTCGTCCATCTCCGGCTGTTGGTGCTGGTGCTGGTACTGGCTCCCCGTCCCCGTCCCTGTCTTCACCCCACCACCACTACCGACCCGTTCACCACCACCACCACCACCACCACCAGACCCCGCCCGCGCCCGCGTCCGATCAAGCACCTGCCCAATCGACGGCGACGCGCTCACCCTCTTCCCTGCTCCCGCTCCCACTCCTGAGCCCATTCCCACTCCCGAGCCCGCTGCCGAACCCGAAGTCGAAGTCGAACTCGTCGACATTCTCCGCGCGCCCGCAAACCCAAACCGATCATCCCTCGGGGTCTCCGGGATGGACGACAGCCCCGGAGAACCCGCCGACGACGACGACGAGTGGATCGTCGAGAGCGAGGGCAGGCTCGACAGCGTCGAGCTGTCGCTCCGCGCGTGCGCGTCCCTCGAGCTCTGGGAGTCCGCTCCGGGGCTTGGGGAGCGCGAGAACGACGACAAGGGCGACGACAGTGGAGGGGAGAAAGGCGGGGACATCGACACTGGCCCGTCGGACGAGGCAGATGACACTGACAGCCCGAGGCCCAGCCCAGTGCGCGAGGCTGCCGGCCGCTTCACCGACGACGATACCGAGCTCGTACTTGACAGAGCCGCCGCACCCGCAGAAGATGAAGACGGACTGGGAATGACAGGCGAGCTCGTCCTCCTCGCCGCCTTCTGCTTCGCCATCAACGCTGAGGAAGACGAGGAAGGACCGACCTGCAACTGCGCCCGCGACGCATTCGCAATCATGACTTGGGAACCCCCAGCAGCAGCACTGCCAACCTGCGGGATCCCGGGGCTCGACGGGTTCGGCACCGTGTTCGCCCTCCTCGGGCGCGTCTTCAAGTTCGCGTTCGACGCGGGGACCACGCTCTGCTGCTGCTGCTGCTGCTGTTGGTTGGGACTCGCGCCACCCACAGGCGCAATGAACTCCGAAATCGTCGTCTGCAGCTCCACCAAGCCCTCCTCGACGCTCCCCGCAGGCGAGTCAAACGACATCCGCGTGCCGTCCGACGTGCCCAGCGAGCGCACCGACCCTCCTCCGACGCTGCGCACGCTCGCAGACCTATCCCGCATCGACATCGACACGGACGTCTTCCTAGGCTGCGGGAGGGTGCTGCTGTCCGCGCGTGGGGGCCCCCTAGGATCATGCTTGGAGTCCTTCGCGCCATGCGCAACGAGCCACCTCAACCCCTTCATCTCGCGCTCGTACCGCGCCCCGCTCGCCTCCAGCACCTCGACCTTGCGCATCAGCTCCGCTCTCTCGAGCGCGTGCCGCTCCGTCAGGCTCAGCAGGTACGACGACAGGCGCGTGTACTTCTCATGCTGGCGCCGCAGCGCCTCGCGCAGCTGCTCCGCGGTCGCGTGCGGGTCCCCGAGCACCTGCACCGTCGGGTCTTCGCGCAGGGGCGTGCCGGTGCGGATGATGATCGAGGGCGCCTCCCGGTCCGTCTCGACGTCGCTGATCGTGCGCGAGGGCGACGGGGGGATGCTCGTGCTGGCGAGCGAGTCTGGGGATTTTGCGCCTGCTGCGCGTGTGTGTGCCGTCTCCCTTGCGAGTACGAGAGGCGGGAGCGTCCGGTGGGGGCTGACGGGGGAGGATGAGGGGGATCGCGCGGTGCGGAAGGAGTCTGCGGTGGTGGGTGTTTGTGCGGAACGGGCTGCTGCACTTGCTGGAGGGGATGGGAGGGGCTCCTTTGGCGGCCCTGTGGAAGGAGGGGAGTGCCAGGTACGCTTCAGCGGAGGAGGAATCCGCCGCTGTTGCTGCGGTGTCGGGGAGCGGGAGCCCTGTGGCGAGTGGGGAGTATGGGGAGGAGACGCAGCAATCGTATTGCTGCGCGAGAGAGATACGTTCGAGGTGGGAGTCGCGAGCGACTTCGGATCCGAGGGCATTTTACGGATCTTGGGAGCGGTCGCGGTGATTTCCTTCTTCAGCCGATTTAGCTGAAGAACACTGATGTGCCGCCGCTCTTGACGTGAAGGAGAGAAGCCAACGGTGGCGGGAGGGGTAGGATTGCTGCTGTTGAACGATACTGTCCCTCGCCGCGGGGTGGACGCCGACTCGTTGATCTCGAAATGGTCCTGGCGGAGAAGGCTCTCCTCCTTGTAGGATGTGGCCGTAGCCAGCGGCGGGTCTGATGGGGATATGGGCGGATACTGAGCGACAGAGTGAGTAGACGTCGAAGGACTAGGGATCTCAGCAGAAGTGGGAGTTTCTGGAGTAGCGGTCCTGTCGCTCATGTCACTGGCGGTCGGGGTGGGGAGTGAGCACTCGTTTGGCCGTAGGGGAGAGGGGGGCGCTGGTGAGGGTGCGGAACGGGGGGCAGTGTATGCGTCGGCGGTCTCGTGCATGGTGTTGTGAGGCGGAGAGACGGTGATGATAGGGCGCATAGATGAACGGCTGTCTGTGCTACGTCTGCTAGACTCGAAGGAGCCCTTTTGCTTGCGTATATTGTGGAGGACGCTAGAGGGAGACGCATATTGGCCCTTGGTGGGTGATAGGACACCACTATTACGGGTAGGATCAGAGCGAGGTTTGTAGCCAGGAGCGATGACATCGAGCGGAGGAAGGGGCGGGAGGTCTCTGGAGGGAGTTCGTCCGCTGGGCCTGTGTATATCAATCAAGGATCAGCATGGATGGACGGTGGAGATGGACTCAGATAAAGCATGTTAAACGTAAAAAATACGTCGGCGTCAGACGTAGAAAAACAAGGCACAGATAAACTTTGCACGATCATCACAAGGTTATGGAGAAGGTTGTATCGCTGCACGGGATGGCGGTGAGTCGGTAGTAGAGCCGCACTGCGGTGGTAGATGACAAAGTTTGACAGCGACAACTCTGGCCGGGTGGCAGATGAGCCGGCATGCGAAAGATGGGCATTGAGAGGGGGAGCCCGTTCGGGAAGTCACAATGAGGGCCCCAGAAATGGACGGGTTCACCGAGGGAATAGTGGGACGCATGCATGCGGACAGGGACCAGACGAAGGCGAGAAGGCGCATATGATACATGGGCCGCGGCACGGACAAAGTCTATATGGAGAGGCGCCCATTTGAATTAGAAGCTCACCCTGCTGGTGACGGTTGAGTCCCGCCGTGGACGTGGTCGGTGGGATGGACGTTGTTCCCGCCGCTACTTGTCGCAATTGCGGCTGCGGCTGTGGCAGCTACTGCTGCGCTGGTCTTGGCGGAGGAGGGGGAGAAGCTGGGCTTGCGCTTGCGACCAAGGAAGCCAAACTTGGACTTGTGTTTGGGCGGGGTGACTGGGTCGGGGAGGAGGGGCACGGGGGGCGGGGGGAGGTCAGAGCTGATCTTCGCGTCGTGCCTGCCGCGGAGGAAATCAGAGATGTCGGAAGTCCTGGAGCGGACGCGACCAGAGGGGGAGAGGGCGGGGGGCATGGTCGTGGTCGTGGAGGACGATGAGGGAGGGCAAGAGGACGGTAAAGAGCGTGTCTAGAGAGGGAGGAGTTCCATGCGAGAAGGCAGGGAGTCAAGGAGACGGGGGAGACGGGGAGGAGAGAGGCCGCGGGGAGAAGCGGTGGGCCTCTTAAGGCGCGTTCGGTCGAGGGCGCCAGATTGGATGGGCGGACATTGGGGCGTGACTGGGCGAGCGAGCGAGGGACGCGTCGACGACCGACTCGCTCCGCTGTGAAGGGAAGCACACCGCCGTCCCCTTTTGGCACTTCTTCGACCCCCGCCTTAATTTACGCGCATCGCCCATCGCCAGATCCCAATCGTAGCACCATCACCCCGCCCTCTCCCCGGGGCCCCGCATGCCATATGCGGGCGGCAGACGCTGGCAGAAAAAGTTCCGCGCAGCTGCCCGCCTTGTCCCAGGCGCGGGTGAGACTGGTCTTGTCAGCGCCACCGCCCCCACCGGACCCCGACGCCCGACGCCCGACGCCGGCGCTCCGGCCACCGAGAGCGACGCCCGCCCACTTGCCAACCACAGCCAGTGCTTCCCTTGTTCTCGCGCCTGATGCGCGCGGCCATCTTGCCCTGCCTGTCCCGCTGCTCGGAAATGGACAGAACACCTCGCCTCTCTCGCCTTGTCAAGTCGCATGTGCTTCCTCTCACCGCCGCCCGGACAGCCATCAGCAGCCTGATAGCGTCGCGGAGGGCGCAATCCGGGGTGCAAACCGCCCTGACCAATCGTCGTCTGCGCTCCATGCCCTCTTGTTCCGCGATCTTCTCGACCCCCTCGCGCCGCTCGTCCTTGTTCCCCGGCTCGCGTACGAATCCGATTCAGAAGATACATGTATCGCCTCCCTGCGATTCGCGAAGCTCTCCGAGAGCCCGTGTACCCGCGCTCCATCGGTCAATCGGTGTTGCTCGTCGGTGACCGGTCTCGACCCCAGTCCTGCGTCCGCCGCGTTCTCTGTGTGACTTTTCAGCGGCAGTAGAACGACAATCAACACGCCGTCCTCCGCCAGAACAGGTTTTCACTGCACTGCTCAGTCCTCGGACTAGCATGCAACACTGCGTGTTTCGTATCAACACCCCGAAATGTAAGATACGCACCCTAGCTCTCCGCCCTGCCCGATGGCTAGTACTTACGCCCCGTCCAAGGTACACAAGCTTTAGAGCCAGGTGAGGCCTCCTCATACGTTCTGCCGGGCACGGCCCGACAAGTCCTTGAAGCCTCGGGAGCAAATCCCGGCTCCGGGGACTTGGAAGCATATATTACCCAATTGCAACTTCCCATTGACGCGCCGCGTCGACGCAGCCCCGGGCTTCTAGCACGCCCGCTCGAACAACCACAACCAGCCTCCTTCTGCGCATACGTACGCAGGTGTCCGAGCCTAAGTATACTGGAAACGAGGAGCGAGGGTGCCAGATCTCACAGCCAATAATCAATTTGCCTCCGTCGGTCACACGCGAGGCGAGATCAGGTTCGTGATTGGGGACCTGGACTCTGGAGGCTAGAATCCCAGAGTCCAACTTCAAGGGCGGAATGACGAGGCACGCCGTTCGCTCGCGCGCTGCTCGCAAGCCCAACGAGCAACGAGCAACGAGCAACGTTAACGGCCAAGCAATACCATACCCGCAAAAAATGTCATGAGGCCGTACCCTGCTGCCCAGGGCCCACAGCGGCTCGTCTTCAAAGCTCCAACGTCGAGCCAAGTGCACATGTATGAGTACTTGAGTACTCAGTACTCCAATACTCCAGTACATGCATACACTCAAATTGCGTCGCGGAGCAGATCGAGTTCGATCGCTGGCACGCGAGATCAGCTTGAACTTGGAAGGCGGCTCGCGCGACGCGTCCTACGCGCGATCTGCATGCAGATCATGCCCGTCCGCCGTCCGCCGTCCGGTCGAGTCGTCCGACCCAAACTGTCGAGATGCGCATGAGTGATACCGTGACGTATATGCATGTACGAGTACACTGATATCCCTCGTCGGACGGCGGTGGCAGATCGCGCGGAATGGAGGGAGAGCCTTGTAAGTTTAAATAGTCGGGGTCCTATCTCAGGCTGGTTCTGAACAGTGTGATGATTGATGCACAACTCGAGCTCGAGAGCCGAGGCTCGGTCTCGCGGTAATAAGGGCCTGCCCAACAGCGATTGATACAGTGCTGCTGGTGCAGGATCCAGATTGCGGGTATTGTACTGTGTACTCAGTACTCGAGTACAATACGCAGGTGCCAGGTACTGCTGATGCCAGCCGCCAGCGACTCCCGAGAGACTGTTAATCCTAGATAAATATTGCGCTTGGACGCCGGACGTGCGCCCGACGGACTATAGTACTTGCCAGTAGTAGATGCACATGCCAATAGATAGATAAATACCCAATCAGCACCCGAACACGAACAGAGGGCAGAAGCCAAGGGAGCCCCGAGCACTTCCCGCTGGCATCCCCAGATCCGCACCGTCCAACCCGCGGACCGGACCACGATATCTCACCCCCACACCCGAGCTGCGGGGCGACCTCCCCCTCCCCCTCCCCTGCCGCTACCCCTCCGCCCTCCCTCGTGGTCAGATCCACTCAAACACACCGTCACCGCGACGCGCCCCAGATCCCGCGCCGGTTCACCCACCCAAACCCACTAAAGTCGCCCACGCCCGACGGCAGCGGCAGCGGCGACACCGCCATCCCCTCCCCCTCGTACTTGTGCTGCTGCTTGAGCGACGCCGGGCGCGCCTTGGGCGGGTGCACGCTCGCGTGACACAGCGGCGCGCCCTTCAGTCTGTCTTCGACTTGCAGCAGCGAAGCGGAAGCGGGCCGGCCGACTGCTCCCGGGAGCCGTGCGAGGTTCGGGGTGGGGTACGGGGGTCGCAAGACAATAGAGTGGTAGAGCAGCGCAGAGTCCCCCGAACCCAGATGCGCGGCGAGGTGGCCATCGGATGCCCATCGTGGGTCGTGATTCGTGGTTTGGGTTTGGAAGGAAGGAAGGAGGGAAGGAGCGATGATTATAATATATCAAGGTTGATCATTAGTCAGCGAGCTGGCGTTCGGTAGCCGCGTGGCCGCGGCGAAGCTAAAACTGAAGAAGAAAAGGAAAAAAAAAGGAAACTCACCGGAAAGGAGGTCTGCTGCGGGCGGTTCGCGGAGGAGCGTGTCAAAGACGTTGACACTGTGGAATTTTGAATTTATGAGCGAAGGCGGGCCGGGCGGTATAAGGAGGAGGAGAAGGAGAAGGAGAAGGAGGAGGAGAAGGAGAAGGAGAAGCGGGAGGTAAATGAGAGAAGGGCGGGAAGGGCGAGTAGAACGAGAAGAAGCGGGATCCGTCAGCTGGTGTTTCTCTCACGAAGGACGAGGAAGAACAAGAGAGAGGGTAAAAGACAAAGGAGACGGGGAGAAGGGAACCCCGGCCGGATGAAGGGCGGGGTAAGCAGACTCGGGGGCTGGAGCGTTGTAACGTGTACCGTATATTGGACATGGGTACTCACCGGTTCGCGCCAAAAAAGTAGGCGTGGTGCCGCAGGTGGCGCAGTTGGTAGCGCGCGCCCGGGAGCACATCGACAAGCTAAGCACGGCCGAGCGATATCCAGTCCCAGTCCGACGGGTCGAGTGTGCCACGGTGCGCCGCACGGAAGCGAGCAAAGATGGCCAGAATGAGAGAAGAGAAAGAGAAGAGGGTCAGCGGACGGGCAGTGGGCAGACAGAGCGGAGAAGATGCACGATGCCCGAGCACAGGACATGTTGAGATGTGGAGATGTAGAATAGAGTACGCACCCCAGCAATAACGCTCTCCTCCTCGTCCGTGAGGTCGCCCATCGATTGGAAGTACGACATGCCCTCCACCTTCCGGTTCCATTCAGCGTACGTTTTTCGCGCTCCGTGGTTCCTAAACAGGAGCTGCACGCACGCCAAGCCCGCCATCGTCAGCGTCTCATCCTCTATCACACACGCATAACAAACCGCAAGAGAGATAAAAAGAAGCAGCCCTCAAACCTCATCCACGGCCGTGGGACGATATCGAAAGGCGAAATAGACGAAGGACGGAGCGCACAAACTCACCGTATTCGTCAACAAATCAAACATGACGCACCCCAGCGCCCACCAGTCGACCATCTTCCCGTACCACTTGCCCTGCCCGGTCTCGTACGCGACGTACGGCACGCTGCCCACCACCGCCTTGTCGAACACCTCGACGTCCCCGAGCGGCAGCCCGCCGTTCGCATACAGCGCCGCGTTGAAGTCCGCGATGCGCACGTTGCCCCCCGGGCCGTCGAGGAGCACGTTCTCGGGCTTGATGTCGCGGTGGATGATCCCCATCCGGTGGAGCGCGTCTATCCCGAGAGCCTGCCACCGTGCCACGTTGTGTGTGAGTATGTTGTACATATGTATGGTGGTCGGGTAACGGGCGGGTAGCGGACATGACACGAGGCGGGGACGGGGTGACGTGAGCGCGCCGGTACATAATGAAGGTGGGAATCGGCGGACGTACCAGCTGCGCGACCCAGCGTCGGACGAGAGCCCGATCAAGGCGTCCGTTCTCCCCAAGAGGCGCAAGCGCGTCGAGCAGGTCGCATTGCATCAGGGGCTGTGGGCGGGACGCACGCATGCCGCGAAGGGCGGGAAGGGTGCGGGAAGCCAGAGATCGTCGTGTGTGCACATATGATGTGTATGCAGGGACAAGGACAAGTGAATGAATGTGGGCGCGACGGTCAGCGAGAGCAGGCCTCGAGGCGTCGAGAGCAGGAACACTCACCATCACGAAGAGGACGCTCTGGTCGTCCTGGAGGATGCCGTGAGCCTCCATGAGGTGCGCGCGGTCGCGCGCAGCGCTTGCGGCGATGGCCTTGTAGCATTGCGCCTCGACGAGCAGGCCCCGCTTCAGCCTCTCGTCCCTGTCGAGGACTTCCTTCTTGACCGTCCGCGCGCACACGACGCGTCCCGTCGCGGCGTCGTGTGCGATGTAAGACGCGCCGAACGCGCCGCTCTGGAGAGTCTTGAGCAGCTTGATGGGCCCGACGCGGGATGCCTGGAAAGTCGGTGTCGCATTCTCCCTACCTCCGAATGTACGCTCATACGGAGAGAACGGCGAGTGCGGGTAGTTGTAGGCGAAGCCCTCTGGTGCAGGTCGCAGAGGCAGCGGGTCCGGTCTACGGCGCTGCCACTCGTGCTCAGGCCGGGTAATCGTGACGTACTCCGGGCCTCTTGCCGCGGTCTTCACCTGAGGCGGAGGCGGGGGCGGGGACGAAGGCTCCGCACTGCTGGAGTGCGTTGACGACGGCAGCTGGAAGCGCACCGTACGCGTCGGGCCGCTTTCGTGGTACGCGGCACCGCCCGCCTCCGGCTGGATGGAGGAGAAAGGGAGCCGAGACGGCTTCGCGATCGACGGCAGCGCGCCCTTGGCATCGCCAGTTGCCTTCCCCGCGCGTGCCCCGGAGCCGGAGCTGCTGGGATGCTGGGCCCGCGGAGCAGACTGGGGAAGCATTGGCAAACGGACGGGAGGAGGGCGGGCTCGGCCGACGACGCGAAGAGGCGCGAGTGGTTTGGGGAATGTGGCAGCGAAGGTCTTCTTGGTTTTGGGTGCGGAGGTGGAGGTGGAAGCGGGAGTGGTAGCTTGGGAGAACCAAGACGGCATCTTGTACAAGACACCGAGGACAATGGGTGGTAGAGCTGCGTTGGGGGGTGCAAGGAAAAGCGAAAGGTCTCAGAGAGCTCTTGGAGCTGCATTGCGGATGGCCCGAGCTTTATGAATGCCATGGCCACAGTCAAAGCGAGGGTGGCCGACCAAAGCTGCTGTCCAGTTCTGGAGGCAAATGCGCGGCGTCGGGACCAAAGCGTTCGAGCGCAGACGGAAGGTCCGAGCGTATGCTTGATGGGCCACATTCCTAATCGGGAGGTGACCCGGATGAGACATGGCCCAGTCAGGTCAAAGCACAAAGAAGTAAGTCTCCATAGACTTGGACTTGCCCGTAGAACTGTCCTTTGTCCAGGGAAATATGCGGCACTGAGAGAAGGAGGGACGCCGTCGAACCGATGGCAGTTACGCTAGCTGGGTGGCCCGGAGAAATTAACGTCGATCTTCGTGGCACCTCGTCTCGTCTCGGCCTACCAAGAAACATAGTACGAGCTGAGGAGACATAGCCCTAAAGTCGTCATCAATAGGAACGCTTTCCGATTTGGAGTACAATGGGCCTCGTGGTATACGGTCGTAGCGTGTATGTGCCTCGAGGCCAGTTGCTACGGCAGTACTGGTACTGCCCCATGATCTCTCTGGAACATACCGTGGCTATGCGTAGAGCTGTGTCATAAGAATTGCAAGTAGTAACTCGCGCATAAGTGCATACCTTGATGGTTTAGAGAACGTCAAGAGTCCTCGACAGCTCGCTCCAGGAGCCGTCAGCAAGATCGCCAGAATCGAGAGGATATTCAGCGTCTCAGAGAACACCAGATGTAGACTTTTGCATCATTGACCTTTTCGAGTCTTCGTTCCATCAGGCATCAGCTTCAAGGAGGGTGCTGCCAGTCTGAGAGGTCGACAAGGTGGGCAATGCGAAGATATGTCGAATATCCCCTGCTTCGGGAAATGCCTTGGAAATGATTAGTCTAATAAATGATAACTTCTCTGGCTAAGGAAAATACGCTGAAAGCCTGGCTTTCACGCCTTTCTCGGTCAGCAGAAGGCATAGGGAGCCTTCATCAGTAACATGAAAGCTATCGTTTCTCACTTGGAAGAGGAGCAGGAAGCTAGTTCATCTCCCAGAGTTTCTTCTCGAGTTTTGAGTGCCGGAAACGATGCGTTCGGGCGCTTACACGTCGCGACGCGTCCATGACGCACGTAACTCCAGAGTGACTCTGCAAGAACTTCAAAGCTTCACGTCTGACAGTAAACACCACCTTGCTTTGCCTTGTCTCTTCTCCGATTGTCAGACCACTGGTCTGCTCAGGACGAATGACAGACCACCTGATGGCAGAGCTTCTATGAGCTCTGTATCCTGGCGGTCCCTCTAGCATTGCGTTCGCGACGAGAACCGCGATGGAGCCTACTTCAAATTGCAGTAACCCTGTGTGGCAGGATGGAAACCTGGAATGCAGAAGGTTTAGTTAAGGAGACAAGAAGCGTCGGCATACTGATGGTGAGTAACATCTTTCATGTCGCCCGCGAGCTGGACTGCTGCCCGCACCCCGCTCGTGAGCTCGTGGTAAGCTTTCGAAGGGCTGCTCAGGCTTACCGCCAAAGATATTCGATTGCCACTGAGGCTTCTCGTACTACTGTACAAGACACGAATGATGCACACAATTCAAACGGTACCCGCAGACCTAGCAGGAGAGACTCGCGTAGCGGTCGCCTTCATCATATCGACGATCTTGTCGGGTACGGAGGAACGGACGGTCGTGACCTCCACCTCCCTTCGGAGCTGCTCGATGACCACGAACGAAAGGAGGATAGCGTCCGCGACCCCAGTAGCCTCCGGCCGGATATCGATGCTCATACCGGGTCGTGCGGAGGGGCGTATGGAGACGCCGCGCGAATGGTGCGTGTCAGCCACACTGTTCTTCGTCCGGGCGTTGACGAGCTACGTGTCCATCCGTGAGTCTACAGGACCGTTCAAATCAAACGCGGATTTGTGCTCACCGAGAAGACGCCTTTGTACTTCTTGTGTCTCTCCCACACATACTCCTCTCCGTCAGGTCCAACGAACGTCTGCGCCCTGTCAAGGCGGCCCATCGTCAGCAGCTGCGCTTCATTAGTCCTCACAAGGACCCGATCGAGCGACCTACCTCGCCCATCCTCCCGGGTGTGGAAGCCAGTCCGCCAGAAGACGCATCTCATCATGGTACGTGATCCGGTCCTCCGTTCTCTCGCTCCCATTCGGAGTGCGCTCCCAGACCGCCACCACGTCGTCAGTCTGTCCATCGCGAATGGTGGTCCGCATCCTGACGTTCTGGACTCCCGAGATGGCCTTGGTCGAGATCTCGTACAGGACGCGATCGGTGTTAGCGCCCTCGACTACGGTCGAGTTGAGCGGGTTATCATTGAGGAACTGCAGGTGCATCGGGAAGTTCTGCATCGTGAAGCACGAATGGTTTTGTGAGTGCGTTTGTGGTATCAATTGTTCTCTGTGGAGTGCCCGTGTTGACAATAATTGCCCTTCTTTCTTATAGTTCGCAGCGGGTGGAGCTACGATGATATCCAGGTATCGTGGTGGATACCAGAGCGGAGTGCCCCACTGCTAGTGTGTAGCTGCCTGTCTCTCATGCACTCAGCAGTTCAGCTTGATCAGCTAGCTTTACTAGCAAGCTATGAGTCATCTAGCTCTTCGCGATCAACACGAGCAGCAAGGAGCGCGTACGAGTCCTCGAGTACACTCATACGCCGTAGAAGACCACGTCCCATCGATGCTCCATCTATCGAGCATCAAAAAGCCTTGTGGTCGTCGAAGCCTCGCAGCAACACATACTGTAGGTTGTAGATGAAGTCACATTCTCATATTGAAGACCCTATGGACACGGCTCCTGCGCCTACCCAGAATGCACCCCAGTTCTTCGCCTCCCCACGTTCTCGCCGGACCACCTCAAAGATCATGAAGGATAACACCACGACGTCTACCGCCGAAGCTGCCTCGGGCTGCAGCGTGATCTTTATCCTGGACTCTCTCTCGGAGCCCGAGCCGGTGTGTACATGCCCTGCACTCGCAACTGCTCGTCCGGACTCCAACTGTCTCAGCTTTCATAGGGTCAGATTGCGCTCACTGCATTGTATGTAGGACGGCCCACCTCCAATTTTGTGCTGCTACCAATGCTGAACCCCTTTTGCTTCCAGCTATACTTCGTGCCATTCGCTGGCACGACCAGCCGTGTCCTGTGAGAATACGTCAGCACTCCATGCCGCCGCTCCGGACAATGCTTCAGAAAGCCATACCTTGAGAACGGACTTTCCTTCGCCAGCCATTCGGAGAGCGTGTGCACATCTCCGAGGTACGTGATACGGTCCTGGTAGCGGTTGTGTGCACTCCACTCCCACAGCGCGACGACCTTTCCACTAGGTCTCCGGACGGTCGTCGTGCTGTAGACGTCTCTTGATTCGGGCATGCGCTCGGTGGAGACATCATAGATGTGGTTGTCATCTTCCGCTTGGATGACTTTTGAGTTGACAGGGTTATTGGAGAGGAAGATGACGTCCATCTCGAGTTTCTGAGCCTAGTCGTAGAGAGTTTCTCTTTCTGCACACATGGCCGGTCGAGTCGATTCATATAGGTTGGACATCCGAACCACCGGAGCGCCTCGATGGAGAGTCTTGTCGGTGTGGCGCGAGATGACAGAAGCGGATAGGTCTCGGACCGAGATGGGGTATCCAAAGCTAAAACATATGACGCACTCATGGAGTGGACAAACTGCATGAAACGACTGGTTCAGATTATGGAGGCTAACACATCCCACTATGCTCATAGAAGCCTGACGCCTATCCTCCACCGGCATCGCTCGATTGCTTGCGGCGCTCCCTCTCGCAAATGATGAAAGACAGCAAGATCTGGTCGAGGAACGGCGTGAGCTCGGGACGAATGCTCATCCCACCTCGACGCTTGGGCTCGAAGACTCCCAAGGTCGGATAGTGTGTCTCTACGACCGGATCCTTCGAATCGATCGGGACAAGCTGGCGAAAGTGCGGGAGTCAGCGCACAAATAATGGCCCAACACAATCGCGACTTGCCTTGAAGGTGCTATTGAATCGCGCTTTCCAGACGTATGCTCGTCCATTTGGTGCAGTCAGTATCCGGTCCCTGTACAAATGCGTCGCGCGTCGCATTATTCGTACTCGTACCTGCTCTGAAGGTGTCGCACTCACGATGACCATACGCCGCTTTTCTCTGGGAGCCAGTCCGACAACCGCCTTGTATGCCCATGCAGGGTGACTCTGTCGTGGCCGAGGCGGGCTTCGTACTCTGCGACGACTTGCCCGGCGGGGTTCCGGATGGTCGTGGTTCTGGGGCCGAGTTTGAATCTGGGAGTCTCCACCTCAAAGAGGACTTGTCCCGTCGCGTCATCGACGACGGCCGAGTGTAGTGGATCACGGGAGGTGAAGCTGACATTGCTGTTGGGCTCACTAGCCATCGTGCCCTGAGAAGTCTCTTATATTATGACCATCTGTCCTGGACTCCACAAGTCAGTTGGGGCCCATCGCAGTCTACTCGTTCATCTTGTAGAGTTCTGGAGCCGGAGACTGGACATGCATGGAGCTATCAATGGATACAGTTATGCGCTTCCACCGGAAGCCACCTCATGGTGATATACGTAACTTTACATCGCGCCGAGTGCGGCGCAGCGCATGCCCCCGATCATCAAACACGACTGCTGCGTATAGTATAGGGAAGAATGTGGAACCAGCATTCCGAATGCCAACGAGGAAAGAGGTCAATTCATGTAGTGGCAATACCAGTCGCCCGATCCTGACACTCCCTCTCGCAGACGATGAAGGACAACAAAATGGCGTCCAGGAAGGGCATGAGGTCCAGATCCACACACATCCCTCCGTAACGCTTAACCTTGAACAGCCTCAGCTGTGCGTTGTGCGTCTCTACAACCGGTTCCGCATCCTTCGGTGCGTCGATCGGAAATAGCTATGAACGTGCAGGACTCTTCAGCACGCGACTGGTACACGCTGAGAGAGAGCCGAGACTTGCCTTGAAGGAACCTGTCCACTTTTGCTTCCAGATGTATACTTTGCCGTTTGGCAGAGTCAAGATCCGTTCACTACGCATGTGCAACCACCACCGTCAGCACAACCTCCATGGTGGCGCATTCAAGTCAGTCAGAGCAGTTGCACTCACGTAGCCATTGGGTTCTTTTTCGGAAGCCACTCCGACAGTGCGGTTGTGTACCCGTTCAGCGTGATTTTGGCTTTGGGGAACTTGGGTTCGTACTCTCCGATCACCTCTCCGGCCGCATTCTTGATGGTCGTAGGGGGATGCCCGCACTTGGGAGTGGACACTTCGAAGAGGAGGCACTCCTTCGTCTCGTCAATGACGGAAGTGTTGAGCACATCGAAAGAAGTGAAGCCGACGTTCATGGCGTTCGAGCTGCTGAGAGGTCCAAGTAGGTGGTGGTATTGACGGCTCATCGATAGCAGCTACGACTCTTAAGCAATTGTCTCGTACACCGCAATGAATATCCAGGGCTTTCAGCATGCATTCTCCGATCGCGGCATTAGGTTGGGTGACGTCTGCGGAGGTGAAACGAGCGCAATGCTGTGACGGGGCTGTGAACCTGTGAACCTGTCGATAGACGCTGCGCTCCGAGCTCCGAGAGGTTACTCGCATGTAAGTAAGGACGTAAGACACTGGGCAGTTTCTAAGTGTAGGTATGCATCGCACCTCGATCATCATGCCCTCTTAATCACCACGCTCCTAGGTCCCGTCGTGCATAAGCAGCTTGACCCGGACTGACGCACGCACTGGTACGAATGTCCGCGAACACCAACCGTTGTGCCACATTCCGACCTGCCAACGGATATGGGCTCTGATCGCGCGCGACTGCCAGTGATCGTGCCAAGCTCGAGTGAGAGTCAGGAGGTCCGCAGCGAGGCAGACAAGTGCAGATACGACACAACGATACAAAAAAGGGCAAAGCCATGTGCCTATCATGAGTGAACGTTTGAACAATGATGGGTCCAGATGCAGTAAGTAAATATGCGACATGCAGCGTGAGGGGGGATATGCGTGCGGTATACGTGATGCGAGGACCGGGGGAGAGAAGGGTGGAAAGGTGTATAAAGGAATGTGGTAGTGTGGGGATGCAGGAGCGACACTATGTGCGGGTACAGATACGGGTGGGGTCAGCTGTAAAGTAGGTATATTAAGACAGAACGGAATGCCTGTAAGTCGGCAATAAATATGCGTTAAATCATCGTGAAATGTCTGATATGCACACGCGCGCGGTCACCCGCGCATCGAGAAGCAAGACTCCAAGCGAAAGCAATGAGCCCATGTACAAACAGACGACCTCCACCTCCGCCAGCATCCACAATGCCAGTATGGAGACCTATGAGTACACCTTGAACGACTTCTGATGGTTCGGAGTGACGATGTCCGAGTTGCGTCGTGTGGGCGCCGGGGAAGCAGGGCTTTTCTGGCTGCCAGGAATGGCGGACATGGACTGCCGCCGCGACGGACCCTGGTTGCTCTTGAGCTCGTCCAACGAGATGCCCAGCATCTCGCACAAGTCCTTCTGCGCCTGGACCATAGCGCGAAGGTCTGACGAAGGCGACTCTGCAAGACGATATATCAGTCTCCAGTGCGGAAAACATGCGTGGTTAGACATACCCATGGAGCTCCGCGTGGCAAGACCAAGATCGAACAGATCGCGACGGGTTGGGATAGGCGGCACAGGAGGAATCTCCTCGCCGCCACCCGGGCCCGACCACACCCCAGGCGACGCCGCACCGCTATACCGATGGTTGCTGCTAGTTGACGACCGGTGGCTGCGCCTGTACATCGACCGCAAGCCCGCCTTGGATGCACGCTGGCTGTTCTTGCGTGCGACCATGACACGGCTTGACCTCCGGCTGAGGTTGCCGTCCTTGTTATCTTTGCTCCCGCTACTGAGCGGGGCAGGCTCCGTCATGATGCGGTCCGTGAAGTCGTCGAACTCCTGTGCGACCTCCTGCGCCTCGCGCCACGCCTCGTCGCGCTCGGCCTCGAGCGTCGCTACCTGCTCGCGCAGCCGCTGCACCTCCCCGACTTGCTTGAGGAAGCTCGAGTTGAGCTTCCGGAGCGCCATAGCGAGTGCACTCCGCTGGTGCACGTCGCGCAGGTGGTTCAGCTGCGCAAGCTGGTCC
The DNA here is from genome assembly GCF_003813185.1 of Lentinus tigrinus ALCF2SS1-7. Classification (NCBI taxonomy): domain Eukaryota; kingdom Fungi; phylum Basidiomycota; class Agaricomycetes; order Polyporales; family Polyporaceae; genus Lentinus; species Lentinus tigrinus. The sequence continues at coordinate 981,047 of NW_027137918.1, forward strand.
GTTGCCGTGTACAGATCCTCCGCGGCCTGGTCCAGGCTCTCCGTCACGTCTCCGAGCTCCTCGAGCATGCGGCTGACCACTACTCCCGAGTCAGCGAGGTCCCCGCCTTCCGCGATACGGCTGGCATTCGCGAGCAGCGTGTTCCGCTTACGCACACCGAGCTTGTACTTCGTCTTCAGCTCCGCCAGATGCGCCTCCATGCGGTCAATCTCCTCTGGGAGGCCCCGGTCGAGTGTCTCGAGGGGAAGGATCCGAATAGCCGACGCGTCTGCAGACTGCCGGATAGCACTCGAGACGATATGCTGCAGCTGCTGTGACGTGAGCGTCCATTGAGCCGCCTCCATCGTCAGTCCACGGAACTCGACACGGGTTGGCTGGAACCTCGGTGCGGCGTGCGACATCATCGACATGATGCGTTGGTTGCCCGTACTCGGACCTGCATGGTTGTTAAGCGATGTCACCGAGCCCGCGCGCAACCGTGCTGCGTCTCTCGAGTAACTCGGTTTTCGTGGTCCGGCTGGGACGTTAGCTGGGCGGGTCCTCGTGTGGCGCTTGTTCGGCGTCGAGTCGGGGGTTCCGTACGTTGCTCGTAGAGGGGTATTGGGTGGCGGGGGTAGCTCAGGTGTCGCAACGCGCGCGGGAGGTGCAGGCTGCAGGATCGGGACGGGGGGCGCACCTGCAATAGGAAGCTGAGGCACAGGAGGCGTCGCACTCCTCAACTCCTCCATGTAAGGCGGCGGAGGGTTCTCCACGCTGATTGAGGACGCGTGTGCATCAAGCCGCGAGCGACCAGGTGCTGGCGAAGATGGCGTGGACGAGTTCGGTGGAGATGGGAACGGAGAGAGGGAGCGCTTCTGCGGGACTGAGCTCTGCGATGACGATCCTGCCTGAAGATGGGAGCTTGACTGGAAGCTCGACCGACGAGATCGCTCAGAGTCTGCAGTTCCTGGTCGGAGATGGGTTTGTGCCTGAGGGAGAGGCGACGGCGGCGGTGGCGGGTCGAAGATAGCTGGGTGGTAAGATGGCGGGGGTGAGCCTAACGGTTCGTCAGGGTTCGTCACTGAACGCATGCGGCGGTGTGAAGAGGCCTCGGCAGCCTTAGCCTGAGCCGCGGCAGACGGAGCAGAGTTTGAGTTCGTAGGGGAGGTTTGGGTTTGACTATGGGGAGGCAGGGTCTGAGCTTGAGCTTGATTGTGATGCTGATTCTGTCCCTGCCCCTGAGCGAGGCTTCCGTTCCGCGAGTGAGAGTTCGTCGACAGCGAGTCGGAACGATCGCGCAAACGTTGCGGTACAGGTGCCTGCGGGGGTGGCGGCGCCTGCTGCATAGCGAATGTACTGAACATCGTGCCGCTCGTCGGGGGCTCCGGGAGAGTAGAGTACGTTGAGACGGCTCTCGAAGCCACACTCTGTTCCTCGATAGCTGTGAGCCGCTTGATGGCGTTAGGCACGGGCGACTCCATCGATGCGCGCGGACTGTCGGGCTGGGATCCAGCGCTCTCGCCAGTCAAGGGCGGTGTTGGCGGGACCACTCTCGACGAGCGCGGGTTGCTCGGCTTAGAGTACACACTACCCGACATGCGTGAGGCGGGTGCGCGCTGGGCCATCCGCATGATGTCCAATACTCCAGGAGCGCGTGACGTACCACCCCGAGACGAAGTCCGATCTAGGGAAGTGCGTGATGTGCTCCCAGGCGGAGACGTGAAGCTCGCTGACCATAACGGTGAAAACGCGTTTGGAGTCTCGGGGAACGTCTGGCGGTCCGTCAACGTAGTCGATGCCATCGACTCCCCACTCGAACTGTGCGCGGGCGTTGGGACTGCGCCGGTGTCTTCAGAACGGCGTCCGAGTGGAAGTGGCGGTGGAGGCCCTGTTGCGCGCTGGCTTGCAATCTGTAGCGGGAAGTTGTCGAGCAGATCGGGTGACTCCACCGGGGTTTCAGAGTTGGGGAACGAGCCAAATCGCGCCGACGTAGGTGTCGGGTTCGGGATGTTCGATATCATCGAGGGCTGGGGAGAAGTGGGGACGAGGACAGAGGTCGGACGCTCACCGATAGGGAGCAGGACGGCAGGCCGTGAAGGCTGCATGCCGCTGCGGGGTACTCCAGTCTCCGAGATGGTACGCGCGACGGCGAGCCGTCCATTGGCGACGGCAAACGCACCGGAGGAGCGCATCGTACCAGGCATCGCACCGTTGGGCGCGAGTTTGCGCGACCCGTCCTTCGTTTTGTTGGAGCCAGCGGGGTCCGTCGCGGCGCGAGAGTGGCTCGATCCCTCACCAGTGCCCAACGATGAGGAGCTCGCATTGCCCTCCATGTTCACGCTCCGCTGCGGTGCAAGAGAGTTCGCGAGCGAGCGCGTCGATGCGGATGCATTTGAACCGTTGGACCCACCCTGACCCAAAATCACGGGAGTATTCGGCAAGGACGGCGCGGGTGACGATGCCTCTGAGATGGGGGAGATGGGCGGCATGCTCATTCCCTGTTCGCGCCGCAGTCTTCCTGTGCTCTTAGGACGCTTGAGTTGGGGAGGTGGAATGAGCTGGTCACTATCGCCAGTATCGAGGGCCGCAGTGAGAGAGTTGCGTCTCCCCAGAGCCGTGGAATCCATGCTTGCACGAGAAGGGATGCGTGGGACGGGAGGGACGGAGGATGAGCGGGCGCTTCCAGGGGATCCAACGCTCGCTCGTCGGTCGCGAAGGTACATGCTATTGTGCAGCGGATGCTCTCCCCGCGGAAGCGTAGCAGAGTCTTGGCGTGTCGATACACCTGACTTGTACTTGGATTGCCGTGACTCGCTTGAGAGGATGAACGAGTTCATGTACAAAGCGTTCGCAAGGCTTGTCCCCGAGATAGCCGAATTCATGTCATCAGTGACAGCTGAGGAGGGACTGGGTGGCCGGCTGCCTTTCGTCGGTAATGGAGGGGGTATCTCTGCGGAGTCGATGTCGGTCCCGTCCTCGGGCGAGGAGCGCGATACTTTGATCTTCGTGCTTGTCACATTGTTAGGTATCCTGATCGGGGAGGGGGTCGGTTTCCTGGTGGACTGGAGGGCGCTCTACGCAGTGTTGGTGGGATGCACAACAGGATATGTGTATGGTACTCACAAATTCGTCCTCAAAGCTACCGCGAGCGTGATGAACAGACGTGTCGACGTATAAGCGATTAGGCTAGTGAAGACGATGTCAGTAACGTGGCAGAACAAGATCATGGCCCAATTCAAGTGCATGTCAACTAATCCCATGGACTCGTTCTCCTCGCACCCAAGCAACCCTCATTGTGTAGAAGTGCCCGCGGCATCAAGCTTAGCGCAGGGATGCTCTTCGCTGTCGCTACAATCATGACATCCAACTCATTGAGCGCAGAGCCTAGAGTCTTCCACAACTCCCTGAGTGCCCACTGAGCTTCGAGACCTCCCCAGCTACGGTGTGAGCCTCGGGGTGTAATGTAGGGGATATACGGATTCTGACGGTACAAGCATTGAAACGTACCTCTAGTTCCTCCTTGATGGTCTCTTCTGGGGTTGATCGGGGCTTCGTATTCGAAGACGACGCGGCACCGGGAAGATCACGACCGCCATTCGGCAACGACACGTTACGCTTGGGTGGTGTCCGGTTCTCCGGCGCGGGCATGATGCTTGGCGGCAGCCATTCTGTGAAAGATTCACCTGCATCAAGTATGAGTTGTGTTGTAAGGAGGGAGCAAAGAACAGAAGATCCCGAGACAAAACTTGGATGGCAGCTTGCATACCGACGCGACGCGCTCGCCCCGACTCCGGTCCGCCGTCAGAGCCGACTCCCCGCTTGCGCGTCAATTGGCCGGGACCCATCCTCGATCGAGTCTACCACTTCATGGACGACCGCAAGCAAGCAACTCACCGGTGTCAAAGTCAAGCTGAATCTGCGGAGAGGTGACAGATTGCTCTATGCTCGTTGAAGGACCGCGTTCCTCGGGAACCGTCGCGCCAAACGGACCCTTCTCATTGATCTCGACAATCTCCGGGGACGCGAAGGACGCTGGTGAGGGTGGCGACTGGGGACGCGCTCGGATGCTGGCCGCGATGGTGGAGAACTTGCGACTCTGTTTGTGGGTCTTGCTGCGCTTGGAATTGAAGACAGAAAGCATCGGGAATGAGAATGGATCAAGACGGGGAAGGCATAGAACAGGGTACAGCGAAGAAGGAGAAAGGCGGCGCGGCTGCCGTCAGCGACGGGGACGACGTCGGCAGGAAAGGGAAGGGATGAGAGAAGGAGGGGGAGAGCTGGTATATTCAAGGGTCATGGCCATCAGCGACTGCTTGACGCCGTTCTCTTGCGACCATCATCGCAGGCGCTCCCGCCCTGCTGCCCCTGCCTTTTCCGGAGGCTGTACGGCATCCCGCCCAGCTTCTCACGATTGACCACATCCATCCGCCTGCGGACCGACATAGGCGCGAGACGTTCTGCGAAAATGTCTTTGACCACTCTCCCCAGAACGTCTGACGAGCGCGAGATGGCACCGAAGATGCCAGCACACCTGCTTGTGTTGGATAACAGCGCCATCATATCTCAAGATTCAAGTCCTCATACTAGGTGTCCAGGTCCCGAACAACTGAGCCACTGTCTCTGTATACGTACTGCCACCCATGTGCTCTACTTGCGCTTACCCTGCGAACGTTGCTACGCTCTCCCCATGCCGGTAGCCTCTCGACAGTTCCCGCCATCTCCGAAGGTGCACGACCCGTCGCGCCCACCCGTCGCTCCGAACTCTATCCTGATGCGCTGTCTGGAGCGGCGGGCAGTGTCCGGCATCTATGTGCCGACCAGCCCGAGGGTGATGTTCAGTATTGCCCTCTGCGAGCCGTGACGACGTAGCATCAAAACGCCCTCTCCTCGATCCTCATTGGCCCCTTTGCATTTTACCACGGAGATCTGCAACTAGGCTCAAATTGGACCGACCCGAGGCCTCGCGGAACAGATGACGCGACTGTAGTTGTGCCTTTCCATCTATGTCCGAAGGTATCCGATCAGTCTCCGACTCTCCGGCGGCTCTCTCGCCATCATGCTTGGATTCGCACCGTTCATCTGGATTCTGCTGTCCTGCTCAACTATGTACCTTGGTAAAGCTCCTCTCTTAGCCCAGGGCAGCCCGTTCACCACGTGCATCGCCGACCGCCACAAAACTACCCGACGAAACCGACATTGATCTCATCAAAGTTTAGCTGTCCCCGAGCACTGGCCCCGTCATACGTGGTACGTGCATATGCTGATGCGGTCGGGCAATCGTCTTCCATTATTCTTGCTCTCAGCATATGCCCATATACCTTGCGCTGTTGTTCCAGAACCACCAATGCCTTCGAAGCTACGACGCCGTCACCGCACAAACCACCCATCACCATCTTGGGCGGCTGCACAGCCACAAGAATTATACTCCTGCTGGGCCTGAGGCTCTTACGAAGTTACCTCGCTCCTGCGCCTCCGGCGTGAGTTTCAAGCAGTGTTGACCTGCGTCTCTCCCAGGCTAGTCAGAGAATGTTAAGACGGAACAAACTCTTACTGGTGAATGCGCAGCACCCTCTTCCCGCGTACGGTCTCAATCAACGCCGCCCAAACCACGCGCTTTCCCTCGACCGCGCTTCTCCTGCTTCCTGGCCTCTAGACAGTTTGCCAATATGCTTCTTCCCGTGAAAACCGCACCACATTGGGAAGAATCGCTAGACTTCCTGTCCTCCCTTGCCGCTTATGTGGTCGACGATCCTCTGCTGTCCGGTTCATCCGGAACGCATCCTCCTAGGGAAGACCTTCGCCAATAGGTTCAAGACGCACAGGATCTCAGGATGCTAGTCTATGACGACGTTAGGGATCTATCCCCCTTTCTCTTACGTCCGGAGGCACCTCACTCGTTCTCGAAGGCGTGTCAAAGCAATTGGACACTCTGGACAGGAAGCGACAAGCGACGTCACGACCGTACGGAAGGAGCTTAGTGGCGGAATGATAACGTGCTGCCAGTGAATTCATTCAAGTGAGCTGCGCTATCCAATCTGGTTCTGCACAGTTCAGTACTAAGTTCTCTTTCGAACGCAGACTGCGACTACTACTCTGCAGGCGGTGCAACCAAGGTACAGTCCCGATACGCCGGTTCGTGTTATCGCAGTTCGCCACCACTGCGCATGATGATATTCAATGCCGCGCTATCAGCCTTTGACACAGGTTCTGACATCTCGTGACCAGTAGGTAACCTAATGCGTCGGGATCTCCGCCCAGGCCAGCAGCGGCTGGGTTTGCAGCCAGTGGCTCTGGGACCGTCGAGTTTGAGATCGACACGTCCACAGCCCTGCCAGAACTGATGGCTGTTCCAGACTTCGAACAGTGAGCATTTCAGCCTGCGAACGCCACTCAACATTCGCTGTCGGCACAGGTACTTAGTCATACGCTCAATGGGTGACGACGCCCGCAATTTCAGCCATGAACGTCAGCTTTACCAAACGTGATCCGATCAATACCACCGTCATCGACGATGCAACAGGATCAATGCTATTCGATGTATTCACACTTCCTCGATGGAAGGGGCCTGTCAGTACGACGACAATCCGGGATGCCGGTGGGGAGATCGTCGCAGAGTACGAGCATCGCTTGACAGGCCACGATCGAGTCGCTCTGCGCGGCACCATATGTCGGATGTCTGACTGGCTCCCGACGAGGACGTGGTGGTTATCGTGAGTCTATCTCACTTCATGACATCAAATTTAAATGATTCAATGCACTGAAAATGACGCGACATGTTGACATAGAGACAGGATCTTGACCACCCCAGATGGACAAAAGTATGTCTGGAAGTCGAGGTGGAGCAACACCTTCAGGGCAAGTATTGACTTCATTGTGGATCTTGGACATCGACTATGCTGATATCGCATCATCAACAGCTTTACCCAACTGACTCGAAGGTCCCGGTCGTTGAGACACACAACGCAACTTGTCGACTGTTCAAGCCGCCTCGCAGGGGAGGAATGAGCATACGCCCCGATCTCGCACCGTTCCTTGACGTCATCCTTTTGTCCTTCATCGTATGTGAGAGGGAACGGCGCACCGAGGCCACTAGTGACTGACGAAGACACTCTCAGACGTTCCTACCAAGTTCTGTTATGTGCATGACATCTCAGCATCTGTCCAGAGATCCTCGGAACTCTCCTTCAAAAGTGGAACTGCGTCTGTTACTACAGGTCTTCTTCCAGTTGCGGCGATGGGACTAACTCATGGTCTCTACTGGACAAGCGACTGTCGACTGCGCCGCTGTGCAAAGATTACGTTCAGCGTCAGGCTATCAGCGTTCAAGCCAGTCCCCAGACGTCCCATGACCACCGGTAGACAATAGGCGACCTCCGCCCAGACCGGTAGTGAGATTCGCATTCTGCGACTCTGGGGCTATCGAGATTGAGCTTGACCTCCCGCAGCCGGCAGCTGCTCCGAACACTGACTACCGAGAGCTCTTAACTCCACTGAACTTTATCCTCATTCATCTAGTCGTACACCTCCGCCAGTCGACAACCTTCCCACCCTCAACCATGAACATCAGCTTTACCAAGCGAGATCCCTTGAACTCAGCCGTCGTCGACGATGCCACGGGACAAGTGATCTTTGAGGTGTCCACTACGCCCTGGTGGAAGCTCGCCAACAGTACGACGACAATCCGGGATCCCGGCGGACAAGTTCTCGCGGAGTACGAACGCCGTCTCTTCGGCCACGGAAAGGTGACAGTGCGAGCGACCACGAGTAGGATGAAAGACTGGCTTCCGAAGAAGAAGTGGTGGTCATCGTGAGTCCCGAATATTACGTCGTACACTCCAAAGCATCGACTGATGCACTGAGCGCGGTCCAGCCATCGTATGTTGACTACACCGGATGGACGGGTGTACATCTGGAAGTGCAAAACTAACGGGACCTTCAAGGTACGTTTCTACTTTCCTTCAAAGAAAAGAAACGACCTCGGTGCTAAAATATTCCGTTTCTAAGCTGATCCCGATTGACTCCGAGTCTGAAACTCCAGTCGTAGAGACGCGTAAGAGGACTCTGGGACTCTTCAAGCCTCGTCGTAAGGGAGGAATGAGCGTACACAGCGAGCTCACGCCATTCCTCATCGACATTCTGTTGTCCTTTATCGTTTGCGAGAGGGAGCGGCGAGCTGAGGAGGCTGCACGTAATTCATCGTCCTGAACAACCCGACTCCAGGCTCAATTGTCGCTATTGAGCAAACGATCGTCGTAAAGATCGTAAATAGTGGTGCTTATTTATCAGTCTGCGGACTACGTAGAGCCCGCTTGAGACTCAGACGCTCTCATGACAAGCGCTCTCGACAGGAGGTCGGAGTCTCTGTTTAGGCTCACGAGACCTAGCGGTGGCTGGGTTTGCAGGCAATAGCTCCAGGACCTTCGAGATTCGTCATTGAGCTTCACGCCGTGCTCCAGATTTACTCGTAACACGTACTCACTCGAAACACCCCCAATGGACGTTAGTTAACAACTTCGCCCCCCCCCCAACCAACTTAGCCATGAACGTCAGCTTCACCAAACGTGATCCGATCAATACCACCGTCATGGACGACGGAACGGGCCATATGCTCTATGATGTGTTCACGGCGCCATGGTGGCACCTCGGTGTCAGTACGACGACGATCATAGACACCGGCGGACACGTCGTCGCAGAGTACGAACGCCGCCTGGTAGGCTACGACCGCGTAAAGCTGCACGGCATTACCACTCGGATGTTGGACTGGCTCCCTAGGAGGAATTGGTGGTCATCGTGAGCCCGCTCCGCTTCGATAGGTCAGTGATCTACTGAATGTGTGTCCAGCGATCGGATGTTGACCACACCAGATGGGCAAGTGTATGTGTGGAAGTCGAAATGGAACAACACCTTCAAAGTGAGTTATCTCCGAGTCCTGACACGGGTATCAGAGCATCGTCTGTCCTGAAAGGTCTCAACTTTCCAACAGCTATACCCAGTCGACTCGAACGTTCTCGTTGTGGAGACACATAATGCGAGCTGGGGATTCTTGAATCCAAGCCACCGAGGAGGGATGAGCGTACATCCTGAGCTCACGCCGTTCCTTGTCGACATCCTCTTGTCCTTCATAATTTGTGAAAGGGAACGACGAGCCAAGGAGGCTGCTCGTAAATCAGACTGAGGCCCTAAGGCCTCAAGGCTTCAACTCTTACCTTGATACTACGATAACGTCTTGTTAATGAGCTCACCCTTCATAGCGACGTCGGATACCTACCTACCTTGATGCGCTATCATATTATCATAGCTCCGCTCTGCACTTCGCACACAACACCGGATGGGAGCCTGTGAGTGAGGAACCAGCCTCCATGCATGGTGAAGCACGCCTACGCCCGGGGAGGCTCTCACACCGGATCTTGGCCCGCATGGTTTCTGCTCAAGGTGTCACCGACCAACAGCGAAAGCGCGCTCATTTCGACCTTCTCTTCTATCGCAGATATCTGAAAGCCGTCACGAACGTCAGGATGTCTGGAGTTGCCATGGACAACAAGTGCCAGAAGTTATTTCACGGATAAACAGCGTACATAACATCTCGACATCTCTTCGACCTACAGCCCCGGGTATGCTACAAGTCTGCGATCTGAGCCAATGCTCCAAGGTGACCGCACTAGTAAGGTATCATACAGTAGACAGCGAACGAAAGAAACCATCACAAAGAAACCAAGAACGCACTCTAACCCGAGCTACACGCACTACCGAGTCCACAACTCAACATCAACGCTTCGCAACTCGTACATCCGCCTCAACCACCGCACAGCCTGCCGCCCGACCTGGACATCGTGGTCTTCTCTCTCCCGACTGTCTCGGCAGCTATCGTATCGACCTTGTCCATGCTCCGGATCAGCGCGCTCCCCCGCGAACGAGGCGACGCCGATCATGTCGCTCAGTGCGACGACCAGTCCTGGAGAGATTGCAGGCTTGTCGTGCGTCGCCAGTACGAGCACCGCCTGAGCGCACTCTGCAAGCATTGCCGTCGTCGGGCGACACTCTGCCGATCGGGATACGGGCATTGACAGGAAGCCTTCGAGGTCCTCGAGCACCTTGAGAATTGCAGGACGGATGGACGCGTACTCGTTCGGGGAGTCTAGTGCGTTGTCGCCCTGCACATCGTCCATCGCGGCAGGCTCCGCGTACAAAGTAATGTCAGAGTCCGCACGCGAGAATATTTCCTTCTTGCCCTCGCTATCCAGCGAATAAGGTAAAGGAGCTATAGCTCCATCGCCGACTGGATCAGCAACGATTGGCGATCTGCTTGAGCACCGCGCGAGGACCGCAGAGGCGCGAACGACCATATTGCACGCCTGAACGAAGCGATACGGCGCGTTCTCCGCCCGCGTCTGCTTGCTGTACGCACAGAACGCAGTGATACCTGCCATCGAACGAACCGAACACTTCAGCACGTTGCACAATGAGCTCAAACATGCAAGAACACGCACAGCCAGGACCTACAGCCTGGAACCGCGGGAACAACTTGAGCATCAAGTTGACCGACCGTTCACGGACGAAGGGCTCCGGGGTCGAGCGACCAACCTCCGTATCCAGTGTACCTGCGAGCACTTCAAACATCCTACGGAACAGCGCGTACGTCTGCGTCTGCACCCCTGCCTCTGTCACCGGCTCAGAAGTCGCGAGGAGCTTCGCTGGTGCGGGGATAGCGCGGACGAGCCGGTGCATCAACATGAGCACCCGCCGACGCGCGTCGTCCTTCTGGTCCGGCTCGGCCTCCTCCGCGTCCTCGTCGAGCGGCACTTCGCTCTTCAAACTCCTCGCCGCGTTGAGTCGGTGCAGCACGTCCAGGAGCAGGTGCATAAGCGTGAGCGTGCCCGTGTCCCCGCGGTCAGTATCGAGGCTCCGCGCGAGTCCCCAGTAGGGCATATCGTTCAGCACCCTCGGCGCACGGCGCAGGAGGATCCGGTCGACGCAGCGGAGCGCCGCACGCGGGGCGATGTCGCGCAGGCACGGGCGCACGACCGCATGCAAAAACGCGTCGTCCATGAACATCGCGTCGGCCCCTGCGAGCGTCGCGTCGTCGAGTGCCGCCGCCGTCCGCCCCGTCTCGGTCAAGAGCTTCTCGCGCTCCTTCCACGAGGAGTACGTCCGCACGAGCGAGAGGCGGTGCAGCCACGCGTGCACGATCTCGGAGAGGCGCGACGGGATTTGTGTGGCCAAGTCGAGTCTGCTCGCGAAGGGGTCGGGGGTCGCCGCGCCATGCGCGACCTGCTGGGCGGGCGCGGCGGACGGATGGTACAGACTCGCGTAGTAACGCGATGCCAACGCGGCTACGGAGCGTTTTGTCGACTGCGCGGCGATGCAGATGACCCACGACTGCGGGGACTTGTACGGGCAGTCCGGGTTGAACGCCGGGAGGAACGTCGCCGTCGCCACAAACAGCATCAGGACTGCGAAGATCGCGGTGGCCACAGTCGCCACGACGGGATGCAGCGTCCACAGCAGGTCGAGGAGGCCGATGAAGAACAGCACCAGGGATGCTTGGAGAAGGATGGGGAGAAACATGATGATTTCCGGGACATACCACCTGCGCAGGCCCTCGTACCGGTACTGCCGGATACGGATGCTCTCCCGGGAGATGTTGGAAGAGCCTGCGAGATACTCGCGCAGCCACTGCTTGACCAGGAGCCCGAGCGACGCCGAAAGCAGGCTGCAGACCAGGCTCGAGAACCACATCGTGTTCAGCCGCACCGCAAACGCCGTCGGTCGGAACGGGGGGAGGTTAGCGGCATGCGTAGGGCTCGTGGTGTTGACGAAGTTCTGGTTGACAGTGAAGCTGTTCAGCTGTGACGATATTTGCGTGAGGATGGCCGTAACGGAATCCTCCGGCTGTTGCTGGAGAAGCTTGTACGACTCGATGTTGAATGCCGTCAGGACGGCGGAGAACAGACCAGCCTGAGAGTGCGCTGGGTCAGTCAGTGGGCGCCGCAGCACGAAGGGCAGTGGACCGCTCACGAATACGAGTAGCGTGTCTATCTCCTCCTTCCAATCCTGGATCATGTCCTCGTCATGATCCCGCAGCGCCTTCGCACATGCCGCCCATGCCTCTGAGCTGTCCCAGATCGAGGGTGTCTCCCGTTCGTCAGCTCCAGCCTGAGCAGCAGGACGCCGTCGGTGTGGACGATACATCTGTAGGGAGCCGTGAGATGACTCCCATGCAATGCACGCGAGCTATATACCCCCACTTCTGGAGTACAGCCTCACATGCATAGAACATCCGTTCCTTCTCTTGATGAGCAGTGCATCGGCAACTTCCGAACCTAAAGTCGTGAAACCAGAGTCGATGTCAACATGAAGCAAGGTGTGTTTTGGGTACTTGGAAAGCCAGCAGGGTCGTGGACGTTTCTGCAGCTGTAGCAGGGCCGATGACGCATATCGGATGGGCAGGGAATAACACAACGACGGAGAATTTCAGCAACAACGCAGTATGCATCATAATTCAGCGGAACGTACACTGTGCGAAGACATGCGTCAACGCGATAGAGTACATGAAGAAACAAGCTATGCGTACACACTATCACTGTATACATACCTAGTAATGAAGGATAGACATTCGACTATGTAGCGCCAACTGCTGCGGCATGTTCCAGGATGATGGGCTCGATGCGATAGCGTGCCATATATCCAAGAGCAGCTGAAGCCGGAGGGAAGCGCGGGACACTGTGAAAGGACGATATCAGCATTCGTTCGCGTGAAGTCACGACATAACAGTGAAAGAGTCAGACAAAGCGGACGTATCTGCCAAAGCAGACCGCCCGAAGGTAGCTGAGATAGGTTTCTGCAACGCAAGGAAATCCTTGCTAAAGCCAAATGCCTCAAACATCATACGAAAGTACAAGATCGACAAGTATCAAGATGCGGAAGAATTGACACTCACCGCTGCAACCAGCGACCGGCGCGCGTGTGAACTGTATGGTACACCAAGTGGACGTCTATCTTTCGGGATCTTCCAAGAGATTGCATCGAGACCGTGCCATGACGCTTGTGAATCTTGCAGGATGTCGAACCAGCCAGGTACAAGATCGAACAAGGGGCAATAGCTAGCCTTCTTCGGATCGTGCGCGCTTGACAGACTCCCCATCGACTTCGGAGGATGCATTGCGCTTCTTGTATGGTCCCCGTTTGCCTGAAACCACGACGTCAGAGATTGGGACGACATCTCCGGCATCATGGACGTACGTTTGACTGGCTTGTCCTTCTCAGTGGATGGAAGAGGCAGAGCAAGTAGATCGTCATTGTGCTTGCTGAGGATCTTCACCAGAGCGTCGTTCGCAGCGAGCAGATGCTCGGCACGTTGTATACCTGAAGACAAATCAGATCAACCATAGAGCAACAGTGAAGTAATAGCTTACCACTTGGTTGACTGGGTGAGTATATGCGCGACATCCGCTCACGAACAGTACTCGCGATGCTACGAACGCAAACATTAGTACTCCATCAACACCGCAACGCGTGACTGAACACACCTCGGAGGGATCGCGCCGTGGACACATGCAACGTCAACTACTGTCTCCCAAGAGATAGGACGTACGCGATTCTGCATGCTCTTCTCGGCAGCGGGGACATGCGCGGCGACCAGAGCCAAAACCCGAGCTAAGAATGCGGAGGCGTCGGCGGTGACAGCCTGCAGCCCAAGAGTTGACATGGCCACTTGATCGTCTTCTTCCTCTGGAGTAGGGAAGGAGTCGCCAGGAAGGAGGTTGTCGGCATCGTGAGGAACAGGAACCTGACCTTTGCGAGATGCCAGCGCATACTCGGTGATATGTCTGACCTCGTCTGCGAGACCGAACTCCGGGACATGCACGTCGCCAGCCAAGAGCGGCCAACGCGTCCAGGTGTCCCTCAGTTTACCCTTACCAGGCGTCCTGTTGGCGACGGGGCTGCTGGGAGGCGAAGAGCCGATGGCCGAAGAGAGGTCGCGGATAGACTCTGTGAGAGGAGGGTCCTCCGTCGCATAACCTTCCTCCTGCTCCTCCTCGCCTACCAGAGGTACATCGTCGGAGGGTGCAGCAGAAGACAGCGAACCTTGGGTGAGATGTACGGTGAGGTCGGCTGTCGCACTGGTTCTGAGGGCGCGTAAAAGCGACGAGTACTCGGTCAGCTCAGCATGGAAGGCAGCGGGGACATGAGGACGTGTTGACTTCTTCGACATCGCGTCGCGAAATGAAGTCCAGCTGGCGCCAGGAGGGGGGGGGTCAATCAATGTCCGTGGGAATATTATGTCAGCAACTGTACAGCTGGCTCAGCCGTCCATATCCACGCGCCGACGCCGCTGGGGTTCGCTAGTCCACTCCATCACGAAACAAGTATGTCGCCGCCGCTGCCCTCGTCGCTCTTCCTTTGCTAACCATCGTTATCGTGCAGAATGAGAGAGAAGTGGAAGAAAAAGAGGTCTCGGAGACTCCGTCGCAAACGCAGAAAGATGCGGGCCCGTTCCAGTACGTCCTTTTCTCGTCCTTCCCCACACTCCTCTCACACGATACTTCTCCCTCGCAGAGTAATCGCCTACTTGGCTGCTAGGCTTGCAAAATAGGGATGTCATGCCACTTCATGCGGAGGCGTGTCATGAGCAGTCTATGCCATACTCTTCAACGTCGGGAGGGTCATCTCATCTCAGTCGCATCGCCTTGGTGCTGCGCGCCTCAAGTCCGGGGAGTGCGGCGTCTCGACTTGGTCACGACGTCGGGGCAGCTGTGAGGCATTGTATCAATACACGAACTCATGCATGTCACTTGTATTGCAATGTACTACTTGCCGACATGATGTCTCCGCGTGTGACCTGACATTCAACCTCAGGAGTTCACGTCCGCGGTTACCCCAAGTTGTGCTGCGGGACCAGCCTAAGTGCAAGGACATACTGCAGTCCAACAGTAATGCAGTCCTACCCCCCTTTCTTACTTGACTACGTTCCGAGCCGCTTTGAGCACCGTAGACGAATTGTTTGGGTTGGGTGTACGGCGGCAGATTACTTAAGGCACCCTTGTGAGATCGCTATCTGACGATCGGCAAGCGAACTTGGTGGTTGGCCGTCACGCTCCTAGGTCTCCTCTCTTATAGGCTTGCAGTATGCTTCGATTATCTCGAAATTTTAGGGAATACACGGTCGAAGGTATGTTTCCAAGCCTCCGAAGTTTCGTGAGGTACCACTCAGAACTCGAAAGATAGGCTCAGCCGAAGGCAAATCAGCGCTTCACACGCATGACTCTCCAAGGTCTTGCTCGTATATCTCAGTCCCCACTCATCTCAGTCTTGTGCGGTTTTCACAGGCATACGCAAGGAAAGGAGGCGCATATGATGCAAAAAGAACCAAGGTAATGTCTCGAGTACTCGTGGATATAAACCCCCAACTGTTGCAGGTTTTGGCAGAGTGCATTACTGAAGTGATGTAGAGCTCTGTGGAGCTCCCTTGATGGTTTCTCTCATCGGAAAGTATGGCTGCTGCAGAGCTCCACTGAAGCAACAGCCCCGGACTGCGGTGGTCACTTGAATCACGGGGACGTCATAACTCGCAGCGGGATGCACTGCACTTCCGCTCGCTGTGCGAACGGCCTGTAGCGTACTTATAGGTGCGCATTTGCTCTGCAGTGTGCTCCAGTATACTTCTAGATGCGCGTCGTCTTCTTGTCCAGAGATCTCTCCAACTCGGCCGTCGTGGACGCCTCGGGTGGGACACTGTTCCAAATCACGACGCCGGGATTCAGGAAGCGCAGGACAACGATGTCTGACCAGCGGGGCAACGCCATTGGGATCTATCAGCGTCGATTTTGGCAGTCTGACAAGGTGGTCTTTCGCGGACAAACCAGGCGGTTGTCCGAGTGGATGCCCAGGCAGCGTTGGCTGAGGTGCGTGTGCCCATAAGTGCAAGCATGGTGGGCGCCTTTGTCTGATATGCGGCGGCTCGACTACTGCACGTAGTCGTAGCTCCCGCAGGCTCGTCGCTCCCGATGGACGATCCTACACATGGAAGAAGAAGTTCTGGCGAAACTCCTTCCAGGTGAGTGTCGACCCGATGGCTACGAATCTTACGGTGCTGACGCGGGCGTACTCTAGTTGATAGACCGTCACACGAAGCGGGTCGTGGCTAAAGCGCGACGCAAGAGGGTGAACACCTGCGGACTCGCCGTCTCCAAGCGCAGGATGGTCATCGACGTGTTCCCGGACGCCGTGCACATGGTCGATGCGATCGTGTTCTCCTTCGTCCTGTGGGCCCGGCTGCGCGATCAAGACGCCGCCAGAGCCAGTTCAATGCAGGCGCTGGCACCTAGTTAAGTAGTCCTGAATGTGCGTGCGTCCAGCAGAAGACTTAGTATGTTCTGATACTTGAGCTTCGATGAATAGGATCTTCGCTCAAAGCTTTGATTGTTCGCCTCTGTACCTACTCATGGAAATGCAGCCGGTCGCTCTAGACCTGTACATCTCGCGCCGTTGCATTGCGATTCACTATGATGTAGGGTGACTGAACCGTGTACATTGCGACATGGACGGAGGCGCGTGAGCAAGCTAAACTTGGAACACTCCCCACGCTGTGGGCCACTCCCCGCCTGAGCACGCACGTTCGTCCGAGCCACCACGTGTAAGGTCCCTCCTCCTATAGAAACTAAACGTTGGACATCTGGAAAGGCACCTTCAATTACCCGCCCGCATTCCTCGACGTGATTCAACCCGGGCGTGCTTTATCCTGTGCGACGCCTTCCAGATCCACACGAACGAGGCCGTAGCCAGGAACACCATCAGTCGACGCCTTCTCGCCACATCTCACGAACGACGTGCGCGTAGCTCGTGTTCGCGAAATCGGCGCAAATACCGTATCCTTATAATGCGGGTCGGTCCTGTCCCCGGGGATCCGTGAGTCTCCCAGGGACCCCCCACTCTCACGTCCACAGCCCGACGATGCGCTCGTTCCTCGCCTTTG
Source organism: Lentinus tigrinus ALCF2SS1-7 (assembly GCF_003813185.1). Lineage (NCBI taxonomy): Eukaryota > Fungi > Basidiomycota > Agaricomycetes > Polyporales > Polyporaceae > Lentinus > Lentinus tigrinus. Next base: position 997,998 of record NW_027137918.1, read on the forward strand.
GGACCACCGTTGCGTTCGCGAGCACGGCGTACGCCGCCATTGCGCAGAGCTTCTTGCCCCCAGCCGCGTCGCCCGAGTCCTCGTCTGCGAACTACACCGGCCAGACGAACGGCACTATCTCCAATGGTCCGGTCGTCCAGGGCAAGGTCTTCGACCGCTTCATCCAGATCTGGATCGAGAACACCGACTGTGAGTGCGATCCCGATCCTATTGCCCGTGAGCGACCAGGGACAACTGTCTCACGCATACCTCGATGCAGTTGCGACCGCCGCGTCCTCGCCGGTGTTCCAAAACCTGAGCAAGGAGGGTATCCTTTTGGATTCCTTCTATGCTGTCACCCACCCCTCGGAGCCCAACTATATCGCTGCTGTTGGAGGTGACTTCTTTGGGTCCGCGGACGATAACTTCTGTGAGTGCAACCTCTGTTCACCTTGACTGGCTGACCCACGACACCTGTCCAGACCACATCCCTCAAAACATATCAACTGTGGTCGATCTTCTTGAGGCGAAGAACATCTCATGGGCAACATGTGTGTATCTTCTTCATTTTGTTACCGATGGCTTCAATTGCTGAACCCTTTTGTAGACCAGGAAAACATGCCTTATGATGGTTTCACGGTAAGACATATGCCCCGAAGAGAATGCCAGGGACTGACTTTGGCCCAGGGTTTCAACTTTACGCAAACCGATTACCTGAGTGCGTCCTTACGTGCCTAGGACCTGGCGAACGTCCTGACATCCATTTGCCCCAGCTGGAAACGGGACGTACACCTACTACGTGCGCAAGCACAACGGCCTCATCATCTTCGACTCCGTCACGAATGTCACTGATCGTGCTCTCCGGGTGCGCAACTGTGAGTCTGAAGTGCCTATGCCTGAAGTCGTAGACTGAGCCGTGCGCTGGTGTTCCTTCACATTAGTCAACGACTTTGCCAACGATGTCAAGGCTGATGACATTCCCCAATGGAGCTTTATCACGCCCAACCTTGTCAACGATGTGCGTCCCATGCCAGAGTTCGCTGCATGACCTCTCCAGCTAATGCGGAACAGGGCCACGACACCACGATCGACTTTGTCGGCGACTGGCTCAACTTCTGGCTGATCCCGCTCCTCAACGAGACAAAGTTCAACAACAACCGCACCGTCATCCTCCTGACCTTCGACGAGAACGAGAGTGAGCTACACAGTGTTCCTCTCTTCTTTTAGCTCTGCGCGTGCTGATAGTGTCCACTCCTAGCCCAATCGATCAACAACAGGATTTACACCCTTGTGCTCGGGGGCGGCGTTCCTGAGAACCTGCGCGGCACCACGGACTCGACGTTCTACACCCACTACTCGGCGCTTTCGAGCGTGGAGGCGAATTGGGGCCTCCAGTCTCTCGGGCGCGGGGACACGAACACGACGATGAACAACGTCTTCGAATTCGTCGCGAACGTCACCGGGTGGAAGAACAATGGCATCTCCGGCAACTCGTCCGATATCCGTACGTATTGTCTTTACGCTCATGTTCCTGTTTCGCGTGTGTCTCACTTTGCACTTGCGACAAAACAGCACTGCTGAACATCACGGGCACAATCCCGGGCCCGCTCAACGCGGCGCACTACATCCCCTTCGCTGCGCCGAACACCTCCGCGGTCGGCGCGGGCGGGCAAGGCGTCTTCGTCGCGCAGGGCCTCAACACGTCCCTCAGCGCCGCGGCGCTCCCGGGCCCGGTCAACCTCACCGCGCAGGGCCAGATCAGCCCGTGGGGCACGGACCCGGGCATCAACTACGCGAACGGGACGAAGGTGATCGCGTCCCCGACGGCATCATCGACGAGCCCGGGGGGCAGCGGGGGAGGGAGCGGGGGCAGCAATGCGGCGGTTGGGGCGCGTGCGGGGGCGGAGGTGGCGTTGCTGGTTGGGCTGGGGGTCGTGTGTGGGGTTGCGATGTTGTTTTAGGACGGGGATGGTGAGGGTCTTGGATGCAAAGTCTCTGGATGGGGCTGGGGTACGAATTATGATTGTGTTGAGTAGTGCTTAAATGTATGCCATACTTAGGTGGCGCAATGAAGAAACTGGGTATGTGAAGTAAAGCGTACAAGCGAGAAGTAGGGTAAGTAAGAGTATACAGGGTCAAAACCAAGATTGGTCTGTACTTGTACAGTATTCGTAGATCGATGGAGGCCAAATGGTACACTACCACTACAGGGTATCCGAAACGTCACTAAGTACAACAGGTTCGAAATCCAAGCAAGCGCACGAAAGCAGAGACGTCCATGTCCACGAACATAACATCGCGCCAGTCTAGTATCCTCCGCCAGCCCCAGGACTAGTGGGAGGATCCCGGGAGGCGGTGGCGGAGACGCGGCGCTCGCACTCGCATATCATGAATGCGAGGATGACGGCGTCGAGGTAGGGCACGAGCTCCTCGTGCACGTTGATGCCGACGCGCCGTTTGGAGAACAGGCCGAAGCTGCGATGGTGTGTTTGTGCTGCGACGGTGTCGTTCTGGGTATCTAGAAGCTGCAGGAATGCAAAGTCAGTTTGGATTGCCCGCGATGTCTCTGGAGATGCACGCTCAGGCGGTATCAGAGCTCACCTTGTAGCTGCTGCTCAACAGATTCGGCTTCCAAACGTAGGATCGTCCGTTCTGGACGTAGAGAACACGGTTGCTATAAGTAAGGATGATCGCCCCAAGCGTCAGTATCTCGTCTCGACCTCCCATGATCAACCACCCGGCCAAGCCAGGCCATCATGTCATTCATGGGCCCGGGGTGGTTCGAACTTGAATGCGAAACGCACTTTGACAGCCACGACTTCTTCGGCAGCCACTGCGAGACATATGTCGTCTCCCCATGGAAGGTGACCCGGTCCTTGCCCCAGCGATGCTCATATGTCGCGACCACGTTCTTCCCGGCGTCTCGCACCGTCGTCACCTGCGTGCCGAACCGGAACGGAGTCGAGATGTAGTAGAGCGTCTGCCCCGTCGAGTCGTCGACGACGGTCGAGTTGAGCGGGTCGTCAGAGGTGAAGCTGACGTTGAGGGTGAGCGACATGCCGGTACAGGGTAAAGAATGGAAGTCGGGGCTGCGCCAAGGACGCCTTTAAGAGTGCGGTCGGGCCCGGGGGGTGCTCTGGCTGTCGTTCGATGTTTATGGTCTAGGAGGCGGGGTGCACAGCCTCGTTTGTGTCAGTGGCGGGCGCGTCCACGCGCACTGCAGGCAGACCTCAGCCTGCGGAAGCTTGATATGGCGACATCATGGGAAGTCTTGAAGGACACGGAGGACAGGTGACTCAGGCACGGTAGTGAGAGCAAGCGCAATCGCAGCACCGGTGCTGGGACATACCGACCGAGGTAAGTAGTAATCTCAGCATGGTCCATGGACCTACTGCAGGGTCGTGCTTACTATTACGACGCCATAACCACTTTTCGTAACAATTCACTACTATGTAAATCTACCGTACAATAGTATGACGCATACCATAGAGCTCACACCGACAGCTACATCGATAGCAAATGCGATAACAGGAGGCAAACAGGCCAAGTGACCTACGATGGGGAAGAGGCTATTAGGTCCTTGTACCGTTCGCGCTCGTTAGCCCACTCGTCTTCAGGTTGTGTCTGAGGCACTTCCATCACGGTGTCGACCCACGCGACACCCCATGCCGCACCACCGACCTTCGCGCCCCCGAGCACATACCGCTTGTCGTCTGGTACGGGCTCCCAACGGGCACGCGACGGCTGGGTGTCTGAACGATCTGTACAAACCGTACGATCAGCTATGTTGATCCATCCATGTCCAACTGGATAGCACTTACACAGCACAATGCCAGTCTGCGGCTCATACACGCCCACCGGCAGATGGCTCTCCTGCACCCGCCTCTTCCGCTCACTCTCCATGATCTCTTCGGCGCTCCTCTTCTCCCCGGTCACTGCAGTATCCTGCTCGTCCACTTCCAAGATGCCGCCACACACCTTGAGCGCCTCCTTGCGGAGCTTCGCCCACTCATTCGACATGTCCATCGTGCGCTCTGCCGCGACGTACATCCAGTTCTCCTCGTTCACACCGTCTCGCGTGAGGTAGGACTTGCGGACAGCGTTCAGAGGGCCGTCACTGTAGGGACCCCAGCCAGAACCACCGAAGATTGTCGTTGGGCCTCCGGCTTTGTACATGCCGAGTCCGGCAGCACTGCGCTCGCTCTTGCCACCCTGGCCCGCACCAGATGCTCCTGCGGCTAGAGCAGCAGCCTCATTCGCGAGATTAGAGGTATCCTGAAGCTCGCCGACGAGCTCTCCCGGCTTGAGACCCTTCTCCGTAATCTCTTTGAGCACCTTGTCTTCATAGTAATCGTCTATGACCCATCTGCCCTCTGCAAACCTCGGTCAGAGTTGCGCTGAAATAGCTAGACATGCCGGTCACATACCAACGAGCATCTTCGCGCCATGGAGCTTGTACGCGCTACGGGCAGTGACGAGGGTAACGCTACGAGTCTTCAGGTGGGATCCCAACTTGCCGACTTCGATGAGGTGATCCTTTTCCCATTGTGTAGCGTTCAGCTTCATCGCAAGGGGGTTACGACGGAAGTAATACAGCGAGTCGCGGAATCCAGATGACCGCGCTGCGTCGATGGCGAGCATGTACTTGCGCTCTGGATGTCTGTTAGGCAGCACGAAGGTTTGAGCCTTGAACCTCCTCCCTGAATGTGCGGCCTTCTCAGTCTGGACCACGCATGAACGTCAGTGTAGAAGTACTCACCTCCGAGTAGATTGCCATACTGGTCAATCTTGGTGTCTCCCTTGGGATCGTCCTCTGTAACATACTCGTCTCCGTCGATCACGTATATGTTGCCCTGTATCCGTCGGAACGGCTTGCCTCCCGCTACCGGACCCTCCTCTGCTTCTGGAGGCGCGGAGCCTTCTGCAACCTCCACTTCGCTTTCCTGTGCCTCCTCCCCGCCGCGCTTGGGAAGCTTGATGGTGATAGCTCGCCCACGTCCACGGCCTCGGCCCCTCCCTCTTCCTCGACCGCGACTGCGAGGGGTGAACGTACCTGCGGTGCGCCCGCTCCCTCTTGGCCGGCCTCGTCGCCGCACGGGGGCAGCCTCAACCTCCTCTTCCGCGTCGTCTTCATCAGCCTCCGGACTGTCCGCTTGTACACTGGGATCATCATCGTCGTCGTTGTCAATGTCTATGGGTTCGTCCTCGTCCTCTTCCGCTTGCGGCGTCAACGGCGCGGAGCCAGGCGCGCTCTCGACGTCAACCTGTTCCTCGATGTCTTCTTCCTCTTCGCGGATGGACGCTGCACGAGCGTTCCGGCCACGCCGCGGTCGTATAATAATTTTGGGGCCTGGGGCCATGCTGGTTGACGTAGTGAATGGATAGCAAGTGGTTGTGGAGGAAGGTCGAGGCCGTGGCAAGAAAGTCGCGAAGGCCACAGACGCGCTAGCGCCCACTGTTGAGAGGCACGTGACAATGGGGAGCGGCAACGCCTGTTACTTTGATGGCCAGCTTATCGCAGTCGGCGGAGTTAGAAACATGGAATCAGTTTCTTGATCTCATCTAAGCGGC